>NC_134654.1:29192071-29497673 GCF_030463565.1 Pelecanus crispus | reverse complement strand
ACCAACCTGAAAGAAATAATCATTCTGCAGCTGTGTGCTCTAACAAGATTAAAAGTCCCCAAATGCGAATGAGTTGATTGGTTTCCAGGCATTTTCTCACGGTAGTGAGGGCCAGGGGAGAGGTCTAGCCTCTATATTGGGATAAGTAAGTGTTTTCTAGAGCTAATTCTTGCAGCTCTCTAGATAGACCTTTAGAGAATAAAGATGTTAAAACAGAGTAACTTGACAGAAGTAACTTTTTGGCTCCTCCTTTTCACTGTAGATGCCTAAAGTTTGTCCACTGCATGAGGGCAGACTTTTGAAGAGCAAGTGTCAGCCTGCTGACAATAGAGGTGGCTTTTGTTTAGTTACCTTTTTGGTGGACCACTTAGAAGTTAGTATGTGGGTTTCGTGTGGGCCTAAAAAACTTATGTTTTCAGCCTGTAGTCCAGATAAGATCACCGTTCTTTTAGCCCCTATTCACGTAAAAGGGTTAAGTGTCTTACATTATGGTACAGATACCAGTGAAAAGGAAGCGATTTTCAAAACTACCTTCCTGCTTCTGGCATCTCGTATCCCTTCAGACTTCTAACTTCCATTCATTATTGATTCCAAGCTAACTTGTATGTTATTAAAGTTACATAATGACTTTAAAGGAAGATTCACGATGGTGGGAGAAAGATTAGGTGGAGGGGAGGGTTATTTGGCTTTCTTAAGGGCTTGGAAGTAGCTACTTTATCATTAATTCTTTGATATTGTAGGTAAATTATTTTGTTAGTGTCGGGTTGGTTGGCTTCCTGCCTAGCTTATATCTGAGTGGACCTGCCAGGCTGTCAAACTGTCGTGCTTTAAAACACTGGTTCCAAACAATGCCCTGCAGCTGATCTGTGAAAATGTGTCAGAAGACTGACAAACCCAAAAGAGCTAGATGACCAGCTGGCTGTAAATTGTGAATGTCAAGTTTTTCTTTTTTTGTATCTGTGCAGGTATGTGATGGGAAGTATCTGTCCATATTGTTGAAGGGAATCACAACACCTTATTGGAGGAAGAAGGCATTGAATCAATTATTGGGATCATCCACAGCTCACTGGCAGAGCCACGTGTCAGTGTCAGAGAGGGTTAATTTCTTCAGCTTGCTTACTGTCAGTGGTGAAGAAAATGCCAACAACATTCCTTGACCTTGAGACCCCAAGGAACACTTCCTGTTGTTCAACATCTCATCTGCTCTGCTGTGAGAACTGGGAAGTCCAGCTGAACTTGATTGGTCTCTTTCTCTCTCTCTTTCTTGCTCACCTTTTCCTTTCCAAACTTTTTATGGATTCTCTCTCCTCCTTCCTTTCCTACACTTTGTTTTCCCCTAGTATCCCTGTCCATGTTACTCTAGTGCTGTGACTCTGTCACTGTGCACTGACGGTTCCCCACCAATGGTTGCTTCCTACACCCTTGGCAGTATGAAAAACAAATTTAGGAGTAGATTTCTTGTGCTCTATATTGTTTTGTCTTAACAGTATTCCAAAGGGTATGCGATGGCACTTGTTGACCAAGCCCAGTGAGCAGGGAGGGGAGCTGCAGCTGATTTTGGAGATACCTTTTGTCTGTGAAGAATCTGTCTGTAGTTAGGTCAGAAAGAGGATTCCATTGAGGCTTTTGCAACTATATTTTTTTAATTTGATGTATTCTAAGTATTTATTGTGTCAAACCAGAGACTCCTTACTTGGTTTTAATTTATCGTGAGTTATGGGGGGGGGGGGGGGGGAAGAACACATCCCTTTTTGGAGGGGAAGATTTGTTCTACAAGGGGAAGTTGCCCATTTGTTAAACCAAAGTGCATCTTTGGAACAGTCTGGTTTCTTTTGTTTGTGGGTGGGATGGGTTTTTTTCTTTTTCTCCCACTGCCCTGCCCTGTTCAGAAAGGAAAAGGTAGAAGGGAGGATTCTTGCCATCATCCACTCTTTTGAGGAGAGAGGGGGATGAGGGGGGAAGGGCAGATGGTTTGACAGATGCCACTGTGTATTGAACAGCCTTAACCTGGGCTGATAAAGACAGACAAAGCTGTCCCTAGGCTGGTACTTTGTTCATATTTGTGCACAGTTCTGTGATCTGCTGTATCAGAACCCTAGTAAAGCATTAAGACTATTGCTTTACCTTATTCCCTCCCACCTCCAGTCTCACCACCCAACCGCACATTTGGAGTGGGGCAGGGGGAATAAAATCCTTCAACGATAACTGAACAAATTCTCCTACCCCTGCTCTACCATAACCAGAGCTCAGGCAAACATACAAGCATCTACCCAAAGCCCCTGTATATTTTATTTAGCACAGGACTTGCTTAAGCCTTGTGTATTCATTTTCCTCTCAGTAATGAGACTGGAGATCCCACATAAGTTAGCTAAGTAATCAGTTTGATGGTATGACTTTAAGATAGAGAACTTTTTTAAAGGAAACATGCATAAAATTAAATTAAAAAAATTCTTGCCTTTGCCGTGCTGGATCTGTCCTTTCTGAAATCAGTAAATCCTTGCTACACTTATGATGCAGAGGAGATATGGGTAGCAACAAAGCGCCAACTAGGAGGAGCTATTGTGCCTCTCGGAACTGCTGTAAAACCCCAGTTCTCACCATCTTCGTCCCCCAGTGAAGTATCCTGTGAGTACAGGAGCATTCCAGTGACAGGAATGGGTGGCTCTTCACTGCGGGTTCCGACCTGGTCTTTTGCTTACACCACCCTCTGTTGACAGTGGCTGGGTTAACTGGTTTTAGTGTTAGAACATATTTCTTTTGTGAAATCTGAAATAAAACCAACATAGTATCAGCTTAAAGCATTTCCAAAATAAGTCTTGTTCTTTTTCCTTTTTCTTTTTTTTTTTCTTTTTTTTTTCTTTTTTTAAATACTTTTTGGTCTGAAGAGTGTCTTTTCCTCTTTAGCATTAAACAGAATTGATCACTGGTTGGCTTGTTGTCTTATTCTCTACCACCATTTCTTAATCCTGTGTTTCATCTGGAATCTCTGATTTCTTGGTATAAAGCAAAACCTGCTGCTGGCAGATCTGATTTGGAGTCTGTAGAAATAATAACAATAATAAAGAACACTTACTATTCTGGAGTGTGGCTTCTTGTTGCCATGATTTTGGTACCTTAGATAACAACCAAACCACACACCCGCAAGATTGAAGTGGAAACTCTAATTCTGGCTCCTGTTGTGGTTTTGAACAAGCTATTAATGCTACTGCCTCGGTTTCCCCATCTGTAAAATGGGACTAATAGCATCTACTTCGAGGTTGTTGAGAGTGTTAGATAGGCAATGGCTATAAATGCTATTAAGTTGCTAGGTATGATGACTAGGTGTTAGGTGGTAACAGAAGGAGGGAAGCAGGCAATGTGTGAGGGTGAGGTGCCTTACAGCTGCAAAAAATCTAATACTGAAGAGTGGCTGTGTGAGCTGGGCATATGTGCATACTATGGGATTTAATTATATCTACTGTATACTAGCTATGCACATCCTAGCATAGGATACTACATAAAACAAACACGGACTGGCTGGTTGGTTTGTTTTAAATTTAACTACTGGCAGTAGTTGTGAGGCTGAAAAAAGAGTTTAAAGAATCCTACTTGCCTTGGTTGTATTGAAAACCTAGAAGGGAAAAGACAGGAGTGATTAAACTTTAAGCAAACAGGTACAATAGTTCTGTGCTAAAGTGTTTAACAAGTCTGAATGGGCTATGTGGAGGGAGCAAGGACTAATGCTGTTCCAGCTGTCGAAGCAGGAGTTGGACAAGTTCTCTGTATAAACATATATGTGCATGGTCTCACCTAAGCAAAGCTTGGAGACGCTGGTTTAGTAATAGAAGTTTCTCAAGAATTACTTATAGCCTATATGCTCTCAATGCTCTTGTCATTTATTTGAAAAGCAGAAGGTTTTGTTTTCGGGGTTTTCTTCCCCCATAACTGTCTACGTATGAGCTGCTGCCCTGTAACCCATTATGTAACTGGCTGCTGAATACAGTGTGCCAAAAATAAAAAAACATATTAGCGCTGGTACTGCTTGTTGTTTCTCAGTAATCCATCAGACATTAGTAGAACAATAATATCATCATGCAAAATCAAATACTGCAGTTGCTTGTTTTGAAAAGACAAGGGCAGAAGCGAAGTCCTTCCCATTTACTCCTCCATGTGAAATTAAAGTGGGAGTCTCTTGGCAACTGATACTCGATTTCCATCCCCCTTTTCAGCTAGCTTCTCACAGGCTTCTCTACACCATGCTGGTCCTAATCTTGAGACTGAAAGAGTCCACTGTTGGCCCTATAAACTTGCTTAGGCTCACAGTGTCACATTGCTGTTCTGAAATGGCGGGCAGCATACCCTAAATCTGCAATATAGCCTTAATAGTAAGGATAAGAATGTATGGTGCACAGTACATGTAGTCATCAGCATTAAGGCTATTATTTTCCTTTTCTACTCTACCACCTTCCTGAGGGGAAATAAATATACCTCTCTTGCCAAAGATGATAGCTAAAAAAAATGCAAGAAGAGTCACTGTTTAACAGAACTGGTGACTCTACAGAGCAATACTAGACAGTAGAAGTAGAGAAGCTTTCTGGTGCTGAGACGGAGATCAAGTAAAACCCAAAAGATTTAAGGTAGAATAGTGATAAAGGAAGCAGGTGTGTGTTTCTCCTGCAATTAAGTAAGTTACCATAACTGAAGATCAGACAACTTGCCAGCAAATCGGGGTCAAAAGAAAGGAAAAAATAAACCTGGAGCAGCTGCATGAGGGGGAATGGGCGTGTTGCAGTAGGGTTGGAGAGGCTGGGTATTTAAAATAGCAGAACTGGTTGTTTAGGCCTCTGGAAGGTAGTGGAAGATGGTAGAAAAGAATCAGAAGAGCTCAAAGCTTAGCCACTTCTTGCAGCAGGGCTCATCACAGCTATGACTGCAAGAAAGTTGGGGAGGGGGAAAGAAATGTAGGCTTTGACAGTGAACTTGTGAAGGCTGTCAATGGACAGGCTCTAACACGCTGAGCAATTGGACTGTACGTGGAACCCTGCTTAGGCTCTGGTGCTTTGTTGTTGTATATAATGATGTCATTTGAGTTTTTTCCTTCTGAAGAAAAAATGTCTAAAGCCCTATGACTTAAGTTACATTGATGTTTTGACTGGAGTAGAGATGCAGCATTTTTGAGGTTCTGGAAGGTACTGGTAGATGAGAAGAGGAAATCCTCCACTGTGCTCATCCCGATGGTGGTCAGGAGCTTTATGAAATGCTGCTGAACGAACAGTGTTCCTATGTGTATTGTCATTTTTGGTTCAGCCGGCTGGATCATTTCCACACCTCTGCCCTGATCGCCTGGCTCAAAGGACCGGCGAGACCCCCTCGCTTAGTCCGAGCTCTTGTAACGCTCAGTAACTGCTTCACCCCGGCACCTGCTGGGAAGAGGCCGAAGCGCAAAACCAAAACTACTTCTGGGGGCTCATGCGCTCAGGCAGGGGAGGGTGGGCGCTGCCAGCCACGGCGGGCGCAGGGACGGGGCACGGCCGGCTGCTGCTGCGCGAAGCACCCACGGGCTGACGGCCGCGGCTCCTTGTGCTGGCTTACGGCCCGCGGGGGAGCCCCACGCGCCGCGGTACCGCGCGCCTTCGCCGGCGGGGAGGCCGCCCGCGCCCATCGTCACGGCAGCCGCCCCTCAGGCGGGGGGGACCGAGCACCGGCAGGCGCCGCGGAAGGGGCCTGCGGCGTCCCAGACAGCGCCCGCCGCCGCGACGGGAAAGCGGGGGAGCGCGGCCGCCTCTCTTCGCGCGCCGGCGCTGCGGCTGCCCGGACGCTTCTGCGCGCGGCCCCTGCTCGCAGCGCCGCGGTTTCCGGAGGGGACGGCGCGCAGCTGCACTGCTGAGCCGGCCGGAGCGAGATGGCGGTGGCACCGTCCGGCCGCCTCGGTGCCCTGCCAGGGCCGAGCGATCGCGCCCGCCTCCGGGCCTCAGGCGGCGGCTGCGAGCCCCGGTACGGCGGCGCGGGGCGGCAGGTGCCGCAGCGCTGCGCGGGGGGGGCAGGCGGGAGATGCCGAAGCTGCGCGGGGAGGCCTTCTGGAGGGAGACGCTGCGGAGCGCACACTACGTGGTGGCGCCCATGGTGGACCAGAGCGAGCTGGCCTGGAGGCTGCTGAGCCGCCGCCACGGCGCCCAGCTCTGCTACACGCCGATGCTGCACGCCCAGGTCTTCCTCAGGGACGCCAACTACCGCCGCGAGAACCTCTACGGCGAGGCCTGTCCCGAGGACCGCCCGCTCATCGTGCAGGTGAGCGTCGCGACCGCCCGCGGGCCGCCGGGAAGCGCCACAGGCGCCCGCCCCGACCCGCCCGGGCAGCCCTAGCACCGGGAGCGGCGGCAGGGAAGAGCTTCCCCGGCGTTCACCTTGCCGTGTGCTCTTGGGTAACGCTGCCAACGCAAGTCAGCGCCGCCAGATGCATCCTCGCCTTCGTCATCCACCCTGTTTGCGTTAACAAATCCAGACGTTTTCCAAATGCGCATGAGTTTGAGCTAGTCAATCGCACCCAGATTTTAAAGTGGTTATGTAGGATAACAGAAGTCTCACTTTCTTCACCTAGATACTGCTAACAGTGTGTTTTTCTGTTTATCCCTTGTCTAGCAAAGAGGATTGGTGTCTTAACCACAGGGGCCTGGAGCACGAGACTTCTCACAGGGTTTCAGTCCTCTATACCTCGTCTTTAGAGACAGATTGCAGCTGGTCTTCTAGAGTCCAGGGTTGTTCCAGATCTGATAGCACTTAGGGAGGATCACAGGTTTTTTGAGTAGTTCTCTGAAACTATGAGTTCAGTGCTTAGCTATGGAAAAAGGATGCAAGGAAGATTTTAAGCTTGTGTTTCTTCTGCTTCTTGAGTACTGTGTGAGGTTCAGGCAGTTCACTCCATCCCAAAGAGGGAGAAGGGCCTGCAGAGCTGGAGAGTAATGCAGGGAAGGTCGGTGTGAGCAGAGGAGTGGCGTGATCTCCACATGTGGAGCAGTGAAATGGATGAGGACTCTTCACCCTGGAAGAGAAATGTCTCCCCTGACTGTGGGGAGAGATGAGAGAAGTCTGTGAAAGTATGACTGGTTTGAAGATGATAAATGAGAAACAAGAGTATTAAGGGTAGTGATAGTTATAAACTGCAAAATTCATTACCATGTACCGGATGCTGAAAGATGACGCGAGTTTAGAAAGCAAATGAAGGAGAAGTCTACTGAGGACCATTAGGTGCAGGAGACACTGCTTCTGCTTCCAGAGTCCTTGACACTTTCCAGCTTCTGGTGTTCCCTAGACATCTGTTGTTGACCATTAACAGAGCAGGATGAGGTGGACCTTTGGCTTGTCTCAGTACAGCTTTGTATCTTCTCCTTTTTCCATGGGAGGTAGTGTCTTTTGCCACAGAAAAATACAGGTGGCAGAAATTTAAATAGTCTTAGAAAGCTGTAAGTCCTTTGGACACAGATCTTCAGCGCTGTAAGCTGTGTGTTCTGGGCAAGCCTACCTGAAGAGTGTCAGTTTCTGTGAGCTTGCTGTATTACCTTTTTTCCCACTATGGGACATAAGGCACAGAACTAACTAGATTAATCTTTGGATTGACCCAGTGCAGCAATCTTTAGTGAGTTCTGCAATATTTCTGGGCAGGCTTGGATTTTGGTCACAGACTCTTGGAAATAGATGAGGCAGTGGTACATCTGAGCCCAGCCTGTTCTGGGGATTTTGTTTACTGTGTAAAAATCCTCACTGATGTGGCTTGGTTGGAAGCTTTCCATTGTTTCAGTCATCTCAGAGGAAGCAAATGCCTCTTCTGGCTCTGTCCTCTTCAACAAAGCAGCTTCAAATTAACCTAATTTTTCTTAATAAATTGATTTTTGCACTGCGCTTTAAATTTAATATTAATTCTGTTAAGACTGAGCATTTGACTAACAGCCCAATGTCTATTTCACACTCCACGCTAATGTGAATTAATTTTAGAGGCAGTGGTGCTTACTGGTATCTACAAACTTTGAATTGCCTCAAGAGCCAGAGACACCACAGGTAACTCTTTTCTTCTGCACCACCTTTATGTATAAAAATGCTGCAGCTGTTTGTTCTACAGGGGATTTTAAGAGTTCTCTCTTATTCTGGTGTGCTACAAGTAAAATATTCTACAAGTATTTGTTTGCCTCTTGAATGCTTATCTTTCTCATTTTGTCATTTGAAGGTTGAGGATCTTTAGCTGGTAAGTGTTACAGTTTTTGTTCGGGTTTTTTGAGAAACGGTGTTTGCTATTACTAACTGCGCATATTATGCCTGTTTTCTCTAGCAAGTAGTTGCTTCATAACTATGTCATAACATGTTGTCAGTACTTGAAGAAAGCTATTGCCTGATTATTCCACTTTTCTTTGTCTTTCTCAGTTCTGTGCCAATGACCCTGAAGTGTTTGTCCAGGCAGCACTGTTGGCTCAGGATTATTGCGATGCCATAGACCTAAATTTGGGTTGCCCCCAAATGATTGCAAAGAGAGGTACGTGCAAATCTGAACCCTGGATAAACAGAGAAATGGCATGTTTCAAATGTCAACATTGGCAGTAAAACATCAAGAGGACCAAATTAAGCCTTGGTGTGGGGGGCGTGGCTGCAGTACTGCTGAAGTCAGACTTAGTTACACCCACTCTAACAGGTAATACTTTATAGGACCTAAAGCAAAAATTAGATACACTAATAATTAATTCCAACTTCTCTTGAGTGACACCTCTTGTGTCTAGAATACCCTTCAGAAAAGGTATTTTTAGCAAGAGCTTGATTTTCTTGATGATTTCAGTTGCTCAGCCTAATTTTGCAAAACTGCATTTAAAATTATATCATGCAGGCACTTAGCATCTCCTATGTCCTTGATACTGGCACAGAGTTTATTCATGTTAGGGTATAAGAGGATAACACCTGCTGAATTCCTTAAAGATATTGCAAAGGGAGCTATGTTTGAAAACGAGAACCAGTGTTTGAAAATTTTGGATCAGTTAGGATGTTGAGGAAATATTTGTTCAGTAATTGCCCATTCCTCTTCTAAAATGTGTTTCAAAGACTAATAGGAAATGATCAGTGGTGTACAGGGCAAATAGATCTTTCACTCTGATCAGGTTTTGTCCTGAAGGGAATTTTTAAACACACAGTATAAGCCCCAAAGTTGGACTTTGAGCTGCCAGTGTCAACACACCAGCCTTAGGGGGTAGCAGCAGAAGTAGGGTGTGGGGATTCATTGTTTATACTGTAAGTCTAGGGTGGCATGGGGAACAGAATGATCCAACTCTTCCAGTTTGGGCAGGACAGAGCAACTCTGTTTCTGCCAGTGAGGCATATGAGTGTCTGGATCTTTGTATGTGAACATTTACGAAAGCTGTATACTTCAGAATCTTACCTTTCTGTACGAGTCTGTCATATGCTATTTTATTATAGGTCACTACGGCGCATTTCTGCAAGAGGAGTGGGATCTTCTTCAGAGAATGAGTAAGCCTTTAGAGAAGCCTCATTTTAGAGAGGCTTCACTTTCAGAGGGAATGGGATGAACTCATCACTGAGAGGAGGTTTAGGGATTTTTTGGGGAAAGGAGGTGCAGCATGTTTCTTTGGGGAGGGTTGTGTTTGGGGTTTGTGGTTTGGGTTTTTTGGATTTTTTTTTTTTTTCTTTTCTTACTGTATTCCAGTGGCACCCTCAAGATACTTGGTGGCATTCTGCTACAAACTCATGCTAGATCTGCTAAAAGACTTCATTACCTGAAACAGCCTTTAGGTGAAAGTGAGTCAATTAAGTCCCAATTTAATGATGGCTAAGTGGCTCTCCAGCTCTAGAACCAGCAGAACTCCCAGTGCCTTATTACCTCACTTTGAAGTTCTCAGGTGCCAGGAGTTGTGTTTCTGCTTGAAGCCACAGTTGCCATTTTCTGATCAACTCAGTGTACTCTTTCGGTCCACACCATAGCAAGTTATGCCTCTCTTCTCCAAATTTGTGTAGGATGTTTTCAGACTATCGGTAGCAGTTGTGAACAGTATCATATTTTTCTAAGAAATATGTTCGGAACTGATTTAAAAAGCAAGGTTTTGGTCATTGTGTACAGCTGAGAATGTGCCTTCACCCCACTTCAAAGCAAGTGTCTGAACCGTGAAACGAGTCTTACTTGTGTTTGCGTTCCCTGTGGTCCAGGGAATCTTGAATGATGTTTGGCACCGAGACGCTGCTGTGAACCTGGGTAGACAGACGGTGCTTCCATGCCCAGCACGTAATGTGGTGGTTAGGGCACTTTTCTTACGAGTGAAAGATGCAAATCAGAACAGCCTCAAGGTGAGAAGAGAACCCAGGTCATCAGGTGAGAACTCAGGCTGTCTAGTAAGAGAGTTGTCTTATTAGGCTATTGTATAAAAGGTGGGCAAAGCTGCCTCTTCCTCCTTCTCCCCCAGCCGCCTTTAAAATGGTAGAGTACTATTTTCTGCTTGCACCTGTATACATCTTGCTTGCTATCATTAGAGCTTCTAGGATTTGGATTAGAAGAAAGCAGGCGACTTCCTACATTACACGTCCAAGCTCTGGAAGAGAAGAGAATTTCAGGCATGCCACTGCTCAGTATTTTTCTGTTGGCTGTCTTCACTAGCTCTCTTTTTAGTAGTTTTCCGATTCCGCGGACTATGTAAAGACTATGGGAGTTTAACCTACGATTACTACTTAATGGGGTCCATAACCTACCTCAGTTGATAAGCCTCTGCTTGCTATGGACAAGACTCTACTTGTCATGATTATTTGGGTGATAATTTGGAAAGAAGCAAATGATCTCTTGTAGGAAAGGTAGACGAGCGAGTGTTAATGTTGTTGGCAGAGTAGGAGAAGTACAGTAGCCTGTGATGATAGTAAATTGCAGGGGGGTGGACTAGATGACCTCTGAAGGTCCCTTCCAACCCAAACCATTCTGTGATTCTGTAAACCTGTATCAATGATTAAGACTTGAGGGGGGTGGTCCTTGAAAGTGAAGGTTTGATGCAGTGGAAACGTTAGGGCTATTAAATGCTGACTATTTTACGCGTTCTTGTTAGAATGCAGATTTTGTGCTTCATGTTTTACTATTACTTGATTAACCTCTGCAGTAAGGATTGCAGAGGACATTGCTGGTTGTTTAAGCTGTGAGAACTGCATAGCATTAACTTTTCAGGCTTTTTCCATACTACGCCCAGTATCAGATCTCGAGGAGAGTAGGCACTTTTCGTAGCATTGTGCAGCCCACTTACCTGTCTTTTCAATCTTTCCCAGTTTTACTGGCTAACGAGAAGCTCTCTGTTCCCATCACATGCAAAATCCGCGTTTTCCCAGAAATTGACAAGACAGTGAAGTATGCACAGATGCTGGAGAAAGCTGGCTGCCAGGTAAGGAGGCAGCTGCTCCCTGTACTGTTGCATTGGACACGTGTCTCTATATAAAGCATCCAGTGACCAGATCTTGGTGTACTGTGCAGATGAATAGGCTACATTGTTTTACAGACAGAGAAAACGGGATGCAGAGAGACTGTATGTATTTGCAGTCGTAGGCAGCAGGTCAATAGTATGATATGGAAGACATCATGACTTCAGCGTCTCTCTTGTAATCACTGCACAGTGGGGCGTCTTTCACTGTGGCTGAGCATTTCAGTCTAACATAGTGCTGCAGGAGGCATTGTGAATTCATGAAATCCACAGGGCTACAGAAAAAAATGGTATCAAAGATGGCCACCACTAGTGAAGAAATGGGCAGCCTTCTAGGATTTAAGTCCAGTTAAATTGGAAGAGACGTCTCTACAAGGTCTGTAGTTAGAGCCAGTGCTGACAGTATTCAGGCCTTCTGCTGAGGAGCAAGCCAGATCAATATATCACAAATTCCAAAGTGAATCACAAATGGGAGCCAATGCAATAGGAAATCTGTAGGTTCTCCCAAGATACGATCTTGTCATGCCATGGAATAGCAAGCTGAAAGAAGCCCAAGACGATGCCATGGTAGGTGAGCTGCTGATATCTCTCTGCGATACCGAAGTCCCTGCACTGTTGAAACAGCAGTGGGAATTCAGTGGCATCCATGAAGTGTATGGGGTGAAAGGAAGTTTTTGTCAGTGGAGTTGTTCCAGTGGTTCATACACATGAAAAGTAAATGTAACTTTCTGTTCTAGCTGCTGACTGTGCACGGACGTACTAAAGAACAGAAAGGACCGCTTGCTGGCGTGGCATCTTGGGAGCACATTCAAGCTGTCAGGTTAGTGAGCAGTACCAATCTTAGTGGATTTCTGCTAACATGCTATGAAGGTAGATTTTAAGCAGTGTGTGCAGTGGCATCCAAGAGCAAACAAGTTTGTGTGACAGGAGCAGAGTTTCTGCGTTGACTCTAAACATTCTAATTCTGAATTTTATGCATCTGTTTTATTCACTGGTATAGAAAAGCTGTAAGCATTCCTGTATTTGCAAATGGAAACATCCAGTGTCTCAGTGATGTGGAAGAATGTATCCGTAAGACAGGAGTGCATGGTGTCATGAGTGCAGGTAAAGAAAATGAACTTTTACTCATAATAGATGAGAATATGAACTGTTTCTTACTCTCTTAGCAGCCCACATACGCATTAAAAGCTTACATCAGACTGACTTGGTAAACAGATTTGATTGAAAGATGAGTGGCCGTTCTCTCTTCTCTTATACTGGCCATCTCTGGGAATCACTTAAGAGTTGTAAAAATTGTTATGCTGGACTTGTAGTACCATTGAGTAGACAGCTCAAATCTAATTACTTGACAAAGGCACATGGGACTCCTGTTGTCCTGGAGTATTTTCATGACGTCTGTTAATCAATGGAATGGTTTTTGAATGGATGTTGATGCAGTAACTGCATCCACTGATCAATATTCTTGCAGATGGTTCATGTTGGGTTGGGACAAGAAAGAATTGGCATAACTTCCTACAAGAAGAGCTAGGATAGACATCAGAAAAAGCTTCCAATCACTCACATAGTTAAAGCAATGAAACATGGTTTTGGGAGGTTGTAGAATCTTATTTTTAGAAAATAGTGGTTAACAAAATGCTTGTGAAGCTAGTGGAGAAAAGCATAGTGAGAAGCAGTATCTGTAAACTCAGGCCAAACAAATGTGAATACAGATATAAGGTAGGACACCCATTGTCCAAGTATTTTAACTGTTGGGCAACAAAAGCAGTGATTTCTCTATTTGCTAATTTTTTTTTTTTTTTTTTTTACTGTCTTTGTGTCAAGATTGGATGCCTTTCTGAAGAATGTAGTTTAATTAGATATGAGCTATTTGGCTCAATTAAGAATTGTATAGTGAAATATAGTATCTTGAGGTCAGGCTAGAGTCTTATGGACCCTGTGTTCCTCTTTGTGAGTACATGGCTGATGTGTCTGTGACTGGCTGGTAGAATCACAACAGAGCTGATCAAGCTCCAGAGCCTAGATTTTATTTTCTGTTTCAATCCTGAAATGAAAGTTTGAGTATTTCTTTTCATTCCCTAGAAGGTAATCTTCATAACCCAGCTTTGTTTGAGGGCCGAAACCCATTGGTGTGGGAGATGGCTGAGGAGTATCTGGAGATAGTGCAGAAGTACCCTTGTCCATTGTCTTATGTTAGGGCTCATCTCTTCAAGCTCTGGCATCACACGTGAGTATCTCCAGAGAACTCTTAATGTTTTCAGGGCTCATCCTGCTTAGCAAGTGTCTGGCTTTTCTGGACAAGGATTTGTTTGGCCAGAATTAGTACGCTGGAAGGTTTTCTTTCCTCGACCTGTCTGGAGAGAATGTGGGCTGAGGCCTTTACCCTTCACTGCATATCTGGGAAACAGGGCATGGGGAAAGAACAAGTTACCACAAGATAAGCTAGGGCGTGAGCTCGCAGCACATCAACTACCATGTGGTAATTGCCCATATGCACACATGCGCTTTGTGGCAAACATGAGTTAACTAACTCCTTGTTCATTGTGAGGCAAGCTGTCTTGCATTTATTGTGGAGTAAGAGCATGGCCATGGGCAGTTACTGAGGAGCAGCTGATGCACTGTATGTTCATGTTAGCTTATCTCAAAGTACCTTGGTTGCGTGCCAACTATTTACTTGGAAAAGAGGAGCAGGTATGTGTGCTTTTCTCTGGACTTACAAGAAAGAAGATAAGCTTCTACCAAAGGCAAGTGCAGCAGGAAAAATCTATAAAAAGCTTTTATAAAGACATTTTTCATTGATCTCCTCAGTCTAGCAATAATGAATAAATATGACTTGATGTTTGGGATTTGCCTCAGGCTTCAAGTTTACCAGCAGCTGCGTGAAGAATTAGCAAAAGTGAAGACTCTAGAGGGCATTGTAGATGTCAACAGGGAGCTGAAGCTACGATGCCAGGTACCAGGATGGGCCCTAATCTCCCAGAACAACACTGTCTGCACTTGGCGGGAACTTGCCACGTATGTCATGCAGTTGATGTCTGTTAGCCACTTCACTGGAACTTTGTGGCTCACCAACCTCAATATTGGTAGTTTACTACAGTAGCAGCCCCTTATGTCTGAATAGCTTTACATGGGATGAAGTTAATTTAGGAGTTACAAATCTGCTTCATTTCATCTGTCTTAGTAGAGGTTTTTTGCTTATATTTAACTGTCAGTAACTGTTAGTTTAAATTACACTTTGTGGCTTCCTGGAGTTTGAAGTATTATTTAGAGTATTTCCTGAGAACTCCAGGAAAACTGACTGTAACTCTATGCTGCAGGAAGAAATAGCTAATCAGAAAGAAGGAGAAAAGCCAAAAGAAGGGTTGCCTTTTTTCCACTGGATCTGTCAGCCATACGTCAGGCCAGGGTGAGTTATCAATTCTAACATGGACAGGTACCCATAGGCCTTTCCCACCCATACTATGAGTACAGAGCCATCCAGTTCTGTTCTAGGAGCTTACAATCATTTGAAAATAAGCGAAGACTTTGGATTATTTTTATTCTGGTTTGTTTTCTTCCCTGGTTATTGCTTTGTTTGTGGGGGTGTTGCTCATTGTATGCATCTTCTCCTTTAGATGCTCCTCAGATTGCTCTCTCTCAGGAAAGTCAAAATCAATAATTCTACTGCATCTCGGAAAGAGAACCTGATGTGCAACAGATGTGCTACCTGACAGTACTTTATTGTTAGATGTAACACAAATGTTGCTGGCAACTGCCAGGGTAGCAAAGATGGGAACTAAATTGTATTCTATAAACAATGCTTGTGTTGTATGGACAAACTTTTCAGATAGCTTATTCCCTTTCTGTTGTGAAAATTGGGCTGAAGAAGAGAATGAGCATGTCAAGATCACTACTTAAGTAAATACTTAAGTAAGACCTGGGAGTAACAGGTTAACAGGTACCTAACTAATTTAACTGGCCAACTTTAATTGACTTTCCAACTGATATGTCTGACTCTGTCTGTTATTAACAGCCAGTGTTAACAAAAAAGTTAGGTTTTTCTATTCACTTTTAAGAGCAATGACACTTCCTTGTAATTTAGCCGTGATAGAAAGGTTTACAGTTTAGCCAGATTTCTGTAAACCAGCATTGTGGCCAGGGAACACCTGCTTCTTCCCTTCAGCCAACTTATAACGATATTCACTGTTTCAGGCCAAAGGAGAGATGCAAGGAGAATGGAGCCAGTGGGACTGAAAAAGGTGTGCGAGGGAAACGTGCTCTGGAAGAGGAGGAAGATGGAAATTCTGAGCTTCTGTCAAAGAATAAGCAAAAAAAGAAGTTAAGAAATCCAAATAAAAGCTTTGATCCATCTTTAAAACGTAAGTTCCGTTTATTGGCATAGATGCATGGATAGTTGCTGATACCACATTTGACATAAACTGCCACTACTTTATTTTCCTTGTTTATGTAGTTGTAGAAAATTCTTTAAAAAGAGGGGGAATTATCAGGAAATTTTGGTAGTAGGCAATGTGATTCAAATTATGTTCATTAGTAAAGAAAACAAGGATGGAAGAAGTCAGTCACTGATCCACTGTAAGGATCTTTTTAAGATCAAAATGCTTTACAAACTAAATTGTAGCTGTCACTAGTATTTGAAACTGAAATTTCATACGCATTTCAAACAGATGTCCTCCTCTTTTATACCTGACTTGAGGATTAAAATTTTCTATGTTTGGATTTAGCTTAGAGGTACTTAAAAATTCGAAGTATCTTTACCTTTGCGCTGTTCTTTGAGGTACTGTATTTTTATTTCAAAAAGAGTCTTTCTCTAGCTGGAAAAGTGCCAAGCTTTGTCTGATCCTGATATTTTTTTTTAATTTACTTCTTCCATATAAAAAATACCATTGCTGAAATCAGGTCTCTCTCTTTTCCAGCCAAATATGCAAAATGCGATCAATGCGGAAACCCTAAGGTAAGTCAGTGCCAGTGTCCATTAAAGCATTTCCATTAAATGAAAATTAAATGACCATGTAGTGGTCAACAGCTCAATGTCCAGATGGAGATCGGTGACAAGTGGTGTCCTGCAGGGGTCCGTATGGGGACCAGTACTGTTTTATATCTTCATCAGTGACATAGACAGTGGGATTGAGTGCACTCTCAGCAAGTTTGCAGATGACAGCAAGCTGCACCGTGCAGTTGGCATGCCTGAGGGACAGGACGCCCGCCCAGAGGGACCTGGACAAGCTGGAGAGGTGGGCCTGCGTGACCCTCCTGAGGTTCAAGGCCAAGTGCAGGGTCCTGCACCTGGGTCGGAGCAACCCCCCGGTATCAACACAGGCTGGGGGATGAAGGGATTGACAGCAGCCCTGCGGAGAAGGACTTGGGGGTACTGGGGGATGAAAAGCTGGACATGAGCCAACAATGTGCGCTCACAGCCCAGAAAGCCAGCCATAACCTGGGCTGCATCAAAAGCAGCGAGACCAGCAGGTCGAGGGAGGGGATTCTGCCGTCTGTTCCACTCTGCTGAGACCCCACCTGGAGCCCTGCATCCAGCTCTGGGTTCCTCAGCACAGGAATGACATGGACCTGTTGGAGTGGGTCCAGAGGAGGGCCACAAAAATGATCAGAGGAAAGGCTGAGAGTTGGGGTTGTTCAGCCTGGAGAAGAGAAGCTTCTGGGGAGACCTTACAGCAGCCTTCCAGTACTTAAAGGGGGCTTGTAAGAAACATGGGGACAGACTTTTTAGTAAGGCCTGTTGCAATAGGACAAGGGGTAATGGTTTTAAACTAAAAGAGGGCAGATTTAGGCTAGATATAAGGAAGAAATTTTTTACAATGAGGGTGGTGAAGCATTGGAACAAGTTGCTCAGAGGTCCTAAATGCCCCATCCCTGGAAACATTCAGGGTGTGACAGGGCTCTGAGCGACCTGATCTAGTTGAAGATGTCCCTGCTCACTGCAAGGGGTTGGCCCAGATGACCTTTAAAGGTCCCTTCCAACCCAAACTATTCTATGGTTCTATTCTATGATTCTAAATCCTGAGGTAGGGTCCATGCCAGTGTCCAGTAATGCATGCATACCGAGTCCTGCTGATAGCTGGGGGGGGGGGACACACGACACGACCCATCCATACTTAGGCAAAAGCCTCTTAACAATTAAGTGTAACCAATCTCTGAGGTGAAGGTGCTGCACAAAAATCACTAACATATGTAAGTTCTTCGAGATCATTTGCCTGCCTTTCCAAGAAAGTGCACTTACTGCTGCTGAGGCTATTTATTGCTAAGACAGTTGAGTGGGTCAGGTGAACTTCCCAAGAGCTCTTGGAAACAAAGCTCCAAACTTCCACTAATTACACATGCATAGTCTACTGTGAAATTAAAAACAAACCCCCTCTTACTAGGGTTAGTGGTGGATGGAGGTTTTTTTTTTTTTCTGCAAGGATTGAGAATTTGAGTAACTGGTGTGTTTATTGGTGTCCTAATACAAATACTTTAAACATCATTGCAGTATAGGCTGTAGTGACTGTCAGGCAGCAATCTGCTGCTGTTGGGGTTTTTTGTGAGTTTGGATCTGTGCCCTTAATGAGAACAAGAATGAGCACCTAGTCATTTTCAGCCCTGTTTTTGCTAGCAGATTACTGTCAGCTTTCACCATTAGCAATGTTAAACAAGCCAGCTGTTCTCCAGGTTCTGTATAGCGCATCTATATATATTTGAAACTTTATATACAAAACTTCAAATATTTTATATTTGGAAACAGTTCTGTTTGTTTTCCCTTGGGGAACATAGCTGTTTCCTTGACAGGGAGATGTTGCTGAGCTGAGTGAGCAGAGCATATTTATTGCTGCTAATATACCTGTGTATGCAGACATACAAGCAAGGTGCAAGATGCAAGGAATAATTTTATGTTATACCTGAGGAAAAAAGCAGCATTACAGCTACGAGGGTGGGAAGACAGGGACACACACGCGTGGTGTTGCTGTCTTTTGTAACACTGCATAGCACCTTAGAAACAGCAGCAGGCTGGGGCTCAACTTGGAGCTGCAGCTACAGAAGAAAAATATATTTCTTGCTGTGTTCATTATTGGGAAAACATTGAGCATTCACCTGGCCTGCTTTCAAAGCCATCCTGTTTCATAGCTAATCCAGGTGACACAGCTTGGTGTCTCAACCACGACTGTCTGAAGCTGTGCTTAGTCTCATTTTTTTGTTTTGCTTTTATGTCATTGTAATGTTGCGTGCAGCCCTTGAAATGTTGTGACTGGGCCTGTTTTGGGTTTTGTGTCAGCCCCCCAGATCATATGTTTCTAAGCTGTGTCATGGAATGGGGAGACAAAAAAAAAAAAAAAAAAAAAAAAAAAAAAATCAACCAAGGGCTCCCTAAACATGAAGGCCTTTTTAGGTTGGGTGGAGGTAGACACCCCAAACAACAAAACCCCACTTTCCTGAACAATCACTCAGTATGTGTGAGCCAAAGCCCCACAGCCACCCAGTCCAGTATAGCCAAGGTGTCAACTATCCAAGACTCAACTGTGGCTGTCCCCTAAGGGTCATACATTGTCTTTTAATATGTGCTCGGGAATATTTTAAGCTGCAAGTAGGGAAGTAATTGCTGTGGTAACATTTATTTTAGCTACAGATGGCAGCAAGCATGTCAGACACTGTGTTTCACATACTACTTTTGCGGAGAACTACAGCAAGCTCACCTGCAATAAATGTCATAATGCTTGTTCCAAAGTGCTTATGGCACTTGCCAGCTTGTGTTGTGTAACTCAGGCTGCCCAACAGATTACTGATGTTGCAGAATTGAATGTGGAATTTTTTTGTTTGGGTTTGGTTTTTGGTTTGGTTTGGTTTTGTTCTCTGTGTACAAACAGTTGATAGCTGGGGCTCCCCCCCCCCCCCCCATATGACATCACCTCTGTCATCTTCATTAGACTGAGGTGTGACTGCCTAATATGTGAGTTCATGGGTGTTTTCTTCCCAAATGTCTAAATGTGCAGAGCTGTATTGTTGTTGCTTATTATACTAAACAATAATAATTTTATTTTCACTGACACAAGTTTCTTTACACTCCCCCATCCCAACGCAGGGCAATAAATGCGTGTTTAACATGTGCCGAGGCTGCTGTAAGAAAAGAGCATTCAAAGAGACAGCAGACTGTCCAGGTAAGTGCAGCTGTCCTTACAAGTCACTGAGCAAATGTCTCATCTCCCATGTATATTCATTGCTGTAATCTTTGGTTTATGGGGGTGTGGGTGTGTGCATTGAACTCTACATACATAGCTATCTAAAATTTTATAGTACTGCTCTTCCTTCTGTATACGGTATTTCTTCTGCTTCCACAGCCTTGGGATGCAGTTTCCAGACTATGAGGACCCATTCTTTACAACTATAAGGAATGAGCTGTTCTGTTTACCAGTGCGGCCATCTCATTTCAGTTTCTTTTTTGGTTTTTTCCCTCCCACCCCCCCCCCCCCCGCTTCTTCAGGTCATGGATTACTTTTTAAGACCAAATATGAAAAATCCCTTTCATGGCAGAGTAGTCAAAGAGTAATTCAAACCCCAGCGATCAGTCGGAGAGGAGATGTAGATGTGGGGGAGTCTGCTGTACTGAAGGAGGCTGGTGACAGTACAGTGTGACGCTTTGGAAATGAACAGTTAAAGAGCTCCTGCCAGGCCTGTGCTTCCCTGGGCCAAAGAACGTGCCGTCTCCAGCTCACCATCAGCTGTGTGAACTTGTTCCACAGGTTTATCTTAAGTTCTGGAAAAGTTTTATTTAAGTAAAAAGCTGCTTACTCAGGGAATTATCCTGCATTTTAAATAAAAAGGATGCAATTAAATTTCTCATGCTGTGTTTTAAAGACTGAAAATGCTGCCTTTTTGGGTGGGGGCTGCCATCACAATCTGCCTCTTGTATGTTCATTAACCCTTCATGTCCTGTTTTTAATATTGGGGAATAAATTTCTTGTATTGGAACAGCCTTCTGGCTTGCTAAAAATAGCAATGTCAATGACTTCTTCACTAGTAGAAAATGCATCACATTTGTCTGAGTTTCAGCAGACCATGCTTTCAATGCAGAAAGGAATCTAGCTGTACTTTGAAAACATGAATGCAAAACTGTAAGCTGTTGCTATAACCACATTGTGTAAGAACAATTACTAGTTTTATACAACATGATGAAGCTTAATGGTCTCCCATGAGCCAGAGGATATGGGAAAATGAAATCTCTATTTTAATAGGGGTGTCTGCAATAATGTGCTAAGTTAGAACCCTGCTCCCAGTCTCATGCTTAATTATATGATCCTTCTTTCTCCTTCCCACCTGATAAATTCTGTGGGAAGTGTGTCAAAACAAGAGGCAGGTCTGCACATGCCAAGACCCCTACCCGTCTTTTACCCTTTTTCACTATGGGCTTTGTGTGTCTTTTGGGCACACAGTCAGTGTAGCCTTCCAGCATTCAGTATGCTCTAAAGAATGTCAGCAGCCAAAACCCACCAAACAACCCCCTACACAGAGTCTTATGCAGCTCTTTTTAATAGACTGATGAAATGGAAGTCAAGCCATCCCATGCTTAAGCTAGAATGAATAAATAAAGTTTAGCTCAGCTTTGAAAATTTATCTCCCTTGGGGCCTGTTTTCTGAATGCAGTTTACTTCACTGCATGCTTAGTGACCCTGCTGCAGGGTATGCTGCCATTTCCTGCAGCTGCAGACTGAGCATCTTTGCTGCAGCTCTGCTAGCACCTTCTTAGGGCACTAAAAGCAGCAGGTCTGTTACTGCTTTGTCACATGTGGCCTACTGAAGGGAACAAAGCAATGACGCCTTGTGGAGCCTGTAAAACATGCACTCTAGCCATGCTTGGTCTGGCAAAGCTGGCACATTATGAACGAGCCCTGCACAGCACTAGAGCCTTTAACTCCTAAACTTAGCTGGTCTTAAACTACTGTTCCTCCAAGGGAAGTGGAGAAAAGGGGGGGGGTGGTATAGGAGAAAGAAGGAAACGGGGGGGGTGGGGGGGTGGGGGTGGGGGGTGGGGGGTGGGTGGGTGTGTGCAATGACCCAGCCTTCTCTGCCCAGCCTGGGTTCTGAGCAACAATTCCTGCCCATCTAAAATGGCTTGCCAGCAACTGAGAGCATGTAAGGCTCTGATGGCTGTAGAGCCCAAGCACTGCACGAGCCAAGGACACGCCTCCAGCAAGTCAAACCGCTGCTTCACATGGCCAGACCACCAAGAGATTTGGCATAAGTTTACAAGCATGCCCTGCTTGCTAGACTAAGTATGCCTCCATGGAGGCAGGCTTTATTCATAACTGGTCTTAATTTTTTTGTTTTTATTTATTCTAGGCTGGTGTATAAACTAACATTTCTCTAACAGCCTACTGCAGCACTGTACTGGCCAGTAACAAGAAATTATGTTGTGGTCAAGCTGTCAGTTTTGTAAGCAAATAAAGCAAGCAAATTGCCAACACAATGTCTAGCAAGTAGACCGTACTGTTGTATGAAGTAATGTATTCTGAGTGGCTCCTCTGTATTACCACTTCCTGGTCTATAGTTCTGAACAGTTGATGGTTTGAGGGTGTGGCTGGGTAGGGGGGGCCACTTCATTTCACAAACAAAACAGCTCATCCTGTTCGAGCTGGCGCTGTGTTCTTATGTTCAGGGTGTGCCACAGAACCTCCACAGATTGGAGCTGACTTACTTATGTGTGTCCCTTACACAAATTTAAAATAAAATAGGTCATTTATAGCATCAATGCTGGACATGGTATAGCTGTTTTGAACACAACTGGAAGGACAGGAGCCAGGAAGGAGACTTTTATGGTTTCTTTCCTTGATGTTTCATCTGGCTGACATTTATTTTTCTAGAATCCCAACTGCAGAGATTCTTCCTCTGCCTGTCAATCTATCAGATAATTCCCTTTTGGAAGTTACACTGGTTCTGAAAGGAAATGAACAAGAAACCCAGCACCCAGAGTACCAGGTCTGCATAAAGCACTGGCAAAGTGTCTTCTCGGTGCCTAAGAGCCCTTGCCTTGGAAAAGAAAGATTACTGAACAGTAATAAACCAAAAATCAAAAGTGCCTCCAAGGTCAGAAAACAAATGCAGCACCACGTCTTTCTGAAAATAGGGAAGACCCTTCCCTGCCCCACCCCCAATCAAAAGCGGGGCTAAAGACTTTTTTTTTTTAATGACAGAAACACAGCAGTCAAGAATCAGAAGGTAACAGCATGCCCTGATAATTTCATAAACCATTTTTAACACTTTTTTTTGACTTCTCAACAACCATTCCCTGCTTATGCGCGCGCGCGTCTGTGTGTTCATGCACGCACGTGTACACACGCCCCCTTGAGCCCTGGCAGGATCAGTTTATATTTCCTAACCTGCATTACAAACTATGTTACAGTTTAGAGCCATGAGTTCATACATAGATTGGAACAGCATCAATAGCTTCAATCCATGGAGAAACGTTCTCATTCAAAGCATTAACAAGACAGCCCACAAGCAAGATTAACAGATCACTAAGCAGAGCACCGTGTGTGAAGCAGAGGCCTTGGCCTGCCCTTATGTTAATCACCCTTGTGCTCACTTTCTTCTATTCTGTGTTCCAATATTCCACGCTGTTTCTTCAGGCACCTTCCCTATCACATGATCATGTGCATCGTAATCTCTCTGGACATTTATCTACATCTAGCTGGCTTTTATCTAGCTGTTCCCATTCATTCACGCTAAGTCCTCTAATGGGACCACAAGAGGTAAGAACTTCATATCCTGGACTTAATGCTGCCTGATATTTAGCTGCGCCTTTCTACAGATTATGACAATAGAAGTAGTTCAAATGCTCCTATTGAGTCTCCCCATTTCATTTGCTCAGTACTTGAACAAAGTATTTTCCATGATGTTCTGGGAATAACAACTTCCAACCTTAATCAGCTTGGTAACCAAGACTTTAAGCAGCTTTCATAATTTCTGATTACCCCTGTATTCAAATCAAGTTTAGACACTAAGCTGGTAGGTGTTAATTCTAGTTTGTCTTGTGAATTGGAACTAGCACAGAAACCGAGGAGGAGGGAAAGGGTGTGGCATTTACCAAATAGCCCAGTGATTAGACTGGGAGAACCAAGTTTAAAAATGCTTCTCTGCCTTACTTAAAGATAGGAACTTGAAACCACATCTCCCACCTCCTGTGGAAATAGTCCGCTTCTTTCCTTGCACAGACATACACTTTAAAGCTGTCAAATAGCCGGAGTTCCCTGGTCTGTTCGAAAAGGCCCTCTTCTAATAAAAAGCCAAATGTTCATTATCATGGAATTTAAAACTGCTTACCTGACCCCTTCCTGTTTACAGTTTTCCAAAACCATCAGAAAGCTCAGTCATTCTCCTGCTCACTGTGCCAGAGAAAATTTACAAGGTCAGAAGAGGCGTTTGCATGAGAAACAGCCACTGTTACAACACAGTAGTGGACTGGTGCTATGTGAGAGATTCAGGTTATACTCTTAACCACACAGAGGGATTTTTAGAACACATCTCTCATGAGTACAGTCTCATCACAGAATCACTTACCAGTGTGAAGAAAGGATCAAGCCGGCTTTAGGCTCCTAAATTCAGGAAGGGCCTTATACTTGAGAATCCTAAATGGACACATTTCTATACAGAATTAGTATCTAAGGCATATTCGTCCCCACCCCCTCTGCCAAGGCATTTCTTAATGGGCAATGCAGACAGATGGCACGCTTATCTTGTTAGCTCCTGCCCCATGACATGGCAGAAGACTGCAGTGCTCTTAACACTGGACTGGAATTGTTCAGTTAGGCACGGCAACACAAAACTCCCTTTGTGCATCTAACTACAAATCACCACGCTAATGGAAAAAAAAGTTGCAACCAGAACTTTCAACAGGCATTCTAGAAGATGATAACCTTGCAGTTAATAAGGTAAAGATGACCAGCGTATCAATTTCTTAATCAACAATGCTTGTGAATTAGGAGGCACTATTACAACATGAGTAAAGCTGAGCCATTTACCATTCACACTGGGCATACCTGCACCTACACTAACTAGGGATTACTTTCAGGCTAGGCAATATACTCATCCTGTTTATCTCTAATCAAAAAGTTGCAGCCTGCCAGCTCAGCAAGGTAATGTCCTATTTTGTTTCTGTTGCACAGGCCCTCAAGATCTACACTATTTAATTTTAATGGCAGCAGGGGGAGGAAAAGGCAGTGCTCTGCATGTAGAGTGATGGTGAAAATGATCCTCAGTCTTTGGGTTTGAGGGAGATTGGATTCTTGTATCTAAATCCATTTTCAGAGGCACACAAGAAAAAGTAGCAGTAGTTCACCCGACAAAAAGAAAGCCAACTGCCTTTATTTGGCAAACAGCTTATGAGATGAGATATGAGAGAACTAACAAAAAAAAAAAAAAAAAAAAAAACCAAAAAAAAAGACAAAAAGAAGTACATCAAAACAAAGATTGAAAACCCTGGATCTCAGCATGTATTTACAGGGCACAACCTTTATGTACACATAAACTTCAGTTACATAAACTACAGGCACACGGAGTATTATAGTCAAAGCTATAGCTGCAAAAGTATTAGAGAACTGAAACAGTGCTATCAGTGGGATCAAGGACAAGATTACCTAGCCTGATCTACCACATAAGACAGATTTTCAGGTCTTGCCACTTGAATTCTTGTTTGAATTGGACTATCTTTTGCTAATGCAGCTACCCTTCAGTCTGTAGCTTTTAATAAGTCTACTGAAGCCTAAACTTGAATTATTTCTTTGCTGTCAAGAAACTGTCTTATTTGCATTATGAATTTACCAAACCTCTAACGACTGAATCTCTTAGAGGTTGACATACCTCATTAGCCAGTTTCTGTTCCCTGTCTAATTGATTTAGCCTGATCAAGTTATCATAGGAGATAATCTAAAGCTAAGTTGTTCTACCAGACCCTATGAAACATTGAATGGAATTCACAGATTCACAGGGATGCAGAAGCAAAATAATACCAGTTGAAGTACAAAGCTCATTTGCAAAGCAGAGGGTAATTCATCTCCTATTCCCTAATAGCATCAGAGATAAATGGAAGTCAGTTCCATACCAGTTTGGTGTTTTTCACCCTACTGCAAATTCACAGTTGATGGACTACTGAAAAAATGAAATGCTGACTTGTATTAGTCTCAGCTGTCACAAGGGGGTGGCACAAGAAAATACTAAGAGCACTGTCCTGTGGAGGATACTGCTTCCCCCTTGTCATCTGCTTCATATAAAAAGCAATGAAGGAGATGGAGTAAGAACCTCAAATAGCCAAATGAAGTTGGCTGAGACTTTACTCTTAAAAAAAAAAAATTTGAAAAAAAACCAACCCAGCTTGACCAGCACTTTCTACCTATGCATGATGGGTCTTTGTCAGAAGCATTGTTGCTATTATTAAAGTTTCCTCATTTGTTTTTCTGAAAGTTTATATTACATTGCATGTATCAGAAATAATACATTATTCAGCAGCAGTTGGAGCTGTCCAGAGGATGGAACAATGCTGAAATTTCTACTAAGTTAGGAAGTAATGCTGAGACCATTATGGCAGAGTCCCAGAAACCAATGTACAGACCATGCATGGCATGGGGCAAAGACAGAACTCTATTACTTCCTCCCTCATCCACTGAAATCTCTCAGATGACAGTAGCTTACAGATGATGCTGCACCCAGCCACAGTCCAAGCAGTAACGTCATCGCCCCCTCTTATAGACCTCCCTCTACAAATCTTAGCAACCCAGACCACTATGCTGGATGAGTTCCAGCCAGATAATTACCAATCATCCCCTACTACTCCAACACAAATCTCATAATGGCAGTTTCTACATTACCACTAAAATTAGTTGTGCTAATTAAAACTGCCTTCGCCAAAATAACCAAGTTCTTCCCAACTGTTTTTCCTTTACCCCTAGCTAGGTCAGGTAAAGAAAGCAGGATTTACACTGCATGAGGACACCATCAATTAGACCTACCACTGGTATCTCCTTCCTCATCAACAAAAAGGTGCTGCACAAGTTCATGAAATCCATTTACGTAAGTTCCTCTGAACATATCCTAGACATACCAACATGCTACAGTTCCCACAAAACTTCATCCCCTGAATTACCTTGGTGGTCACAGGGAATCACTGGAAATTCATTCTGTGTGAGTCACTATTTTCCCATTTATTACTTGGGAAATTACTTAGAAATTTAAGGTAAAAATAGTCTTTCACTGAGGGAGACTGCTTATGAATGCAAGCTATACAGAACTGTATCTGTGCTGTGTTGTATTTCCTGATTTTTTGGACTGGCAGGTAGTTAGGACTGAAGCAGACGTTGCGCAATGTCTAGAAGAAACATGCCTGGACAGCCCTGACCCACATCTACAAGATCCTAAAACAACAGCAGCTTCTTTCACTGGCTAAAAAAAAAGTTACATGCCAGTAATTCTATACAAAAGTACACACTATGCTTGAACAGTGCCAGTGAATTAAGCAATAAAAGAGAAATGCTCTATCTGTCCAAAAGAGGTTGTCAGCATTTTTGTCTGGAGAGAAGAAACTGATCACCTCTGCCCCAGCTACGGAACTGCCTCGGGCCACAGCAAGAGCTGGAAACTGCTGTTGCCACCTCGTGGGCTCCATGCTGAGTGCTGCAGGGTATGTGCTTCCAGCCACTTCCCGAGAGCAGACAAGCGCTAGTGTCTGGAAGAGCAGAGACTCTCCAGTCAGTGTGCTGAAGAGGTCCATTTACAACTGGGGATTCCCCCAGCAGAAAGCCTCCAGGAAGGAACAGAAGTAATCTAATAAAATCAAGAGAGTGGAAACAGTACGTAAGAAAAGATAGCCAGCTGACATGATGCGCTTAATTGGGTTACAAAACCATCTTCTCAAGAGCAGAGCATAAGATGTTTTCCTTAGAAATGGTATCAGTGGCCCATTTTAGGAAGAAAGCAAGAGATTTCAGTAGTAGTATAGGACTGAATGGCTTGCCTTCAGCGTGAGCAGAAGGCATTAAAATGACTTTCCCAGCATTTCTCCAAGGATGTGCAGCAATTTACCTGAGGACTCAACTTGCCTTTCTCACTAAACTGGCCATCGGTGATGCCTGACTCAAAGTTCTTGATTAACTAGCTCTCTCCTCAAAAATGGGAGAATTTTCCCATGCCAAATGGAAGACATTTAATCAAAGACTTCACAGGAACTATTGCTTCCATTTTCAGCACCTAAGTCATAAAAAGCACAGAAAATCAGAGGGAGAGTGCACTGTTGCAGTTTAGCAGCTGTGCAAACGCAGTCCAGGAACTTTGCTGTTAGAACATTCCCTCAAATTGCACTTTCTTCACAGTTCATCCAAGCTACATCTCCAACCAGATCAGAAAGCAAAATACAATGGCCTACAAAACATATAAAGCTTAGCAAAAAATCAATGGCTTGAGATCAAAATACCTAAACCCCAACTTCAACACAAAACTCCAAATACTCAGAAACTTTTTAATCCTGCTGTTTAATGCACTAGATATAACAACTTAAAAAAAAAAAAAAAAAAAAAAAAAAAAAGCATTAACACATTAACAGTAACATCTGTAGTCAGTTGCCAGACCAGTCAGGGCTGGATCAAAACGCTTAGCTTGCCGTATGGATTAGATGAATGCAAGGCTGCAGCGACTTCACAGAATTCAGTGCATATCTCCTTTCATTAACACAGCACATGCACACACCTGGGCTGCCACCTTTAATCCCTTTATAAAAGGAAAAAGCAGAATAAATGCACCTGGAGAGCGGGCACCTAGATCAGCTGCTTTCAGCTCTTCCACAGGACTTGAGTGGTATTTTATGGCATTTATCCGTGCTACCAGAAGCAACTGTTGCACACATGTTGGGAAACGATCACACACTCAACACACACTATGGCAGTAAGACTGGACAAGCAGCAATATTTGCATGAAGTAGAGATTTACTGCTATGGTAACACTGGACCCCAAAGCCAGGTCATGCACAAGTGGGAAACACATCAGGAAACAGGTCTTTGAAAACAGAGACCAGAGAGAAAGAACCTGGATCCAGGTAAACGTAACACCCTAAAATAAAGGCCTGTGACTGAATTCATGGAAGCAGTGCCATATTTTGTGGTGTAGGTGAAAAATCATTACAAGTTTCACAGAGGAAATCTCCTCTCCCATCAGAACTCTATCTGCATAATTGAGAGCAATGCACTTCTCAGTTTATCTGGAATAAACAGAAAGCTCAGCACTGCTCAGAATCAAGGCAATACTTTCAGGCCAGCGAAGTTCATCTTAGATCACACCTGTCCATTCAACTTAACACTATTTTTGCAGCTTTGAAACGAGAAAACTAATAGCAGCTGAAAAACTCTCAAATCGGCATGAGTATGAATAACCTGACAGCTCTTTATGGAGTGGTGGAAGAAGGAGAATGGAGGAAGATCTACCAAAACTGAAATGATGACCCATTGCAGGGATGCTGTTTTTAGAAAGAATTTCTTTTCAAGGAGAATTGAAGTTATTGGAATATTCATATTATCCACCATCAGCCCTGACCCTGTCAATCCAAGCAAGAAGTGAGGGAGACAGGGACAGTTTGTGAAACTCAGCAGTTAGTGGGCGAGACACTGGGTACAGTCCTGGAGGGACCATTTCTTTTGGTAGTGCACGAAGTTTTTCACATGTTGGTGCTCATCCTGGACTGGCTGTTAGCTGGAGTAAGGTCCCCTTGGCTACCTTCTCGTGGAGGAGACTGCAACAAGACCAAAACACATCCTAATTAGTGATTTGTAAATATCCTGCAGAGTGCTTCCTCAGAGACCAAATGAAGCACAGGTGAAGCACAGCAGGATAACAGCAGGGGGAGAGCATACCCCCAACTTGCAAATAATGATGGCTTTGCAAAAGCTTTGTGTTTACAACTTCTATAGTTACAGTACACAAGCGTTCCTAAAAAAGTCAAAGCAGAACTTTTAAGCCACTCTTATTTATTTACTATGTACAAGGTGCTGTTGGCCCCAGAAGTTGAATCCTACCTGGCATTTAGTTATCACAGAGATTAATATACTATAGAATTTAATACGTTCTGTGGCAGATGGCCTATCCTCCCTAAGGGCATTCTTTTGGAACTGCATCCTGGAAGGAATACTCGAAGCAATTCAGGCATTTTTTACTTTCTCTACTAAAAAAAAATTACTTCAAACAATCTGTGTGTTGATAAGATAAAAGACGTGTATCAAGAATTAGTTGGAATTAATTAATTAGAATCAATCCAAGCATATAAACTTCAAAGGACATTCTGTGTTGTACAAGGAGGTCAACGTATTGGCTAGAAACACTCGTTCCTTATATATTTAGTATTTACTATTGTAAGAATATGTCACGAGCACAATAAATCCATTCCCCTCCAGAATCTTCAATTCACCAACTTTTATAGTTTCAGTTAAAAAAAAATTAAAAATCTTAACACTGTCTCAAAGTCCACCTTTAACATGCCCATACCTTGACATGTATCTGGTTGCGCAGGACTGCAGCTCGCAGGATCATAGCTTTGGCACGTCGCTGAAACTCTTTGCCCATTAGTAAAGACTTCTCAAAAGTTGTGCTGCGCTGATCTACATCTCGAGCATAAAGAATCTGCAACCAATACAGCGAACTGTACACAGGAGCTATGACAGGGTTCCACAGCAGGAAGCCCTTTCTGCGCAAGGGAACAAAGCTAAGGTATCATGGAGTCTGAGTTTAGACACACATCAGCCCTGCTGAAAATACCAGTCACAACAGATGAATGCAACTTCAAAGCATCCCAGAAATTGAGAGTTTCTAATCGTAGTACAGCTGTTCAGTCTGTGGCTCAGATGCACTCACCTTACTGTGCGAGTCTATTCTGGCATTGATCAGTCCCTCCAGGATCAACTGAGTCAGTTCGTCTTCCAGAGCAGCCACTGTAGTATTAAAAGCAGTGGCCATCTTGCGCATATCTGCTGACACATAGGGGCTGAAGTACTAGAAAGAAGAAAATATTCAGTTGCCAAGTGTAGTCCCCACCCTCTGAAAAACCACGGAAAAAGCAATTACAAAGAAATGGCCTATCTTACTGCTCATCCACCTCTCAGGATTACAGGAACCATTACCTGGATAAGGGCACGATTTCGAATCTGGGTATAAAGTGTCCTGACATGAGGTGCAAGGTACATATCCAGCAGCAGATTGTCCTGTGCAAAAAAGCACATCAGAAACTGAAAAGCAGCCTGTAAAAATATATTATTCCTATGTTCTGAAACATATATGTGTATATACTTAAACCTTAAGGATATTACACTACAGCAAGACTATACCATAAACCAAGAATGAATGAAAGAACTAGCAATATATTTTAGAAAATTATTTCTCCTTGCCCTCTACTGCTAAACTACTCCCAATTTCCATTCACCACGTCAGGAGACAGAAGACACAGAAGAGCTGAACACTCTTAGTAGCTACTTTTAACACTCACTGCTTCTCACAAAAGTCTAGGTGAACAGAACTTTTAGGGTCTGCTCTGCACTGGCTCCCCTGCAACTCACCTTCATCTCATCCAGCATCTTCAGGCATGAAGCATATTTAGATTCATAAAACTTGAAGATGATGTCACGAACCTGTGGCTCCAGCTCCAAAAACAATTTGAAGGAGCTACAGATAAAGATGGCAGTGGTCAGACATCAGAACCCACCACTTAAATACCCACAACCCCATCAACAACCAAGCTGCAAGGTTACAAACTCTCACTATCATTTGAAGATTCCAAGAATTTACTCTCTAACAAACCAAATAGCCCCTTTTCAGCAGGGCTGGGAGCCTGGAACACAGACAGATGCAGAACAGCATCAGAGCTGTGGTGAAGGAAGGCAAGAGACTTTTGACAAACCAAGCAGTAGAAGTGTTTGTCCACACAAAACAAAAAAATGAATGGCAATAGGTCAAAATCGGGATATACCACCAGAAAACATAGGCCACGTCTGTGCATGCACTGTAGTTTGTGCTGGCCAGCTCTGCGTTCACTTTCAAAGCGCAGCATGCCATAGGTAGGTTAAGCATGCAACTGCCTCAGGAAAATAACCTATCGTAAGTGTGGGAGACCTTTGGGATGCACACTCTTTCTCAGCGCTCTCCCAATTCTCCATCACAGATTTCCAAACCTTGGGATCTCACCCTATGAATCAGCCAAAAGTCATGGTAACAACCCTTTTTCCACATCAATTTAAAATTAGTGCTTCCATACACTTAGCTGACAGGAATTCAGTATCATTGTAATACAATCTATGGCACACAAATATCCATTTTCTTCCAAAGACTGTAATTCTCCTAACCTTGTACATGTCATAGTTAGATTATGCTGCAAGTTGTATTAGCAATTATTAAATTGTATTATTACCATTAACATACACCAGAACATGTGGTAACATGAAGGCAAATTATCTTACAGCTGCCTTCTGTAGGGCACTGTCCCTCTGATTTAATATCTGATATGGACCGCTGATGGAGATAGAAAATTGGGCTATATAGATGTTGTATTTGAGCTGGGTTGGAAACTTTTGTTATACTACGAAAATTTCAGCTGTGATTAACCACTGAGTTTTAGACAGTGAAACGTCACTTAATGCTAAACTAAGGCTCAGTGATTCTTTCTCTTCTGTATGAGAAAGCTACTACTCCTGCCAGAATCCACTCTCAGCCAAAGTCCCATGTCCCAAAATATGTCCAGTACATACAAGCTCCTTTCAAGGCATCAGTTACCTGCTGGAGATAACATTTCGTTGCAGTTCCTGACGGTCAAAGGTAGCGAGGGCACAGAGACCACCATACACAGCCACATTGCTAGGAGATAACAGCTAGAGAGAGAGAGAGCTGTCACTGACTACTAAAACGACAGAAGGTTGGAATTACTCTACCCCAGGTCTTTCCTTCACACAGTGACAAGATTAGTCCTTGTCAAATGCAGTGGAATCACTCCTCATGCTCTCAGGCATTCACCCAGAGCCTGAGGAGTGTCCACTGCTAAGAGAGCAGAAACCAATTCCAACACCCAGCCTTTTGATTGAGCTACAAAGATCTCTCAGGTAAATCCTGTGTGATCCTGAGTAGATCATCTAGAGAACCCAAGAACAGAGACTTTTTTAAAAAAAACAAAAAAAACAACCACAAACGGTTCACAGCACCACTAAACTATACAGGAGTGCTGTGAGAATAACTACAATATTTGAATTTTACAACCTAATACTTAGAAGAATTACATCCCCTCCAAAACCTGCACACGGCTCCCTCTTGGTCCTCACCTCAGGGAAATCACAGTGATCAAATGATGCCAACAAGAAGCACTTTGCTGCCTGTTTGTACTTCCGAGCAGCTAGTTCGGCCAAGCCTAGGAACCAGAAAAAGTTAGTCCTTTGTTTATGCTAGCATGCAAATTAGGAGAAATTGCAAAATCTGGAGAGCAGGACAGGCCCCCACATGGTTGCTAATGCCTTCACTATTGAAGTGAAACGAGACTCTCAGACAGTATCTGGCATCCTTTGAACTATGCTGACTCACACTGGCATCCTCTCTGAGAAAACTTAGGGAGAAGAAAGAAATGGCAAAAACAAGTCAGCAGTTCCATCTCATCGGCTTTATTAAAATTTGCATTTCTGGTGAGAAAATACAAAGTCTGTCAAATCTGAGAGAAAAAATAAAGCAAGCACACACTGTTGTCAAAGAGCCCTACGGACAGCTAACAGGCAGAAAGATGGGCAGACAATACAGGAAGCTGAAGGATTCACTCACCTGCTGCACATTTCAGTTTGGTGAGAATTGCTTGTGTCTGGCTGTCTCTTTCTCCTCTTTGCTAAAGGATAAGAAAAAGCAGTAGTGAGCAAGCAGTATGAAAATCATTTGATTACAACTGTGATTACAATCCTTGGGATATTTCATCCTAATAATTAACTTGCAAATCTCAACAGCAAGATAACTTCATCTTATTTGTCTTGGGAAATATGGCAAGAAGTGAGGATGGGAAGTCTCTCTGTTTTTACCATGAGTCAGATTTCCTACACACATATCACGGGAGAAAAGCAACAATGAATCTCAAAAGAAATCACAGCAGCCAAGGAGGCTGGATTACAGGAAGAACAGACTGTAAGGTGAAGGGAGTCTTATAGGGAGCAAGTTGTAAAGGGGGAAAGGAAGAGATCATTTTACAGATTTTGGAGACAAAAAACAAAGGGAAAACTCATGCAAGTTAAAAAGCAGGACCTTACTTCTGCAATTTCTGGTGTAGACTCAGCCTTGCTTACATAGCTCAGAACATGAGACCAATTCTGGAGGTAGACACTGACCTGTAGAGAGCCAGAAACAGTGTAGAATAGGCATGGATAAATGGTGTTACTTAGATAAGCAGTATCATTGCAGACACAAGAGGTGTAACCAGAGCAAAGTACAGGTGGACTTTACAGCAGATATCAGAAAGACACCAAGTACCATTTCCTGCAAACCTTCCTACCTTGATGACATTGAGACACATGTTGATAACATGTTTAGCACTGGTGCAGTAATCACGGGCTCGCGAGTAACACTTGAGAGCGTTGCTGAGGTCCCCACAGTCAAGGTAATGATCACCTAAGTCATCATGGCCTCTCCTGGAGCACAGGAATTAAAACACCAATGAACTGTGTGCTCAGAAAGGGACACAGTCAGTTTGTTCCAAACAAGTAGCTCAACACACTGACCTAAGGCACTGAATGCAGTTGACATCCTGTGTTAGGTGCCTGGAGGAGCAAAATGCTCTTCCTTGCTCCAGCAGAGCCTTCTGCATCTCACCTGATACTCTCCTTGATGGAGTTCCCTTTGTAATTTTTCAGATCTGTGTCGAGTTTCTCCAGTTTAAGAAGAGCTTTTTTGCGTGTAGCTTCAACCCAAGCTGTGTCAAGAGGAGGGGGTTCAATTCCACTATCAGGGACAGCATCAGGTGTATTCTGCAGTTCTCTGAAAGGAAAGAGTTTGAATGGGGCTATTACACTGCAAACTTTTCAAAACAGAGGTCTGCTAAGTACCTGGCACTGTTACCCTAACAAACACTACTGCATACACAAAACAGACCAAAGTGAAAACAAGGGGGGCGGCCCGCAGAGGGAGGGAAGAAAAAGACTGCTAAGATTTCCAGTGAAAACAGTAACATAAGGCATCACAGATGTTTACAAATTCTTCTCAAAGCTATCCTAATTATCTTTTGCAGGTATTTTATTAACAAGCAAGCAATCACTAATTAGAAAGAAACAACCTGCTCTATAAATCAACTGAAAGCAAGTTAACAGTGCTGCAATGAATTATTACATTCTATTACAGTATTTAATGACTCTAAAGACTCATTGATTCCAATCAAACATCTCTATATGGGACACAGTGTGCACGTGCTTATGAGTCCTCTCCCCAGCTATACTGCAATGGCTTGATAGCAAAGCTATGCTGTACAGGTACTATCTAACTTCTTTTTCTATCCAGCTCAGATCTACATAGCTACTTGCACTGAACTCACTTTCCAGTATTTTAAACAGAAAAAGACATTCTGAGTTTTTGGGGGTTTTTGTTTGTGTTGGTTTGTTTTTTGGTTTGTTGTTTTTTTTATCAACAGTCCTTTTCACATATAAGAAAGCAATGAACCTACTGTCACACATACATGGTAAAGACTCACAGGGCAAAACAGACAAGAAATCAATAAATATGCACAGCAACAGAAATAATGCAAAGACAAGAAGTGTGGATGATAAGTGAAGTATCAAAGGCTACCCTTACCAGCAAATTTGTTGGGGGAGGGTGGGAAAACAATCAAAACAAGGCAAACAATTAGATAAGGTTTCAATTTATGAACATGAGAGAATCTAGAAGAGGCTTCATCTCCATAATCTACTTAAGGAAGGACAACTGTGTTCATAAATATTTGAAGCAGTTGCGAGAACTAAACTTTCCTCAATATATACCCGTAGCCTTTTAAAACCCTAAGGCTTCAGAATGAGATAATGTCTTCTGTGTTTAATCTTTTAAAAAAGCATGAGACCTTAGGCCTGAACACACACATTTCACTGCTATCAAATTCTAAAAACAAAGACAATTTGCGTAAGGAACACGCTAGTATTACATGCAAAGTCCCCCACTGTGGCACATTGGTCTTAATTCAGTCAAAAAGGCTCCCCAAGTTCCCACGATCTCTTAGTACCTGGTGGCCTCAGACAACTTTCTGTGAATTTCTTCATACACATCAACATTGAAAGTTCTCTGGACAAATGACAGTGCCATCTTGAGAGCTTCCACCCGCAGCTGTGGGCAGTGATCAGCAATAAATTGTAGCCGCTCAATTCGCATCAGACCACTGTAGCTGGACGCATACTGCTCCAAATCCTGCAAACAAAACCTGGTTTTAGAAAGCGAAGACAGCAACACTAAATCAGGCTACTCCACTGTGACCTGCCCAGGTTTTCCTGCAGTCCTGACTCCTTCATGGAGGGCAGTATGACTCAGACAAATAAAAAAATCAGGTAAGATTATTCCATTTCTACTTTCTTCAAACATTAGTAATTTCCTCAGAAATATGCAGTACATTACAATTTACCTTTTTTTATTTCAGTTGTGATGCTGTCTGCTAAGGCGAATCAGCTCACCCACTTTAAGCATTGATTATATCACCTGTTAATAATTTTGTCAAAATTCCACCATTTGAGCTGAAGTTTCCTAAACCAGACAACCATTCCAGATGTAGTTTTTCCTTGAAAAATAGTTTCCATATGACAATTTGCATTCTTTTGCTCATACTAACTTCTTAAAACATCTCCTTTGAGAAAAAATAGGGTCTCTTACTCTTGAGGAAGGATTTAAGGTTTAAATTCTGAACACTTAACAGATTTTAAGCCTTGGGGTGGGGGAGAGAAGAGGTGCGCAAAACATCTAGTAAAGATATGATACGGCATTGCAGGGAGATTTCCTAAAGACAGAAGTACACATGCAAACAACTGCAGCAGAATGTTCAGGGCAAAGTCAAGCATTCAGGCAGTAGGAAACACTAGATTCAGGCTGCCTGTCCACATTTAATATGCATCCCTGTATCACGTCTGACTCCCTCACCCCTGTATGTCTAAATTAAAGATACTGCTAAAGATGTCACGGCAGCATTTTCTAACATGATTGTTGCCTGATTCAGTGCAAGAATGATCTTGCTCTGAGACCAAAAGAGGACTGTGTGCACTAAAAATTTGTATATAGGATTCCTGCTTTATTTGCTACAGAACTTGAAAAATATAAAGGCAGGAGCATTCTTTCTTCTAGTTTCAAGCCTGATGGTACACAATACTCCTGAAATCACTGAGTAATTTTACTTTACTCCTCAGCTCTTTGAATGTCAAAGGGGAATTGTGGTCCTTCACATCAGTTACAGTAAAAAGAAAATCACTAATTTTTGTGGAACACTTAGATGCTATAGTAATAACAAACCACCACCAGACTTAAAGGTCACAACATTAATTGCTTCATCACTCTAGCTTCAGAACAGAATTGAAATGCAATGAAATTAAACAAGGTATCAGGCCACATGCTGAAAAAAACCAAAACCAACCAAAAAACCAAACCCACCACCCCCTCCCCCTCCCAAAAAAGAGGGCTGTGCAGTAAACAGTGAATAACCATGTGACAACTGTTATAAGGCATGGGGACAAAAGGAACATATTAAAGCTTCAGAGGTTGTGTGAGATCCAAAGCTTCCTAACTGAATGTTTTATTTTCCAATTTTAATGTTACTTTAACTTTTTCCCATTAACATTTTTGCTCTCTTCTGCAACACCCATTTCTCACTGTTACAGAGCTGATACATAAAAATTGGCCAAAATCTTAAACCATTAACCAAAAATTGAAGAAACTGATAGAAGCAAATAGAGCCTTTTATAACTCTACAGCTCTGTGGGTTTTAGCCAGTCTCCAGAGGATCAAACAATGAAAGACTTCTATCCTAATTACATACTTAAAGCACCTGAGCTTCGCTCCTCAAAGAACAAGCCTCAAAATAAAGCCATGATGTCTCTGTAAGTAATCAGAGATGTACTAAATTATTTCCAAATGGAAACTGTGTCAAACAGGCAGCATGTAGCAAGTCACAAAACAATTCCTCTTTCATCTCGGAAGGTGCGGTAGAGGTCAATACATGATGAGCTACAGAAGAGGTCACTGCTATTCTTACCCCACCTTGCTTTGAAGAGAATCTATTAATCTCTAAATAACAATTTGACAAGCAGTAAAATGAGGGAGTTTTTCAAAAACCTTAAAGAAAGAGGCCATGCCCAAGAAATACAACCCAGTAGCCCTCAACCAGCACATACCAGAGTGGGGTTCTCCACCACATAGTTGATATCAGGTGCATTTTGCTGATCTTCTTGTGGATCTACGTCAATCTGCATGGGCTCTACTGCACCCTAGAACAGCAAAATGAGGTCAAAAGTAGCTTATTACATTTGAGCAGGAAACAACTATGTGACTTAATCTATTAAGGACTTGCTTAAATACCATTAAATTTTAAAAATTAAAAAACCAGCCCTCAGCCTTTAGACACATTTAGGATTTTTCTCTAGCAACACCACTAGCCAGCATGACGCTTTGTCTAAAACAAGCACCAAGGCTCAGCATTCGCACAGAGCATTTTATTTTGTTTGGTAGATTATCAAGCAAGAAAGTGAAGGGGTCAATAAATCTGATTCTACAGATTATCTCAGGCATACTTGCTAAATTCCAAATGACATTCCATTTCTCTTCCTTGAGCAGGAGCAGGCATTAACACTCAGCTCAAGAAGCTCCAAAAGTCAAAAAGTACCCCAAAAACTGACCAGAACCTTTCAAAGTTGCTTTAATGCTTAAAACTAATAATTTTTTTTCGGGGGGCGGGAGGGGGAGACAACTGTTATACTTTTTAAAAGTATTAAAAAGTTTAAAGAAAGCCGAATGGCAATTCCACAGTTTCTAACAAACACTGGGGAACAATTTATCTGCACTGCAAAAATTTACCAGCAGTTGAACTATCCTACTACAGTTATCTGAGTCCAACTGTTTAGGTAGATTATCTTTTGCAGGAACAACAGAATTTTATTCTCCCAGTACATCTTGCGCTGCTTTGAACCACATGAGGAATCACACCAGTACGATGACCTCAGTACAACTGCATCAATACAACACCTGCGCTTGTTCCCATTTAAGACCAATTTACTATGCAGTCCCACAAACAAAACTGGTATGCTATGAAGAAATTCTTTTTCTTCTCCTAGTCAAAAGTGTGCTGAACATTCCCCCTAGGTATTACCGATTTAAACTCAGGAAAACCAAGCTGAATGTCTTATAAAATGCTGAATATGTGCAGATATTACCATAAGCAACACCTGATTTGGGGTAAATTGCATGAGTGGACCTTAGAAGGGACAAAAATGCGAACCACACTGCCCCCACCAACACCAAATTATTTCCATGTTTTTATTGATTTTGCTGTCTGTTAAGAAATCAAAGATGGAGGGGTTTTTGGGTTGGGTCAGTGGGTTGTTTTGGGGTGGGTTTGGGTTTTTTTTTTTTTGGTGAGGAGGAATACGGCAGATCCAGATTTCCTGACTCTAAAAATTGGTGCATCTTGTATTCACCCTCAGACTGTCTGTTCTGTCACAGACTGGTATGTACCAAATATGCACATATGTTAACGCTGATGTGAAATCTCCTGAAATCTAAAGTAAAAGCAAGTTAAGCATATAAAATTTGTGTCCTAGTTTGTTATTCTCTGAGTGAAGGAAAGGGAGGGAGGCTGCAGAGGAGAGTCTGATTGTCCGGATCACCGCTCAGGAAAACTGTGCATAAAAACATTTAAGTCACCATATATTGAGACCATTACTTTTTCCATTTTTATCTACCTTATCTCTTTTCTTACATCATAAACACTAAGTGTCAGGGTTGCTTTTTTTAGGCTACATTTGCCTACCATAGTAAAAACCTGATATGGACTCCTCAGAAATCAGCTTTAACAGTAATTCCAGCTGGTAGAACAGAACGATTTGTGTCCTGCTACGCTGGGAGGCTGTACTCTGCATTTCTCTCTTAATTCCCAGACAAGTAAAAACACCACAAGTGGGCTGGAAGTCCCACTAGCACATGTGAACTCAGAGGTTTCAAGCTAACTTTTTATTTTGGAAGGAAAATGCAAGGTTTACTTAAGAACTACTCCCAAAGCAAGCAAAATAACGTGCACTCCCCAAGATTTTCAGAGCACAGAAGGGTGCCCTGTTGGAAGGCACCTCACAACGCCTCATACAAGCTGGTAAGCTGACACTCAAGCTGAAGTCTGCTGCTGTACTTGGGAGGAAGAGGTGTGACCTACTGCTGGAGGGGTTGCAGTACAGATCCATCACTGATGAAGAAGCTGAGCTGGATGCTGAACTATCCCTCATCCTGCCCTGACTTTCTACACCCCCGCGCCCTGACAGAGACCTTGCTGGCTGCTGAAGGGCAGACAGACAGTTAACTCCAAAGGGATTACCCGTGGAGTTACTGACGGTCCAGGCTCAGCTCACCGACCCCCTTTGGGCTCCTGCCGCTTTCCCCCTGTACTGCAGGCTCTCAGCTTCTCTTCATCCGCCACCTCATTACACCCTCCTCTACTACCCAAGCCCTACCTACGGCGCATACAACGCGAAAATCAAGCAAGGGGGCCTCTGCAGAGGCGGGGGACGCCGCGGATGCCGGAGGACGCTCGGCTGGGCGCTGCTCCTCGCGAACGGCGGCGGAAGCGACACAGACGGACCCAGCGGAAGGGCGAATGAGGGCCCGGGGTCGGCCGAGCGCGGCTCCCCTTCCCGCGAAGAAGCCGCGGAGCCGAAGGGGAAGGCCGCACCGCGCCACCCGGAGGCCGCGGCACGGCAGGGCCGAGCCAGGCCACGGCAGGGCTGGGCCGCGCCGTCGGACACCGCGCGGGAGGAACGCCGAGCGCGGCCGCGGCGGCCCCCGGCGGAAGGGCACTGCCGGGGGCGGCAGAAGGCGGCTGCTCCATACCTGCAAGTTAAAGACCTGGACAGGCAGCGGCATCCTTCCCCTCGCGGCCGCCACTTCCGGCTGACCTCTGCCTCCGGGCCGGCTTCCACTTCCGGGTCGCGCGGCGCCGCCAGGCTGCATCCGACAGGTGAAGCCCTTAAAGGGGCCGCGGCCCGTCTCGCCTCTCCCGCCGGCGCACCAGGCGGCGGCGCGGGTGGGGCGGGACTTTCGTCGCCCGCGGGGCCTGGCCGCGGTCGCCGGGCTACGCTGCCCGGGGCGGTGTCCCCCGCGGGTCAGCGCGGCCTGGGAGTGCCCAGGTGCTCCCCTCCGCCGGCGGCTGCCACCGCCTCCCGGAACCGGCCGCTGCGGCGCGTGGCGGGGGGGGGGCGGCCGGCCGGGCTCCCGGCACCGGCCCGCCTGGAGCCGCCGCCCGCCCGCGGGACCATGAGGTGGCCGCGCAGCGCGGCCGGGGCCCGCGGGGCTGCAGCATGAGCGGTTCCTGCCTGGGGCTGCGCAAGGCCTGCTTCCTGCTGTCCGTCAGCGCCGCCGCCCTCCTCCTCCTCCTGCTGCCGCGGGGGCAACCCCCCGCCGCGCCCCGCCGCCGCCCGCCGCCCGCCGTCGGGCCTAGCAGGCTCCCGCCGCAGCGGGCGGGCCCCGGGGGGAGCGGCGCGGCGGGGTGGCGCGGGGAGCCGGGCGGCGGGCCGGGGGCCGGGGCGGGCGGCCGGGGCGGGGGCCTCGCTGGTAGCCCGCAGCCTGCGCGAAAGGGCCGCCTTGGGCCTGCCGGGGGCTCGGCCAGGGAGAGCCTGGAGCTGAAGGATATCTTCATCGCGGTGAAGACCACGAGGAAGTACCACAAGAGCCGGCTGGACTTGCTCCTCCAAACCTGGATCTCCCAGGCGAGGGGACAGGTGAGGCTCTGCCAGCGGGCTGGCACGGGCGGCCGGGAGCCGCGTCCCTCTGTTTTGCCGGGCAGCCACTGCACCTTCTCACCGAGTTTTTCCTTGCGCGTGTTAAAAACATCTTTCCTTGTAAGGCTGAGGGAGGTCGTCTTATCTAAATAGCTTGTCTGAACCTACCTCCAAAGGAGTTTTTTGTTGATTAAGCTTGTTACTTGCAATCTGGGATCGGTGGTCCAAGCAGAAACAGTTTGGTGACCTCTGTATGACTGTGGAAAATACTATATATAATAGTGAAAGATCCCTAGTGCCGATGCATCTAAGCCGGTATTTTGGGTTCAGTAGTTCGGTGACTTAGGTTTTTCCACAGGGCAACGTAGAATTTGTTCCCTTGCTTGGGAATTTCAGTACATTCAAGTATATTAAAGCAATTTTGTTGGCAGTTGGGACAAGATAGTGTTACCACCTGGCACTTTCCACCCTGCCTTTCATTCTTTCCTTTTTAGCTTGCTTAACAGCTGTGGGTGACTCCTAGCCAGAGAGAGGAGGTAAAGTTGCAGAGGGAGGTGCTATCAAAAAAGATGGTCATTCCTATCTGGAAATTGGTTGTCTGTACCCTGAGATATGAGGAGAGTAAAATCTCAGATGCTTTACTGAAATGAGACTCTTCTGGTTTGCAATGCAAAACTTATCAAATAAGGCAAGGACTGAAGTTACTGGGGTTCTCTCCACCACCACTCCCCACCCCACTCCCAATGGCTGCTGTGAAGTAGACTAACAAGGCAATGCAACTGAGCATAGTTGAAATTAGTTTCTGAAATTCTCAAATGCGGACACGCCTTTCTCCCAAACCATTTTTCTCTCCCACAGACATTTATATTCACAGACTGGGAGGATCGGGAGCTACGCCTGAAAGCAGGTAAGCTGTGTAGCATAGGTGCACGCTGTCTATTATAACTGAGTTTTGCTTCTGCCATACTTTCCCTAGAAGTCCTTATTTCATGCTGTACAATCAATTAGGGAAGTTAAGATGGAGAAAATGGAGAAAACTCCTTTCACAGGAGAATATGCTGTTCCTACTTACCACCTGGACAAGACGCCTGGAACTCCCTGAATACTGGGTTCACCTTTGCACCCCCTTCCTTCCTGTTAGTAAGCTTAAGTCTATGTGGTCCAAAGTTATATTAGGTGTTTCCTTTGCATAGTCTTATGGCACTATTTATATACCCTGCACTCATGCATTTTTATGTAGTCTACAGCTTGCATGCCATATGCATAACCCATGAGCCCTGCCTGTCCTGCAGTTTACTCTCCATGTGTGCACCATATGCACTTCAGATGTACAGTATTAGTGCCAAATGTGCACTTCTTTTGTAGTCTCTTTTGGACTACACATGCTTCTCAAACCTGAAAGGGCTGATCTTTATTTTTCTAGGGGATCATATGATCAACACCAACTGTTCTGCTGTCCATACCCGGCAAGCTCTCTGCTGCAAGATGTCTGTGGAATATGATAAATTCCTGGAATCTGGGCAAAAGTAGGTGAAACATGTTGTTCTGATTGACTTTGTTTCTTCCGGTTCTGTGTTCACAGGAAACTTGAGTAACCTTATCGGCTCCAGTAAGGAATGCAGTTAGCTAAAATGGTGTGATGAGCATAGGGAAGGGAGCACAGCATGAAGCAGTGTTTATAAACAAGCATCATCTAAAAGGTGGAAAGGATTATAATCTAAAGGAGGTTATTAATTTCAGACTCTTTCCAAAATTAGGATCTGTGGGTGCTTTCAGCTTATTCAGGACAATGAGAAATGCTTTCTGCTCCAAGCCTGAAGGACTAAGATCCAGCTGTAAACCTACAACTCATTTCTTTCTCGCTGCTCTGCAGTAACTTTCTTATTTTGTTTTGTTTGAAGATGGTTTTGCCATGTGGACGATGACAACTATGTGAACCCTCGGACTCTCCTGCGTCTCTTATCTGCCTTCTCACACAGCCAGGATGTTTATGTGGGGCGACCAAGTCTGGACCATCCCATTGAAGCAGCTGACCATGTCCAAAGTGATGGATCAGTAAGCAAACTTTGCAGTTAGTCTGAGACACATCCTGGCCTCCTAAGCTTTTAAAACCTTGAGAGTTCATAGGATTCCCCCATAAAACCAAGTGATTTAATCTTCAGGCAATGAACCTAGCACTGGTCATTTTCAGAGACAGGGTGCTGGGTTAAATGAACCTTTGATCTGACCTCATATGTAAAATAGAGTTTGTCTCCTGGGTGGATGTCTGTTTCTCTTCCTTTACTCACATATGTTGGTGATCTCCCTCACACTGAGGTGAGTAGGGCCTCCCCACCTTTTCCACCTCTTTCTTTTCCTTTAGTGGTTTTGGGGGGGAGTGTTCCTTGTTTTAGGGTGTGGGTTTGTTTTCTTGTTTTGAGAGCAGTATCACATTGTCATCATCTTGAACCAACCTCAGGTGGGTGACAAAGGCTCTCTGGGTATGCAAGGCATTTCCAATACTGACTGGTTACTAGGTTTCCAAGAAGTGGAAGCAAGTGTATCTCAGTCACAAGACACATGTGCTAAAGAACAAGTCCTCACCAGGTCGTCTATACTGACAGGCCTAAAGATAAATCAATCCACTGACCAGAAAGTCAGTTACAAAGCAGCTTTTAGGGAAAACTCTGCACAGCGAAATAGTGTCCTTGGACATGGAGCCAAGTGACTAATGGACCACCTTTGATTTCCTCAGGAACACTGAGCTGGCTGTGACCCTTGGCTAGAATGACCAGGGGACAGATGGAATTGGGTGGGAGTGGGACTATGGTTTCCCATTCCATGTGTGCTTACCTCAGTTGTGTTAACTTGATGGTTCACCTGCTGTCAGTTCTAGGATAGAGTTTCCTTTGACAGAACAGCTAGTGGGGCTTTCAGCAGCCTAAAGAAATCGGAATTAATCTGTAGTCTTGTTCTGACTCAAGTGCAGTATGTGATATTCAAGAGAACCTGAAGCTCCTTTCCCTGCCCAGCCAAATGGAAAAAACTGATTATCAGTAACTACTGTGTGTTTTTCTTGTTGCTCTTCAGAAGACAACCGTGAAATTCTGGTTTGCCACAGGTGGAGCAGGGTTCTGTATCAGCAGAGGTCTTGCCCTGAAGATGAGTCCCTGGGCCAGGTAAACACTGTTCCTAGTTGAGCTCCATCAGTAGGTGTTTGGTAGGCTTTAAAGCATATTTCTTCTTGTCTCCTATGCTCTGTCTCACAGCTTAGGTAATTTCATCAGTACTGCAGAAAGAGTGCGTCTTCCCGATGACTGCACTATTGGCTACATCATTGAAGGGCTGCTGGAGGTAAAGCTGCTGCACAGTCCATTGTTCCATTCCCATCTGGAAAATCTGCAGAGACTACAAGGCGAGTCTGTATTGCAGCAGGTAGGGCCAAGTCTCGTGTCCTGTTCTTATAATTACACCTCAGTCTGATCAGAAAGAATACTTTCTGTAGACTTAGCACTCTTCAGCAAAGAAGGATGTCTGCAGACTCACTCAGAGTTGTGTCCTGTCCAGCTCCTTCATTTAGGTAAAAAGCATACTTTCACCCTAGCCAATTGGGTCATATAGCTGTCCCCTCCTTTGGGGACACATTCTGCTACATTAAGCCTAAATATGGTGTTCCCCATCTCCTTCTAAACTCTGACTTTCCATGAGTCACAGAAGCAGCAAGCGTAGAAGGAGGCAATATTTAGTTTGCCTGCCATTTAAGAAAGTATTTCTGTCTTTGCCTAACAAAATCTCAGTCTTAATTCATGCTGTTCAAAAAGACTGGTGTTGCAGCTAGAGCAGGTATCTCTTCAATAGCTAAGACACAGTTAAAAGTTTGATCGTTTTTAAGAGTAACTTGTCTGAATTTCAAGAAACTTAATCAATGTTTCTTAGGAAAAATCAAGTATTTTTTTAATTGCTGGGATACCTTTTTACTCATGGGCAGTAGATGGAGCTATAAGGCTATCCAGAAGCTTTGTCTGCCTCTTACTGTTTGGCACCATGAAAAAACGAGAGTGTGGTTTTGCCCCTACAAACTGCTTGGTTATATTTTCCTGGCACTTGTATTAGGCAGCAGAAATGTACACTTGGGGCCAAATTCCATTGTGATGTGATCTCCTTCATGTTAGTGAATTTAACTGTAGGCTGAATACAGCCTTTCTTCGGTGATCATTGTTTCCCCAAGATGGTAACAGCTAACCCAAAATCCAGGAAATCTACAATTAGAAAGGAAATATAAGTCATCTTGTACCTGGCACCTGAAAATTTCTTAATACAGTGCTTGTGTGGAAGATTAGCACTGAATTGGAGTTCCAGAGATCTAAATTTGGTTGCCAGGTTTGTCACATAGCAGTCCTTTGCATGCCATTTAACATCCAGATGTTTCTATTTTCCCTCTGTGCTAAGACACTACTATTGCATACTTCAGACAATGTCTGGTGAAGATGAACATACGTTATTTAGTGAAGGTGCAGACATTAGCAAGATTAATGCCCTTACAAAGCTTACTTACAATTGTAACTCATCTTGTCCTTCAGGGCAATGCAACTTCCAGCTCCTTTGTTAATGCTCCCACATTGCCTTTAGATGAGCAGTGGTCTACTTGACTGCTACCATTCAGTGCCAATATTGCTTATGTCAAAACTAACCGCTGTTCTTCAGATGTAATCCACCGTTCAGATCAGACAGGATCCTTGGAGTCTTTCTTCATACCTCATTAATAATCCACTCTTTTTTCTGCATTAGGGTTACAATTTTTGACTTGTTTGAATGTTTGCTTTTACAGGTAACCCTAAGTTATGGGGACCCTGAGAACAAACACAATGTTGTGAGTGTGGGAGGAGTGTTTGGCCTTCAGCAGGATCCAACCCGGTGAGTGTCCACTTCCAACGCAAGATCTCCCTGCCTCCCTTGTTCATGTTTATCAACTGTAAGATGATCAAACCCACTAATGGGGTTATTTTCTCATGTCAGCTCTTGTTGCTATGCCAAAGGCAGGTAGACCCACCCTCTCTGCTCTATTAGACTGCTGCACATTCAATGCTAGTATGTTCCTTGTATGGAGAATTCCAATCTGATAATTCTTTTTTTTTTTTTTCCTTCATAGATTTAAATCTGTTCATTGCCTGCTCTATCCTGACACTATTTGGTGCCCTGCTAAGAAGATGTCATAATTCTTGACCAGTCACTGACACCTGTATCTTACCTAGTGTGCATAAGGCAGGAGCTGTGGTGGACTTTTTTGGGTTTGTGTGGGGGGTTTTGGGGTTTTTTTTCCTTCTTCTGGGAGACAACCAGAGGTATCTACAAAGGAGAGAGACAGAGACAGACAGATGCTGCTTACAAAAGCAAGGTGTGGTTTGTTCAGCTGCAGCCTGGGACATTCCAAGAAGAATCCTTGTTCTTTTGTCCAGCGGCTCTTTGTATAATGACTGCAGTCATATGTGTACAAGTCACTTTACACTTTTGTCTGATGTCATGTGAACCTGTGCTTGGATACATCCTAGGCAAATGCAGTACTTGGAATGATAGCATTCTTACTACTGTTAGAGGCCATTGTCTTGAAGCTGGAGTGCTATAGCAGACTGTAGTCCCCATGGTGACAAGAGAGGGGAAGTTTTCACTCATCTTTCTTGGGAATCAGAATTATTTAAGAGCTTCTGTGGCCTGCCATATTAAGACTCCACCTGTGGGCTAGAACAGGGTCTGTTCGTAAACACCAGAAATCCTGGAACACTAGGGTAAACAAGGCTGAAAGCCTTTGTCATGGGAAAACCCTGTGTAAGGGTAAGCTTGCTCAGGACTGGATAAGAGTTGCTTACAGTGCACATTCTCCCCTGCAGTCCATGTGTACCTCCCATGGAGGTGATTGTCAGACTTGGCTCTCTACCAGCTGAATTGCAGTGGTTGTTGATTACGATGGTGGTCTGCCAGGTCCAAGACTATTCCTTGATATTTGATACTGAAGAAATATTTGCCAGACTAGATGGTAATCATTTCTCCTGCTTTGCCCACAGCAGGTTGTATGAGCTAGAACATGCTCATTAGCTGATGAAACACACCCTGTTTCTGAAGTTGTGCTGTATCTTTTGCTGCCTGTGAGGGAGGAGGAATGCTAGATGGCTGTAATGCCCTGAGGAAGTTCTTGATGGTATCATTTGAGGACCTTTAATTGTATGACTGTGGTTATTCTACTTCAGCTTCTTCAGATAATCTTTTGATTACCTTAAGGTCTAGATCAGTGTTTATTTTTACTCTGCTTCTTAATGTTTCAATAAATAGTTTGTGCAGTCACTAAAAGGAGGCTGCACACTCACACAAAGGCAGAAGTTCAATGCTGTAGCAGTATCGCCTGTTGTTGCTTTTTAAATAAAGTAAGCTTAGTTTTGAAAGTGGAAGAAATGGGGCTCCATATGCTTACTTTTCTGTTAGCCCGAACTTTGGCTGTGTGCAATCCCTACCTGACATGGAGAACAGCATAAAAAACTACTTTTGCTCTCACAAACTCTAAGAAGATGTTGTAATTCTTGACCAGTTGTTGACACCTGTATCTTACCTAGTTTGCATAAGGCAGGAGCTGTGGTGGACTTTTGGGGGGGGGGGGGTGTTGGGTTTGGGGGGGGGGGGGGGTTGTTTGTTTTTCTCATCCTGGGAGACAACCAGAGGTATCTACAAAGGAGACAGATGCTGCTTACAAAAGCAAGAAGGTGTGGTTTGTTCAGCTGCAGCCTGGGACATTCCAAGAAGAATCCTAGTTCTTTTGTCCAGTGGCTCTCACAAACTCTTTTGCCCAGTTTGCTCTAGCAAACTCTTCAGAAAATACTTGCTGGTTTAGTGCTAGAGTCTAAGGCTGAATTAAGGGGAGAATAATAGGATGACATTGTATAACCTGGAACTATGATAAACAGAATGTGGACCTAGCAAAAGTTTCAGATTTCTAAGCAGGTATGCTGAGCTGTACTGTGGACTTCAGCTAGTTCCTTAACTCCCTGCCATTTGTAATGGTATAATGTAGGCAAATGCCTGCAGTTATTCAAGTACAAAACTTAGCAGAGGTGGCAGCCTCCTGTCAGCATTTACCTGGGTGTGTCGTCCTCTCTGCATGACTTTAGTTAATTCCACTGAGGCGCAAACAAGCTGACTGCTACTTGCTACAGTCCTGCAGCTCGTTCTTAAATTTCTCCTTTCCTTCATGTCTGTTAAGGTGACCATGAGGTATGGGAATAAGAATACTGCAGGGAATCTGATCAAAGTCCAGCTAGCACAGCGGCTGTTCTGTAACAGGTACACCTGTAACACTGACAGCCTGTTACAGAAAACCGAGGAGGACTTGTGGAATGTTGTGGTATGTTCTACCTCTTTATTAGGTCTTCTGCTCACTAGAACTGAGGCACGCTGTGGTTTAATGATATGTCATTAATAGCTCTGGAGATTCCTGGTATCTGTATAAAAACCTTTTTTTTTTTTTCTTAATGCTTGTTAGGTTCTTGTTTTCAACCTGTAGCAGAAAGCTGTGAAACTTCATGAGTTCTTGATAAGATCTTGTCTTCAAAGACTGATTCTGAACTCTTCTGTGGGAGCTTTTCTTCCTCTTCCACTGGTAGTAGTCTCTTGCAAGTTATCACAGGCAGCGTGGACTGGGTGGTGATTATGTGGCAAACTGCAGGTCAAAAATGACACCACTGCATATGGATGGCAGCAAAACTGAGTAGTAGAAGTTTCACGCTGTAGTCAATGGTCACCCTAAACTAGGTGTGCCAAAGAGGCAGCATAGTCTAAGCTGGTAGGGTGTTTATTAAACTGAAAAAGGACCCCATTCTCCTGTAAGGCAATACAGAACTGTTTGATGTGTTCAAGCTTCTTTTAAGGTTTCTTGTGTTGACAATGCATTAGGCTGTGTGGATATATCAGGATGCAGCTGCTTAATGAAACTACTGTCTCATACATAAAGTGATTCTACAAAATAAATATTTAAATATTTGTCAAAGGCTGTGTGTTGTCGTGTTTCTTGACCCATTCTCTGCACCAAAAATGGAGCATAAACCCTGTAATCTGGAAGACTACAGCCTCCTGTCAGGCTGTTGTGATGCCAAATGGCCAAAAAGCATACGAGTTAGATGACTTGGATGTGCAGAGGAACAAATATGGATGAGAAGAACCCTTGCGGATGATGATTAACAGAGTAAAGTGAAAGAATTGAGTTAAGGAATAAGCTAATTTTAAACTCTTCAGTGCTTTCCTATTCTGTTTCTGCATTTGCTAAATATGCCACAGGAGCTCTTAAATTTAAGACTCCTCCACAAGCAATGTCTGAATTAGGTAGTATTACAAATAGACCTGTTAATAGGGTGCATAATTGTCTGTGCTGCTCTACTGTTATGCAATGCCAGCTCTGCAAATCAGGAGTGGGAACTGCAATGCTGTCATTGAAAGTAAGCTGTAGTGCGGTAGCTTGTCTATGACCTCTTAACTATCGCTAGCTTGTTCTTCCATTGCCCCTTCCAGCGCGTTGCTGTTTGTCACACAGGTGCTGCATGAGAAGTCCTGTATGCCTAGGTCCTCAGGCAAGCGGAGCCTGTGTACTCGCAGCTGATCTTCTAGGCAGTGACTATTAGACCAGAGCTGCCTACAAACTTCATCAGCAACTTTAAGCGGGTAGAGAAAGCAGCTCTTTTCATCATCTGGTAAAAAGCCTAGTTTTCTGTGGTCTCTCGCTATGCCCCTTCAGTGAGAATCAGAGCCAAGAAAATTCTTCTCTGCATGCCCGTCTCTTGCGGGGTGAGCCCGGAAATGGCTTCTTGCCGCGTCCCCTCGGAGGGGCTGGGGGCTGCAGCAGGGCGGGCCTGCGTCTGCCCTCCTGGCAGGTGCCTTGGGCGAGAGGCGGCCCGGGGCCTGCGGCCCACCGCGCCAGGCTCCATCCCCCGGCCGGGGAAGCGGGGGCTGTGCGGTGCCAGCGCGGGGCAGACCCCGCTGCCCGCTCCGGCCCTATCAGGCCGCCCCGCTGGCGGGCCCCGCCCGGCCCCGGCACCGCCTCGGCCCCGGCCCCGGCCTGGCGGGCCCGCCCCGGCCGCAGTCTGCCCGCAGCATGGAGCCGCCTCTCAGCTTCCGCGGCCGCCGGGCCCTGGTGACTGGGGCCGGCAAAGGTGGCCGGGGGCCGGGCGGGGGGCGGGGGCCGGGGGCCGGGGCCGGGGCTGACGCCGTGTCCCCGCAGGGATCGGGCGCGCCGTGGCCGTGGCGCTGAGCAAGGCCGGGGCCCGCGTGACCGCGCTGAGCCGCACCGCGGCGGACCTGGAGAGCCTGGCGCGGGAGGTAGGGGCCGGCCCCGGCACCCCCGCGACCCCCGGGACCCCCCGGCCTCGGGACCGCCCCCCCCGGCCCCGCCCCCGGCCTCGGGACCCCCCGGGAACGCCTCCCCCCGGCCTCCCGCCCGGCACAGCCCTGCGCCGGGCCCCCGCGCCGGGCCGGCTCCCCCCCGGCCCTGACCGACGGCGGCCGCCTTCGCCGCAGTGCCCTGGCATCGAGCCTCTCTGCCTGGACCTGGCCGACTGGGACGCCACGGAGGCGGCGGTGGGCGCGGCGGGGCCCTTCGAGCTGCTGGTGAACAACGCGGCCGTGGCGGTGCTGCAGCCCTTCCTGGAGGTAACGCGGGCGGCCCTGGAGCGGTGAGTGCCTCGGCCTCGGCCTCCCTCCCCTGCCCGCTGCCCTCGGCGGGGCCGCCCCTGCCCGCTGCCCGCTGCCCTCGGCCTCCCCTGCCCGCTGCCCTCGGCCTCGGCCTCCCCTGCCCGCTGCCCTCGGCCTCCCCTGCCCGCTGCCCTCGGCCGCCCCTGCCCGCTGCCCTCGGCCTCCCCTGCCCGCTGCCCTCGGCCTCCCCTGCCCGCTGCCCTCGGCCTCGGCCTCCCCTGCCCGCTGCCCTCGGCCTCCCCTGCCCGCTGCCCTCGGCCTCGGCCTCCCCTGCCCGCTGCCCTCGGCCTCCCCTGCCCGCTGCCCTCGGCCGCCCCTGCCCGCTGCCCGCTGCCCTCGGCGGGGCCGCGCGCCCGCGGAGAGACGCGCTGGCTGCCAAGCCTCAGCAAAACTGCGAATGTCAAAAGTCGTGGCAAGGCTTTCCAGAAATTGGTGTCTCTTGCAAAAGGAAGCAGCTGGTGCACGGGCACCGGACACGCACGCTTTTAGAAAAGCCTAATGTTCTCTTTCTCAATGTTTTGTTGACTGTTACTGCTTATGTCTGCCTTCTTTTCTTTACTGTGTTTTAATACTTTACATAATCACCTTTCACCCTGTAAATATCAAAAGGAAACCAAGTCCAGCACTGACCTATTCCACACTGTTACTGAGTAGCCAGAACCCGCAGTTTCACCTATTAGGTGGTAGTGTGCACACACCATCCAGCCTACGCAGGAGAGAAAAGTGCCTTTTGCTGTTAATCGCGCTCAGAGCTTCCAGTCCAGCTCCAACTCAGTCTCTGCTGAACTGAAAGGCAGTTGTCGGTAAGCCAATTCAGATATAGCGAAGACAAAGCCATGTAAGGGAGTATGAAACTGTCACAGTGGGAAATTAAATTTGCTTACTGCAACAATACAAGATCTTTTTTTCCTCAAAAGATCCATGGTTTCAGCTGGGGCTAAGCTTTAGGATACAGGATATGGTGAGTCTACTTCCTTCTGAGAAGATGGGTCATGCTTTGTCCCTACATGAAGAATGGCTATTGTGGGTCTATAATAAAGGAGTAATTTTGTGACTAGAATATAAAATGCATGGATTCTACTAAGACCATTCTGCAGAACTAGCAGGTAAAAACTTGACAAAGGAAGGCCTATGTGGCAAAGAGAAGAAAAGCCAAGTCCTGCTAGAAACGTGACGATGCCTGAGTGCACCTCCGCCCCTGCACACTAGCTTACATCCAGTGAATGGTTTATTGCTGAAAGCATGCCTAATCGTTCTTGCTAGCCAGTCAGCTTGGCATTTCTGTCCCTGTTCTACAGTATCACCAGTGTTCCCAAGATACCAGCAGCACTTGTCCTCTGCCAAAACAACTCTTCTCTGGCCTGGGCTGCAACCACTCTGTAACTTTTAAATTTGATTTATTTGTAGGTCTCTTGATGTGAATCTTCGGGCTGTGCTTCATGTTTCCCAGGTGAGGAAGAATTGCCACTGGAGGTGTCTCCGTGAACAGCAGTGACTAAGTTGTTCTGCGCGGCAGAACAGTGTCCACTGTGGGGATAAAGGGACTGTAATCCAGAGTTAACCTGGCAATTTGCGCATACAGCCCCTTCACTCTCTTGCTGTGATTCTCTCTCTTGTAAGTGGGAGATAGTGAGGACTTACTTCCTCCGGATGTTTTTTTCTTCTTTTGGCTACCATAATAGCCCAGCAAGATTCCTACTGAATGAAATAATGATTTCTCCTGCCACGATTCTGGCATCCATGTTTGGGGTTTTTTTTTTTTTGCTTCCCCTCCAGATCGTTGCTCGGCAGATGATTGCACAGGGGGTGCCAGGTGCTATTGTAAATGTCTCTAGCCAGGCATCTCAGCGTGCTCTGCGGGACCATGCTGTTTACTGTAAGTATGTGTGGCTTTAGCAGCGCCCCTCTCATTTTTGACTAGCTGGAGACCCACAGCCACCAAACTGCTGGCTGCCAGTTCTGGGCAGTGAAGTACTTCTGTGTGTTCCAGACCAAGTGCTATGCGTGTAAATGCCTCCTGTTTTTCCCTTCTCTTGAAGGTTCCACAAAAAGTGCTCTGGATATGCTGAGCAAGGTAATGGCAATGGAACTGGGACCCCACAAGGTAGGATTCTTTCTGAGAGAAAAAAAGCGTGAAAGCTGAACCCGAGCATTTCCTCCCAGAGCAGTCTGGTTAGATTGATTGTTGCTCTTGGTCCCAGATTAGGGTGAACACTGTGAACCCCACAGTGGTTATGACCGACATGGGGAGAATTAACTGGAGTGACCCTCAGAAATCTGCTGCCATGATTAATCGGATTCCGCTGGGAAAGTTTGCAGGTCAGTGGTGTAGATTTGTTGTCAGGCTGGGCTCTTTTGTGGTATCCAAGCTTTCTCTCTAATTGAGATCGCAGCCATAGGTACATTGCTTCTTTTGTGGGCAAAGTCACAACTCTGTTGAATGGCTGTGGTTGAATTCCTGAAGCATTTGATGAGGACAGGGCAAGAATCAACCTTATCCCTCTTCTACAGCCTTCTCCTCTTAGGACAAGTGAAATGCACTTACTCTGTTGTTCATAAATATGACTGGGAGAGTAGCATAGGTGCTTGCTGTGAACTAAGTATCACTTGATCACAACAAGGACTTTTTGATGTCCAACTCTCAGCCACACTGTCCTGTATACTGCATCAAGCACAGTTTGGGGGCAGAGATACTTCCCTGCTCTGATTACATGTAGAGGTCAAAGGCATATCTTTTGGGATGCTTGTTTTTCTAGTACAATTTGAAGGGTGCTTCGGATGTTCTCTGTGTTTGATTCCAGAGGTGGACGATGTGGTGAACAGCATTCTCTTCCTGCTGAGTGATAAGAGTGCTATGACAACTGGCAGCTCACTGATGGTTGATGGGGGATTTCTTGTCTCCTAAGATGACACCTGCATTTCACACCTGGCCTTAATTTTCGTACTAGTACTGCATAGATATAAACTGGATAGAAAACAATGACACAGACCCAGTCTTGCTGGAGAAGAGGGGCAGCAGGGCTGGAACCTGTATGAGAAGCGAGGCAGAAAATTACCTTTAGAAGGCTGCTATATAATAAAGCTCACATACGCCGTCATGGAGAATGTTTATTGCACCAAAAAAGGTTTTATCTCGTCACTCTACATGATGATTAGAAATTGGACCTGTCTTTCTTCCAACCCTATTCCCCCCCCACAACCCTTCAGAAGCTCTCCCTGTTCCATCCAAATCCATAGAGCCCGCCTGCACTTTCAGTGGGAAGGGAAAGAAGTTAGCAGACTCCTCATTGCTTCCTTTTCTGTCTTTAGTAGAAAAAAACAAAACAGAGGCAACAACCACAGCCCTGCTCTGCAGAGACTGGATTTGGGGGGGGGAGGCCCTGCTAAAGACTGATGGGAGGGAGCAGCACCACGCTGTCCTAGGGTGTGCACAAAAAAAGGCAAATACATTGATTGCACAGAGCTGTTTTCATTCGCTGCATTTGGCTAGTACCCAATAAAGCACCTAATGATTAGTTCTTCAGTTTCATAAGTCATTTACTTCAACCCGTTCCGGGGCTGGTTATGATTTAACAGTCTCAGGCACGTATCTGCTAGAGCACCAATTTGTTAACTGTTAGCCGCGGTAGGCTGGGCAAGGAGACCCTACCGCTCTCCCAGCTGCTCTTGTCATTCAGCACCGTTCGTACCAGCTCCCTCCCCACTCCCACAAGGATCTTCACCACCTGTTTCACCTGCAGGTTGAAACCAGGTGTTTCCAGGACAGGATGGATGTCTCAGCCCTTTCAGCTTGGAGTTCAGGAGAGCCAAAACAGCCTGTTGCCCCAAGGAGCTACCTTGCCTTCCCCATTGTACCTCCCCTGGGGGCTATACAGCCCCCAGCTAGTCTCCTGCCCCCGCTGCCCCTTCACATCAACACTGACGTTAAATCAAAGAGACATTTAAAAAACACTGACTTCGTACATGATGAAGGGCCCTACACATCCCCAGCCCCCTCCAGAAACACCCAGCTAATATGCAATCTGTCAGAGGATGACAACATGCTGAGCCAGCACCTAGGCCACAGCCCTCAAAACACGGTACACTTTTTGCCAGGCTTCTTCACAGGCGGTGGGCAGAGCACAGCCCGGATGGCTTCATCAAACACCGTCTTCAAGCCCCGCTGCGTCAGGGCAGAGCACTCGAGGTACTTTACCGACCCTAGGGGAAAGAGAGCTCCAGCTCAACCACTCCAGTCCTACCAGGACATGCTGTCCCTCACCCACTCCAAAATAAAAAGCTCAATGCCATGGAGATGCGCCAGCACATGAGACTCACCAATCTCCCGAGCCATGGCCAAACCTTGGGGGTAGGTGATGGGGGCCAGTTTTTTATCACGTAACCTTTCAATGGTGTCCTTATCATCCCTCAAGTCCAGCTTGGTGCCCACCAGGATGATAGGTGTATTTGGGCAATGGTGTCGGACCTCAGGGTACCACTGAAAGAGAGAGGCATGATAAGTAGCTATAGCAGTAGATGCAACCATGAGGACGCATTTACCGTTAGGAACAAGGTTTTTACTACTGTCTGACATGGTGGCAACACCTGAACAGGATACTTCTGCGTACAGTTCTGAATATGCTCTGCAGAAAGAGATTGGTGCAGATGTAATAACCAAGGCACCGAGACATGTAATCATGACAGACACTGCCAGCCAGCTGTGCACACAGTGCTTCCCTTAACTGCATTTTAGCTTCTAGGACATCCCTTATCTTCTTTAAGATGTGGATTCAAAACAGCAAAAACTTAAGCAAAGAAGTAATGAATAAAAAGTAGGCCCCTCTTAAAACCTGCAGACTATGACCTCCCCGTATCAAAACATGACTGCTAGAAATTTTGGGCTTGTAGGTGTGGTGCTGGGTGGGGCAGGGGGACTTTCCTGGTTCCTCCCTTCCACTGCTTCACCCAGAAGGAGAATACTTTACCTTGGCTCTGACATTCTCAAAGGAGGCTGGACTCACAAGGGAGAAGCAGATCAAGAAAACATCCTGTGCGGAAACAAGAGGGTCAGACATGTAGAAAGAAACAAGCTAGAGATAACGGAGGGAGGGTGGAGAGGGAGCCTCATAGAGGACAACCTCATCCCACAAGCAAGGACTGTGGCTCTAAGAAATTTTTCCCCATTAAGGGTGCTAAACTAATTCAGAGAAGGAAGGAATGGACTTTGTATGATTTCATCTTCTTTTACAATACAGGGCTCTGCCTGTTAAGAGCCTGCAGCCACAAATACCTAACAGTGCTATGGGCTTCACCCCTGGTAGGGGGGCCATGTAGGAATTGCTACAGCCAGGGAAACACTACTAGTGCAGCCCAACAGCGAGCTGTGCCACCGAGAGAGAATGGGAATACAGAACGTGGCTTGGCTGCGCAGCAGCCCCACACCATTCCTTTTACTTGAGCCTCCCTATGGCACACATAGCTGTTCAAACACCATTACGAAGCAGGGACTAGAATAGGACAACCTCTTAGGAGAAAGGCAGCTGTGATACTTCTTAAACAACCAGAATTATGCTTACAGCTGCAGGAACTTAAACTTTCATCAAAGGAAAGAAGCCTGGCTGTCCCCACGAGGGAGCAGTCACAAGCCAGTCCAAGCCCAGCACTCAGCACTCACCGTCTGTGGATAGGAAAGAGGCCGCAGTCGATCATAATCCTCTTGCCCTGCTGTATCCCAGAGGCCTAGGTTCACTGGCTTTCCATCTACCATGACATTGGCAGAATAGTTATCAAACCTGCCAAGGAAGAATCCCCATCAGTGACAATCTTGCTGTGAACCACACATCTCTTTATACAAAACCCAGGGGGGCAGTGAATCAGGAGAGGACACTACAACACAGCTCCAGCGGGGATAGTCTGCCCTCCTCACATTCACAGCCACACCACTGGCATCCTCTTTGTGCGTGAAGTTCATAGTCTGATTTGGGACAGCCTTCTCCTCACCTACAAAACCAACTTTTACAGACATGTGCATACAGAGCAAAAAGCAACTCAAGTCCAAGGCCATTACTCACACAGTGGGGATGTATTCTCCAGGAAAGGCATTCGTGGTGTAACTGATCAGCAGGCAGGTCTTCCCTACAGCTCTGCAGAGCATAAGAGTGACAAGCATAAAGAAGGGTACAGCAGGAAGCACTGTAAAACTCACCCTTTCCCCACCCAAACCCAAGGTTAGGTAGAAAGCTATATCATATGAGAAAGCAAACCTGTAGCAGGCTGGAGTTCTCCAGCTGTCAGGGACCAGGCCTGAACTCACAACGTACACCATGCCTGAGCACCTACCTGATCCCGCTCTCTCCCACTCATTTTCTCCACCCATTCAGCCGCAGCAAAACATCAGGCAAAATATATTTGTTCCAGGAACCAAAAGAGAAGGAATAAATTAGAGTTCTGCGCTGGGCTCAACACATCCATAATAATCTAGTGAAATGGGTAAACGGTGAGGTGAAAAAATGTGCAACACACAGAATTATTCAAGCTCCTCAGATAGAGGAATTCAGTATCAATAAATCCAAAGGGGAAAAAAATAAGTATCCATAAACAAAAATTAACTTTCAAATTGACCACTATCAGTTTGGAAAGAGATTTTGGCATCGGTGTGGATCACTGAAAATATCAGCTCAGGGCTTTGCTGAAGGCGGGTGGGATTGGTCAACCCAGCGGTGGCAGCTGGCAGGGCTGGGCCTGGTTGGCAGTAACGTAAGCGTATGGACTTTAGTTAGCCCTGCGGGATACGGGAAAAGCTTCGTTACAACAACAGAGGACTACTAGGAGCATAAACAACCTATAGATCACTGCAAAAGTTGTGAACTGCAGAGAACCTTCCAGAGAAACAGATCGCGGGTACCCGTGACAGGGAAAGCTGTCTGTCAAGTGCCTGAGTCAAGCTGAAGAGCCAACAGAGATGGGTATCCTCTACCCAATTCCAGACCTGGAATGGCATAAGGAAAGACTTCAGGAGTAAGTGAGAGACCCCAGGGGACCCCACAGGCCTGCACCAGGATGACACAAAGCACAGCAAGAGCCACTACAGTAATCCACCCAGCTTTTCCCCCGGATCAGGTCCCCGCTCTTGGAGAGCAGCGAGGTGGTGTAAAGAACCACTACACTGACTGGCCCGGCTTTCTTCCTGAACTGTGACCTCTCTCCCACCAAACACGCAAGTCACGTAATTCACAAAAAACACGCTATCTATGATTGAAGTGTTTTGGTATCCGAGTTCATTTAGTCTCTGCACTGTCAATTTTGTCTTAAAGCAAAACACCAGACTGCAAGCCTTCAGCTGAAGTCCATTTCCAACACGCTGTGCCCCCAGTTGTTGCTCTCCCCTCTGCAATAAGGCTGTGCTTTGGTGGGTGGCTCTTTCTCCTGCTCCCCCTTGTAGCCCCCACAGGCTAGACCCTGGAAGGCCTCTGTCCAAACGCGTATTTGAGGGGGTGGAATGCACGGGAAGGTGGAAAGAGCAGTCCCTGCCTAAGAGCAGTTCACATTTAGTTCTCCATATCTCAGCTCTGTGCTTGCTGTGGTGATCAGAAACGCGAAGAGGAATTATGAGGAAAAATACGCAGGACAAGCTAGGAAAACTTATGAAGCACCGTAAATCTGCCGCATGCCTGCATCTTGCATACAGATGTGTTCTCAGAAAAAGGCATATACGAAAAGCCTAAAGAAAAGAGCAAGAAGGATGACAAGAGACACACGGTGAAACCAGAAACAGCAACGTATTTCACCTTGGAACACAAACAACAAAAGGAGATACGAGAGAAACCTGCGAACATCAAGATTTTTAGGGAGGACTTTGCCATAAATCACACTTGTACAATGAAAAATGGCAAAATACAAGCACCTAATAAAATAATGAGGAGACAGATTTAAAGCCCAAGAAAAGAAGGCATCCGTTTTCCAGGCAGTAGAGCGACGGATGCGAAGCTGAACAGTGTTACGAGGCGAAGACCCAAGTTTATGAACTCGAGAGGGAGCGGGACGCGCTGGGCCGGGCTGCGGCGCCCGCCGCTGCAACAGGGCCCCGGCCTCCCGCCGCGGGACGGCGGCGGCGCCCGCTCGGCCTCGGCTCGCCGCCCCGACGCCGATGGGGGCGGGCGGGCAAGGGGCAGGGCCTGCGGCCCGGGCGCCCCGGCTCCTCGCCCGCCGGCCGCCGCCTGGCGCGTCTGTCCCCAGCGCCGAGAGGCCACGGCCAGGCGGGCGCAGCCCCGCCGAGCGCCCGCCCCGCGCCCCGCCAGGCCGCTCCGGGCCGGGCCGGGCCTCGCCGCGCCTCCCGCCAGCGGACACGGCTCTCCCGGGGCGGGGCCGCGGCACGCCGGGCCCTCCCTCCCTTCCCTCGGCGCCGCCGGGCCCGGGCCCGCTTTGTGCGGGGCTGCGGAGGGTCGAGGGGCGGCCCCGCGGCCGCCGCGCACTCACCCGTCGCCCACCACCACACACTTGATCGCCTGCATCTGCCCGCGATGGCGGCGCCGCCGCGAGTCCGCCGCAGTGACAGCCCGCGCGGGAGGGGCGGGGCCGAGCCGAGCCCAGCCGAGCCCAGCCGAGCCGAGCCGAGCGCGGCCGAGCCCTGCGGCGGGGCGGGGCGGGGCAGGCGCCGCACCGGGCCCGCCCCGCCGCCGCCGGGACGCGGCCTCCCGCTCCGCCGCCTCCTGCCCCGGGCCGGGCCCGCCGCCGGCGCTCTCCCGGGGCCAGCCGCAGCCCGCACCGCGGGCGCCAGAGGCCCCGCCGGGGCCCCCTGCAAAGGGCCTTGGAGCAGAGGGGCGGGGCGAGCCCCGCCGCAGGATCCAGCCCCCGTCCTCCCGTTCTCCGGGCAGCCATCGGCCAGCTCCCGCTGTCCCCGCGGCTGCCGCAGCGAGCCGTCCCCGAAGGGCCAGTTACGGGCGCGGTGGGCGTCGCTCGAAACGTGCAGAGGACGGTTCCCACCCCGCAGGGGCAGCTGCTCAAGGATGAAGCTTTAAAACCTGGTTGCATTGTAGCTGCAGATTTCAGCTTCACCTGCCCAGAGCTGCTGAGGAACAAAGATGCAGCAGCAACAATCCTGCATAAAGATGACTTTTGGATTCCTCCACCTCTCCAAGTACTCTGCCGAGAACAGAGGTAACTCCTGTAGCGGTACTGCCGCAAAACAACAGGCTTTGCTTTTCCCTTACCTGCTGGTCCACAGAGCTGCCCGGCATCCACAGGCTGTCTAGCCATCAACACAGGTTCCCTGCTCTCCTTGTGACTGCGGTGTAGGTTCCCAGCTTCTTTGCTTTTACCTTAGTTCAGAACCAAAACCTGTAGACATACTTAGCTTATCCCCCTGTAACAACCTTTTAGCTCCAGGACAGACTAGCAGGATCTTCACAGAGTAACACGGCAGCAGGCTCCTCCCTCCACATCAGCCAAACATCCAGCTTGTCACCGTCCAGTGTTACAGTAAAATGCAAAAGCTCTTTATTAAAAAAGGCGAGCAAAACCCAATATAAAAAAAAAATCACGAACACAAACCAACCAGCCCACACAGAAAGTTTCATTTTCCAGTTGCCTCTTAAAATATGTACTGCAAGTTCATTTCTCCCACCACAGACTCACTGGAGAAACTAACAGGAGGCTCCCATACTGCTGTCCTGACAGAGGCCTCCGCTTCCTCTGATTCAGACCCTTGCACCCTCTCCCTTTCTCCATGCCACCTGAGGACTTGCGTTGCCAGGAAAAGGGAGCACCTGCTCCCCTCTGTGCAACTCCCCAGAGGCGAGTCAGAAGCATCGCTCCTCTCCAAGGTAAGGCCCAGAAAACAGCACTCAGCTCCAGGATCCTGAGAAGCCAGCAGGACAGTTTTGCCATTTGTCATAGTGCAATTAAATCCTGTTGCATTTTGGCCACAAGAACTCCAGCCAGGGGCTGCAGTTCACACTGAGGAAGCACAGATGCTGACCCCCGACACCCCACCCCACCCCACCCTTTCCATGCCAGTCAGTGTTGTAAAGGCTTGAACTACGGCCAAAGGCTACTGTCCACAAGGATATGGATAGCCACTGCACAGCAGTCCCCCTCTGCATAGCTGTTTCTGTATATCATGAATGCACTTCTACTGCCCATCACTACAGCCAGAGGCACGGAGGGGCAGGCTAAAAGAGCCAAAGTGAGCCCTGTCAGCCGCTGCTTCCATCTGTAAGCACTGGGTATAAAAGCACAGGTGGGTAAGATCTGGTGTTTCCAGCAGCTTTGGGACCCCATGACCAAAGTAAATGGCTCCCACCTACAGGGAACTGTAAACACTGCTGCCCATCATTTATCAGATTTCACTGTGAACAGCCCTGGCATCCAAACAAGCACTTCAGAATGACCACTGCCTGGGAAACTACAACCCCCTGGTAACAACAGGGTGTGCCGACAGACTGGTGCTGTACAAAAGAACACAGAGACTACTTCCAGTGCTGCAGGAGTGCAAGGAAAGGTCTCCACTCCACATCATGAACTCAGACCCACGAGCCTCTATCTCAGCCCTGGATGGTTGTTTGCTCCTCTCCTTTATGCAGTCGGGAGCAAGATTTCTGAAGAGCAAGAGCAGTTTTCTGTGTTCGCAAGCCTTCATGTCACCCCACCGTGACAAAACTGTCCTACTTAGAAAGAAGGGGCTGTACCCAAGTTGCTCACCCTCTTCCTGACAGCAGGTATCTGGATTCTTTAAGCCATGCTCTCATTTCCTAGAACTGTGGGTTCCCAAGGGGGACCCCTGCACATATGCCATGATGGCATTCTGCAAGAAACTTGCTCGCTGGGCCTCTTCTTCCCTCATCCTGGAGATGTCAGCCTCTTTCATTCTCAGCTTCTCCAGCAGCATAGAGATTTCACCTTCTTTGTCCAGCAGTGCCTCACGGTGATTACTTGATAGGGCTGTGAAAAGAAGAGCAGCATTAGTAAAGAAAATTAGGGTGTCCCTAGAATAAACAGGAACAACACATTATAGGCACAGCCAAAGGCAACGGAAGCAGGATGATCACGGGCGCACGAGAGAAGCTGCATGAGACAGTGTGAGAGGTTTTGCACAGACAGGACATTACACTTCACTGTGCAGGAAATCCAAACATTTTGCTTGCTGTGCAGCTTTGGGTAGTTATCCGACTCTTGGTCTCTGTAAAATGAGGACAAGAATCCCTGCAAATACATCAGGATGGAGGGTACAACTCATGGTTGTACGCACAGGCAGGAAGCACCGTTGTCACTACCTGTAAGTGTAGCTCAGCTGCAGGCCCACCGTAGGGTCACCCAGCATTACCATTTGAGAAGCATGAAAGGATCCATCACCTTTCAGCTGTCTCTCCAGGGCTGCAATCTTCTCTCTCAGCCCTTCCTGTGCTGTGCGTTCAGCCTGCAGGTGTCCAATTTGCTCCTGTAATTCCACTTTCACTTTATTCACCTCTGTTACTTTCTCCTCTTCTTTACTGTTCAGGTCCTGACACACAAAGACAAATCCATGAATAACCAAACAACTTCAGCAACTTGTTCTGCCCCAGTGGTGAGCATATCTCTACTCCAGTCCAAGTTACCTGCTGAAGTTCCTCTAGCCGCCTTCTGAGTCCATCAGCATGCAAGCTCAACTGATTGGCTTTGGCTTGGGCCTCAGCAACCATTTGTTTTTGCTTATGGCAGCAGTTCTGAGCTTCATCCCGTGACTCAGTCATCAGCCGCAGCTTCTCTTCTAGGTGTTCTAGTCGTTGCCGCTGTAAGACACAAAGGAAAATGAAAATACATCAGTCCCATTCCATTCCTGCGAAGGAATTCTCCCCCTTTTGTTCCCAACATAGTGAAACCTCGGTTGAGTCAACTGGCACTGAAGAACAAGCACAGGACTTAGCCATAATAGATATAGCGTTTCTCCCTTGCAATCAGGAGTGACTCTAAGCTGCTTTCTGTTGCCAGGGAGAACATTCTGATGGAGGTGCTGCAAAGCCCAGCTCACTCGCTGAAAAACAGAGGCATGTCCTTGGTAGAAGCACCAATGCCACTGCCAGTGTTTACACATAATGCTCTATCTTCACTTCCTCCATATCCCAAATGGCTCTGGAACACTGCTGTATGCAGCTAAGCAACTGCTGTGTCCCACCACAGACACACATGGCAGCTTTTATATGTTTGTAACTCAGTAAAGCATTTTCTTTTGTGATGTTACATATAAGTAAACATTCTAATAGTTTTGGTGCATTTCCCTCATCCCTTGCTCTCTTCCACAGGGTGCTGACTTCGTTGCCATTTTCGTGAAATTCAATTCTACAGTGACTTTTTTTATGCAGCAGCAGTAGCCACCTGCAGAATTCCTCTGAGTCCAGAGAAACAGGAGCAGCCCATGAAAGCTGCTGTTAAACAAGAAGGATTGACATCTGGCTGTTAGCTTCAAAAGTTGGCAACTTAAATGAAATCTGCTATGACAACATCCACATCAATTCCGTACTACTGGAAAGCACAGAGCAGGTGGGGATAGTGGTTACATTCTGGAGACAATTCAAAGCAGGTTCTCCAGGACTCCTTCCTCAGAAATCACACTATTTGCAGGCCAGTGAAACCCAGAGCAGGGAGTTACTCAGCAGCTCCCTGAGACAAAAACATAGGCTAGGCAGCCAAATCCACTTCTTCCCACAGAGGCAGGGCCCTCAGACAGGTATTGTCCTTACCTCCTCCAACCGTGCCTGATTCCGGACTTTTATTAACTCCTCCTCTGCCTGGCCTCGCTCAGTGAGTGCAGCTGCCTTGACTTTGCTTAGCTCCTGCCACAGAAACGTGAAAGATCATTCCAGATAGAGCACCTGAATCACTGGAACACTGACCAGAAAACATTAGCAGCTTCCAGTTGCAGGCTATAATGTGACACAGCTGTCTCTCTCACTCAGGGGTATGGAAAACCCAGATTACCCACCTTTTCTCACCCCAAGATTGCCATCTAAATTCAATGAGAATTTCAGTTACATGAGGGCAAGCAATGGGTGAAGTTTTCCAAAGACAGGGGAATAGGAGAGGGCAGCGCTGGATCTAGCTGGGGGAACAGATAAGGAGAAATATGCTACGCTACTTGGGACCACATGGGAAACCTGAGAAGTCAAATTCTGGTAAGAATCCAACCATGTTCAATGGAAACTTTATTTGTGTTCGGTCAGAATCTACAAGTTTCTCCTTGGAACCTTCTCCTTCCTTAGTCCAAAGCAGTAAAAATAATTTTAGCTGGTAAACTGCTAGTTTTCCTGTTCCTACCTACAGCACATGACAATCTTTACATAGGTCAGCGGTGGAAGACTCCACAAAGCTCCCCTGGCAGCCTTCTCCTGCCACCACTACCTGAGCATTCCAACACGCCTGGAGCATCCATTCTCACCTCCTCCAGAGCTATCCTGATGGCCTCCAGCCTCTGGATCCTGTCCTGCATGGAACGTTCACTGGCCTCAATGTGCTGTGTCATATGATCCACCTGCAAAGCAGTAGAAACCACTTAAGCAAGTGCCAGAAAACCACTCCTATCTCCAGGCATAGCAGCTTGGCCATTTGGCATGAGAAAGAGCATCGACTCGTTGACCCACCTACCACCAAAGAAAAACTCTTACCTCCCTCAGAGCTCCACTAGGAACTGTAATACAGATAGAATCTGCCCTCTAGAAACTGGGAACTGTAGACAGAGATCCCTTCCAGGCCGAGATGAAAGATACAGAGTCTGAGATTTCATCTTCAAGTGGTACAAAACACCAGAGATTCATTTTCTACTTGTAATGTGGCTAAAATCTTCCTGCCCTACGTCTTTTCTTACAAGATTTCAAAATCTTCAGAGAAATCTATTGGTATAATTTTATTTTTGAGAGATTTTACCCCTCAATAAACACTCCAAAGAGAGTTGATCACAACCTCTTGTCCTGTTCACAGACAGAATCCCCCTGAAACATAACAGCAAGGAGCTAGCGAGCTGAGCCCCATTAAGGGATTGGTTCTATATAGCATGTATGTCTCGATATCCTCCATTAATGCATCTTTATTTCAGCGAGCATGACAAGACTGCTTATTCATAACTACCTCTATGCACAGCAAGACTGACACAAGGGCCAGCCTCCAAGCCTCTTTTGTAGAGTCACATACCACTCTGGCCCATACTCTTGCAAGCTACAAAATCTTACTAGCTGGTAGAACGTCTTGTGACGTTCTACGTACAAGGCTTTGCTTGTAGAAATGGCCTATTATTCCCACAGTAAGTCTAGGTCCACTAATTTTTAAACTTGTTTAAGAGCAGCTGACAGCAAACAATGACCTCCAGTGGCACCTGTATGTCAGGACCAAAGAGAGACTAACCTCAGGATGCTCAGAAACCCCATTCTTACCTCTTTTAACCGAAGGGATTCCATGTCTTCGAGGCTTTGTTTAAATCTTCTCTTCTCCATTTCCAGGCGTTCTGCAGATTAAAAGCAGGCATATCACAATTATGACACTCCTGCTATGCAGGCTACATTTATACTCTATCAGAAACTCTTCCACCCTTTCTCCTTGGCTGCCTTGCACCGTTGACTCATGGACAGCAATCCCAACCCATAGCTGTCCATGAGCTGTTTCTGCTCCTCCACTCACCCTCAGCCTGCACGGCCCGCAGCTTCAGCTCTGCTGTTGTGTTGGTCAAGTCTTGTTTTACCTGGAATAGCTGATCCTGCTGAACTTTGCACTTCTTCTCCAACTCATCCACCTAAAAGGAAATTGCCGCCACAATGGATTTTCTTTTCCTAGTAGCAGAGAAAGTTGGCTGTACAGAACAATGAGCAGAGACACAAACAAGGATCAAAGTAGAGGACGTACATACAGAGCAGAAGTGAAAAACACCCAAGTGCCACTTCTCAGCCTTGGACTTGCTTTCCTACCTGGTTTCTTAGAAGCAGATTTTTCTCACCGGCAGCAGACAAGTCACCCAAAAGCTTGCCTTCCCGATCAGCACTTTCCTGCAAACAGAATCAAAATTAAGAACCTGTACTCACCTTAGTTCTTGTACTGCCAGCCTACTCCAACCAACTCCACACCCAGCTAAATCCAACCTACCCCATAAACACCATGGCTTCTCTCCACACCTAGCACTCACCTACCTAATTTACACAAGAATTTTTGTCATGGCAGCTGTTGTTAACTCACTAAATATCATGCTTGCCTATCCCATCCAGCATCCCCCAAATCTACACAAACCAGGTATGAGCTGGAACCCTGCCTCAAACCCAACTAGGACTTATCCAGCTCACCTGCTTTTGCTGCTGGAGCTCCGTAAAGTGGCGCTCAGCCATGCTGCTTTGTTCCTGTTTTGTGGCATTCAGTAGTTCTCCCAAACTGTGCACCTTCTGCTCAGATAGAGCCAGGGCAGCTTCAGTCATCTGCAGCCTATACAGAGAAACACTTTCCAGCATCCTTTCTAAGGAAGACACTTCCAGTGAGCTCTCTATGCCACATGGTACAAAATGTTAACGCATATTTGGCAGTAGATGAAATCAGGCTAGCTAGATAAGACATTTTTTGCCCCTGGGAAAAGGAGACCGCTTATCTCTGCACCCAGCAGCCTCTGCAAACAGTGAGTGACCTGGGACTTCTCAGAGCCTGGTGTTCTGCTGCCCCGTTGCATTTTCCCTGTGTTGTCTTCCATGAGCTGTTTCCCCTACCTGGACCCCTCCAGGACTTGCCCATTCTCACAGGAGAACAAAGCTGGCTATTTTATACCACTGGAAGGTCGTTTAAAATCAGGGACAGAATCTTAACACAGGTAGCAGAAGCGATTTGCTTACTCTGTACACGAGGGACATGTCCACACTGAGGCACAGCATAATGCAACTACCTTTACCTGACAGAACTGAACGAGTCAAGCTCATCAGTGTCTGAAGTCTAACGACTGTCATGTGCATGTGGCTCTACACAATCTAACACTGCTTTTGGGCAGCTCCACCTCATTGTTCCTAAGCATACAATCTGGCTGGTCAGGTGGTCAGGTTCCTCCACATCTGCAGTGGTTCTCAGCGGACACCGCCAACTGCCAGGCGAAGCAGGTACACTCTTGTCAGGCTGTAAACCCTGCAAGGAACGTGCCCCCATCCTATCCCCACAATCCTTTTTTTCCCTTTTCACCCTCCGTAATTCACTTGCTCTTACACCAATGCACTGTAATTTTACTTAAAAGCAGGCTAAATATCTAGCGTAGCAAACCCAAAGGCCTGATCTGACTGTAATTTCTGGATATTACTGCAGTACTAAGCAAAACAGTAAGCCAGCCACTCTACAAGATTATCTCCCTTCTTAATGACTCTGCTCAGCACCGCCTATACAGCACAGAACAGCGAGAAGGCAAAGGTTTTCCTCCTCCATACTTGGCTTTCAGTGAATTCATAATAGAGTGCTGCTCATCCAACGCTTCCTGCAGCTGGTTGACTCGTGCTGCAGACATCCTGCATTTGGGGTGGGGGGAAGAAAGAGGGGTGGGGGGGAAAAAGGGTGTGTAATTTCTGCCAGGAAATGGAGAGGGACCAATTCTGCTATCAAAGAGCAGAAAGCACTCAGAAATTCAACTCACCTGCCACTCCTGGCTATTTCTTCTCTCTGCTTGTCTATAGTGTCCATCAAATCCAAGAACTGTGAACAAGGCAAAAATCAGTGAGAAAATGAACTGAAATTGAATGAACTGAAGTCACTTGAAGCATTTACATTTCTCATCTTTCTGTTCCTAGTGACAGCTGAAGACAGGTCAAGCCACTCTACTGAAAGCAAGCAAACTGGAGGTTTGATGGGTTCATTAGCACATCTGACTGAGGTCATCAACTGTAGGGACTCTGCACCATTAGGTGTCAGAAGGAAAACAGACTCATATTTCTAGGTTTTCACCACTTGGAAAATATCAAACCAGTTGCAAAAGAAGAACTGAAAGCACAAATATGCGTGAAAAAAAATCACCCAAAACTCCTCCAGAATCCAGAGTGAATATGTTCAGCAGGGCATGTGTCTATACCCATACTGTCATGTATTTGATTCCTGGGCAATCTAGCTCAGAGGAAGGACCCAATTTACTAAACCATGCTGTGTGCCTGCCCACAGAGATGCACATGCAACTTCAGGTGCACAATAATCCTGTCACTGAGCGTTTCATGAGGATGCCAAGGGAAAGCATGGGATTCCAGCCCCCCCACTGGAAATGCCAACATGCGAGACTGCTGACCTGCTTGGTCTTCTCATCCTTCAGACTCAAAACCTCCTTGCTGAGTACGTATGTTCGGTTCTGGGTCTCTCTCAGGATAGTCTGACGGTCTTGGTTGTGATCCATGGCTTGTTCTGATGCAGAGAGAGCAGGAGAACATGCACATATTTATAAAGCCACAGCAAGCACTGCTGGAAGAGAAAGCACTCGGGGTGACACCTGGCTATCAGAAGCATCAGGACAGTAGCCCTTGTCAGTCTGGCCCATGTAGAGAGACTGCTTTCACCTCACAGACATAAGGTGGGGCGGAATCGAAGAGAGCAGTGTATATGGGGTAATCAACACCCCAGCCACAGGAGAGCCATTCAACTCCACTGTGGGTAGGACAACGACAAAGGACATGCTGCATTAGCCATAGCCAAACTTGGCTACTCGGAGGCAAACTAGAGCCCCAGGTTCTCCCGCTATCACATGGCACAATAATCTCTAATTCAATCCAAATTAATTTTTTCCTCTTGCTGGTAAAAGCCGGTGCCTCCAACCCAAACAGCCTTCATTAAAGGACCAGAGGAAGCAATGCAGGGCACTGCGTAAATGCTCTTGAGAATGGGAGGGAAGGAGGGATAGCTCTCTTCTGGAGCAGCAAGTGCCCTATATCCCTCCAGTGCTGAAACGGGAAAGGAGTTACTGCTTCTTTCCTGTGCAACAAGTAATACTTACCCACAGCTTTCAGGATGTCACTAGGAACGTTGTTCCCAGCCAGCTCCAGCCTCTTCAGGGTCTTGTTGCTGTGCAGGCAGTTCAGCAAAGCTCGGCCACCCAGAAGCCCAATATTATTCCAACGCAAATCTATACAGAAAGCAAACTTTCACTTTGGTAGTCACACATCTGAAAAAACAGGGCTCAAGAGAAACCATGCTCTTTATGTACCTACAAGCATGGCTAACTAATCCCAGGTGGTCTCAGCACAAACACGGGTGAATACTGTCTCCCTTTTCAAGATGAATGAGAGGGAGGGAAAATGACAGACAAAGCAGGAAAGGCGAAGATGAATCTTAAGAGCAGTAAAGTGCAGAAAGGCATTACAGTTCAAAAGGCACACAAGCCTGCCCTTCATGCTTTCATCTCGTGAGCCTTCCTTCCACAACCACATCTGTGGATGAGAAAGAACTGGCACCAAGAGCCACGTTTTCCTGAAGGAAATTCTGGCAAAATTCCTTACTAAGGACGAAGCAAGTGTGAAGTAAGTCTCAGAGTCTGGCATGACGCATGCCAACAGATCCACAAATGGGAATGAACCCATTCCCTCCTCCACTAAGAACTGTTCTGCTCCAAGCACACAATCTTCATCTACAGGTTTGGTTCCAGAGATTCCAATTACAGTTCCCACCCTCCAAAGGCCACAGGGCTGTGACCTCTAGTCCCTGCAGAAAGCATGCAAAGCCCTCCAGACTGACAGGAATTGGGAATGACACTGACCAGATGGCAGAGATCAGGGCAGGCAGCAACGAACCTGAAGACACATGCATGCGTGCACACATATACGTAGGTGGGCAAAGAACTAGTCACTCTTACCCAGCTCCTGAAGGCTGGCATTTTGTTTCAGTGCCATGGCCAGGTCTCCGGCCCCTTGATGGCTGATCTGGTTATTGCGCAAATCTAGCCGCTGGAGAACGCTGTTTGCTCCCAGTCCTTGGCAGAAAAAGGAGAAGCCTTCCTCCCACGCGCCAAGGCTGTTCCATTCCAAGATTAGGCTAGGGAAAATCAGACAGGATTGGAGTTCATGGAGTAAATGGACAGCTGAAAGAGCTTGACCGATACCTGGATCATGGTACCCATTCGATCACCCAGCTTCCCTAACAGAGACTCATTTTCAGAGAGCAGGATGCTGCTAGGGCCATGCATCCTCAGAAAGGGCACCTCCAGTTCTCATTCCTTCACCTGTCCCATCCCTCACAAGAAACTGCACCACCTGACATTCCTCCCACCCCAACAAAAAACACCCTCAACCCTATTCTAATGTTGTGCTCCATCTGGCAGGAATAACAGAAAGAGAGGTAGATACAATTTTTTACCTCCTGATGGATTTGTTCTGCCTAAGAAGTTTTCCCAAAGCCTCAGCTCCCATGGTTCGCAGGTTATTTCCCTGAAACAAAAGCCGCAGGTGATCAGTAGGCTACGCCCTGTCACCATCCAGCTATCCCATCAAACACCAGCAGGCGCACCCCAGCTGTAATGCTGACTTCAGTCTGTCAAAGATGGTCTGAGTAACATTTGTTTCACGTGTCAGTCAGCTTTCCAGAAAAAGCAAGACCCCGGGAGGAACAGTGGATATATACGCTGTTAGTCCTGTGAGGCATTATGACTGAGAGCTCACAAAAATCACAGAATAGCACAGGATCAGCATGACCCATAACAGGATGGAAAACGCCGATTCCAGATAAGCAGAACCATTTCAACACGCTTCATTAAAAAGGGCTCGGCTAGCACCAGCAGAGATGAGAAAGAAAGGTGTGATGCGGTTTAGGACTGTAGATTCAAGGGAACAGCTACGTGCCAGAGGAATACAGACAGTCGCTCTCACAGTAGTGCAATCATCACGTCGGAAAGTGCATGCTTAGTTCCAAGCTCCAGGCCAGCTGAAAGACACTGGCAAGCTGGATAAACTCTACAGAAGCGCAAGTCAAACAACTAGTAACTCACTGACTAATACAGAAACCCAAGAAAAGCCTACATATACCTCATCTGGCCAAGCAGCAGCTGACAAAAGATATACGACAGTAACTTCCTATCAAAACAGAGTAACTGAATAAAAATGGACAAAGATGAACTGCAAAGTAACTTTGGAAAGTCACGACACGGTGTTAGGGAGGCAAGGACCGAGTCACTTGGGAAGAACAACTTTACAGGAGTACACATCTTGTAGAACAATCCTGCACCAGGACTGTCTATTTCTAACTTTGATTAAGCTTGTGCTCCTATTTCCTTCCCCACCTATTTGTCTTAATTTCATTTGACCAGACTCACCTTCAAATCTAAAGATGTGACTGTGGTGTTGGAGCAAAGACCATGCAACAGAAGTTCTACACCTGAATAATAAAAAAAAAAAGACAATTGTGTATTTCATACGTGTAACCCTCTGCCTGAGCTGGAAGAGAAAGCACCCTTTCAAACAGCCAGCTCGGAAGACGTGGCTGTGGTAAAACATATGACTTGGTAAACGGCCACTGCTGCTGGAAGGTGTGACTCTGAACTTTCGGGGCAGCAGACTGTGTATATATTCTCAGAGAAAGGGGTGCCTGGGTAGAGAACTGCACATCAGCCTATGTGCCTTCCTAAGGCAGCTATGAAAACAGCCCCTGTCCAGACAGGCCAGGCAGACAAGGTGCTCGCTGTCTTACGGGACCCTTGCTCACAGCAGGGACGGAGCACGGGCTCATCCTACTTCCTATGGAGCGCCCACTCCGTGCTCGCCAGATTTAACGATCGAGCGATTAGATCTAGCCGATCACCGTCCGGACCCTCCTGTATCAGCAGCCACCACCAGTCCCGTCCATTCAGGGCCAGCAGCAGACGCAGGGAAAACGCCCCCGGGAAGCCAGGGGCCCGTGACCGGCTTCCAGCCGCGGCCACAGCCCCGCGGCCTCGGGCGCGGCCGCTTCGGCCGCCTGCAGCGCGGTGACTCCCGCTGCGGCCGCGCCCGCCGGCGGCTCCGCGCCCACCGAGACACCGCTGCCGGGGCCCCGCGGCGGCCAAACGTCCGCGGGGGGGCCGGGCCCGGCCCCGCTCCGCCTGCGCCCGCCCGGCGGGGAGCGGCCCCGCAGGCGCCAACAGCCGCTCGCTGCGCGGCCCGGCCCGGCCCGGCCCCGCGCCCACCTTCCTCGCTCAGGCCGCAGTCGCCAAGCGCCAGCTCGGCCAAGGGCGCGGCGCCGGGCAGCAGCCGGCCCAGCGCGCCGCACGTCTCCAGCGAGAGGCTCTGCGCCGCCAGGTCCAGGCGGCCGCGGCCCGGCGCCGCGCCCAGCTCCCGCAGCCGCCGCAGCACGGCCTCCTGCGGCGCCGCGCCGCCCGCCGCGCACAGCCGCGCGTAGGCCCGCCGGAACCGCTCCATGCCCGCCGGAACCGCTCCGGGCCCGCCGCGCCGCCGAGGCCACCGGGAGGGCGGGAGGCGCCGCTGCCCCGCCCCGCCCCGCGCGCTTCCGGGAGGCGGGGGCCGGCGGCGCGCGGCGCCATGGCGGATCGGGACGGCGGCGCCGGCGGCTTCAGGAAGGTGCGGCGGGACCGGGCGGGGGCTCGGCCCCGGGCTGCCGCCGCCCCGCCCCGCTCACCCGCTCTCCTCTCCGCGCAGGAGACGGTGGACCGGCTGCTCCGCCTGCATTTCCGCGACGGGAGGACCCGAGGTACCGGCGCGGCGGCGGCGGGCGGGCCCGGGGGCGGGGGGCGCGGCGAGCCCCCGCCTTCCGTAAGCGCTTTGTCGTTGCAGTGAACGGCGACGCGCAGCTGCTGATGGCGGAGATGCTGAAGGTCTTCGTTCGAGGTGAGCGCAGCCGCTCCCGGTGCCAGGCCCAGCGCCAGCCGGGAGCCTGATGGGCCCGTTACCGGCCGGAGGGGGCCTTCCCCCCCCTCCCCCCCCGCCGCGGAAGGGCACCCGCGTCTCGCCCCCGCGCTCCCCGCCAGCCTTCGCCTCAGCCCGCCGTGCTCCGGCTCTGCGCCCCCGGGGAGCCGGGCCACCTCCCGTGGGACCGCGCCCTCCCCCCGCAAAGCCGGCCCCGACAGCTCGTCAGGACCGCACGCGGAACATCTCTAGGGCCCCTCTAAAGACCCCTCTAACAGCTCTTTCCTTGTGCCTGTACCGCAGAGACAGCAGCACGAGCAGCGCGGCAGGCGCAGGCGGAGGACCTGGAGAAAGTGGACATTGAGCATGTGGAGAAAGTGCTGCCACAGCTGGTACGTAAGTACAAGCTGAACTGCACTTCAGCAGCTTAATCCTCTTCCTCTGGGAGGTGTTCAGGGACCCAGCAGATGAGCTGACTGGCTTGCTGCTCTCTCCTTACAGCTTCTAGATTTCTAGATGCCTCATGAAGCACATGTGGCCTGCCAGCAGAAGATCCGGACCTGACAGTGAACATCTGGCTCATCTCCGAGTCTAGCTCTAGGAAGAACAGTCTCAACTTCTCCTTTCTCTGTTTCCCCTCTCCTTTAGCAAGCATGTCAAAGGCCTAGGCAACAATGCTGTCAGAAGCTGTTTTTGAAGAGGCTGCCACACGTGTTTTGGTCAGCTAAGCGTGTAACTCCTTTCCATCTTGCTGCCTTACTCCTTTAACAGCAGCCTGTACTTCACGGCATGGTAAGATGCTGTTGCTTTCTCAGCTAATGTGAGAAACAGGTGCTGCTTCACAGAGATGCATGGAAAGACTGGCTGGAAATGTCGTCCAAACTTCAGGCTCTCATTGCCTCAGCAGGCAGCTGTGGCAGAAACTTCAGGTCCAGCTCCAAGCCTGTCTAATGAATAGGTTGTTAACAGGAGCTCAGTCACAGGCTCTTGCCAAAAGCAGGTAACTGATCTTTATTTTATAAATAAACAGTGTCTGTCCCTCACTACCTTCCAGTATTTCTCCAGGGCTGTGACATCAAAGAATGCTTGGAACCTTTTAACCATTTGATATTCTCCTCAGAAGCTGCTTCCCCTCTGCTATAAATTTGTTCTCACAAAGAAACGTCAATAAATTAAAACCAAGTCACCCTCCCTTGTGTAGGCTCTTTGCTGCAATTAATCATCGAAAGTCAAGTTGCTTCAAAGACTTGCAAAGTTTCCCCCTCACCCACCCTCTTCTCTAAATCTTTGTAGGACGAAAGGAAAAAGGACAGAATAACAAACAGCATGTGTGAGAATCCCACATCATGGGACAGCCTGGCCCCTCAGCCAGCAGGGGGGTCGGGGGGGAAGCTGTGAAATAAGAAACCTTACACATGTAGGCAGGACCCGCACAACTGAACAGGCTTTGTTGGGAAATACATAGCCAGCTGCACGAAAAGCAGCTGACACCAGCGTGTGTTAAGGATTGCACGCTCTCTGTTGTTGGCTATCTGTAGTCTTTATGATTAGTAATAGCGAGCAATTTTTTTCCCATTGACAGCTGTAGCAGGCGAAGGCTCAGTAGGTCACTGTACTTCAGCCACGAGCTATCAAGGTCATCACTCAGGACACCAGGCACTTGGAAACTTCAACTAAAACCACAATTTAATACACATTCTTTCTGATGACAGAACCAGCTTAAGCAGTGCCCCATCCCTCTGCACTGCAGCCTCTTTGCCAAGACAACTGTTTGTGCAGCTGTACGACGACACCAATGAAGGAACTGACCTAGTTCAGCCTTCAGCCCCACAACCATATGGTAAAAAAGGCAATAGCAAAAAAATGCAAGTAATGCTACCTTTGAATGCCCAAAAACGCCAGGGATGAGTTCAGCTACTATAGCAGAAGTGATATTAAAACAAATCCAGCTCATCAGGTATCTGCATGTATTGTTCTGCGGCAGGGTAGAAAACCTTGTAGCAACTACCTTAGCGAAGAGCCTGCATTTCGGGGCATCTTCTCCCTCTTAAAGAATGGACAAGCATGGGCAGAACTGACTGAGGTAATGCATGTAGTTAGCAATATGAAGTCTCCTAATCTTTACCCGGGTACTTAACCCATGAAACTGCCCCAATAGTAATGATACTGCTGCTTGCGTCCCTAAACTTTTCCTTCTGTTTTCCCATATCAGGTACTTGCAGGTGATAGTTACGGTGCTAGCTCTTTGTCAAAACTGGTGGAATCAAAATAGCTAAGCAAATCAGTACTATTTGATGTTGCCTGTGCTCTTCAAAAAACAAGACTAGCACATCTGAAAGCACACTACAACTTCCTACCAACCAGACTGCTTCTGTTTATTCTAACTGTGTGAATCAAAAACACCAGCACAAGTATATCATCACCTATCGTTAGCTATGGCTGTTCGTTGGCCCCTGATATATCCTGCATAAATTCAGCAAAGCAGCTCTAGCTACAGTCTACCTCTGACTTCTGTGAAATGAGTAAGCCTGAGAGAGCACCTGAACCAAGATACAGACAGTCCTATGGAGTGTAGGCTCAGCCCACACTCAGTCCACTAAAGTAATAAACTATAAACGTTTAAACATTATTTTTTTTGTTTTGCTGTAGTATGTCTTAAATAGCCTGTCAAGTGCAAGGAGGGCTTGCTTTCCACAGTAAGGATTTAGAGCAGCAGCTGTACCTAGTGCTTTCACATTCCCCATTGCCAGCGGCCGCACACATTCCCTGTTTATGTTTGGGCGTCGTATTAGAAATCAATCAACATTTTTGCTAAAGCATTCTGCTCTCTCCACTTTTGAGTCTCCTTTTTCCTCTTCCACCTTTCTTTCATGCCTCCCCCTCCCTCTGAGTTTCTTCAAAGCATCTGGGAGCATTTGGAAGTAATTAGACCTGAAGGGAAATGTTGGCCAGGCTGGGAGACAATGACAAGTGCCAGGAACCCTGGGTGCCCTTTCTAGCCACTTTGAAGTTCATTCAGATGGTACAAAGCTCCATTTTGCTTTGTTGAAAAAAAAAAAAAATAGGAGGAAGGGAATGAGGCATGACAGGCCCATTGAAAAGGGAGCAGGTTCCTGTGAACTGACAGAGAAACTGAGTACTGGGGGAAGCAGCATATTATCAAAGAGACCGACGAAAAGGCCTCCTATGGCCACTCTGCTTTATTACATCTACAAATTGTGCAGATGCACACGTAGTTCAGGGAACAATTGTCTATACAGGGAAAATGGAAAACATGTTATTACCGTAACAGCGAACCCCAGCTGTCCAATCTGAATCACTGATCCATGGAGAAGACTTCAAATAAAATACAGCACCATGGCTACTGTGGCACTATAGAGTTCATCTTCAGCATAAGCACGATTCTAACCAACAATATTCGTCCCAGTACAACATCTGCAGGAGGCAAAGACCTGGACTACTGCTTTCCTCTGTACACTAACTGCACTGCAGAGAACAGCTACTCTGCTGCAGAAACAGTTGGACCATGGAAGTCCATAGATCGAAGGTCAAGTGAAGAGACCCTTTTTCTGCATGTTTTTTTCCTTGCTGTAATTAATGATGTTAATTATATGTAGTAAAAATAAAACACAGAGCTTGGGGCAGAAAAAAACTCCACATGCATTCCATTAAGAGATACCTGTGTTCTTTGTTAACAAGATTCTGGCAACTGAAAACAATGCAAGTGCAGCAGACCAAGAGGTTCACAGGAAAAGCCTATTTGAACTCTTTTAAGTGACCTAAGTGGATCCTTTTCACTCCCTTTCCAGCAATCTATGCCCAGAATTATCAGCAGCACTAACCCTGGCCAGCAAGAAGCAGAGAGAAGTCTTGTTCTAGGCAGCATTTAACTATAGGTAAAACTGAATTGGATTGTATCTTGCTGCTAGAATTCAGGCAGGTAGACTCAAGTTATCTCTGAAGGTAGAACTGGGAAGATCTGAATTTAAAAATATGGATAGAAACAAAGTCCTTCACAAAAAGTACATAGGAATTATTTCCCCCTTAATTCTCTATTCATATTATTTGCATGAAGAAACCTTAAATTTAACCTCTAACCTTGCTTTTGTAGTCATGAAGACCACAAACAGGCCTTCCACTCCTCCAAAAGGTGAAACTGGCATCTGAAATAGCAATTTTCTATGCATAGCTAATGTTCATACAGATTAGATCTCTCCAGGGCCAACAATTTCTTACACATTCTGAATAAGTTAATCAGGAAAGAGGCACAGCTGACTGCTCACTGATCCAGCAGCCCAGAATATTTCATCTCTTCCCACCTACAAAAGAAACATAAGAGCATTAAAACATTTAACCACGTAATTTGCACTGTATCATTTCTCAATAACATGATCTGGCTGCTGAGGGTTCTATACACTGCTGTGCTCAGGCTACAGTTGGGTAGCACACAGGAGCACTGCTTACGGAGATGGAATGGTGGATACATCATAATTTTTGGAGCAGGGACCTTCATCCTACATGTTATTAACATGCATGTTAGAGCATGTTATTAACCTTTCATACCAGCTGTTAATGGGTAACCTGCACAGGTAGGTGAGATGTTATTTCCTACTTTATCCAGATCATCTTTACTTGAGAAAGAAAGTTCTACCCTCAAGTGGAATGCTTCAAGCGTACTGGAAGCAAGAAACAGTAAAGATACTGTTTCCCACATGATCTGCATCGGTATCCCAGTAACAGTCTAAAACAGACCGGCCACAGCAGGAAAACACACCAACCCACTGTTTGCAGCCTTCCAGCAATCATCTCACACCATATGCTATGCTTGCTGGAGCTGATGGCCTCACAGTATCTTCCAGAATCAAATACTAAAATTCTCATTGAGGAGTTAACATTTGGCATTATAAGCCAGGGAATTCCATATAATTCTTCCTAGTTTTATTGCTGTTAAGGGAGTTGATTGAACATCTCCCCCACCCCCTGCTCTTCTCTTTGCCACTGCATCAAAAAGTGAATATTGCGAATTGTTTAATTCAGGAATCCTTCTTCTAGTTATGTCATATTTTGTACAAATTCTCACATAAAACCACACATAAGCTATTGGTTCTGAGACTAAAAACAAGGTTGCAGTTTTCTGATCAGGATAAACCAAGAAAAAAATCATAATGGAAACTTGGTTGCAATCTTAACTATGGAAAACCACTACTGTTTTGCAGTGAAGATTAAAAACAGAAAGACCAACGCAAAAAAAAAAAAAATCAAGAGAAAGGAAAGTACTAAAACAGACTATAACAACAAAGGAAAAATAATGACAGAGGTTTAACAGATGACGTGGGCCCTTGGTATGTAGACTATCATGCCTATTAGTATTTGAACTACACTAGCATAGTTAAGAACTCAACACATTAAGCCCAGAACATAGTTAAGAGTGCTGCAAGCATATGGATTAGACATCAGACTCAACGTTGCCCAGAGCATGATTTGTGATTGACAAGCATTGAACCAAATGTCCTGCAAGCCTTATGTTGACATCCTCAAGAATATTGTCAACATCCAACATGTTTGGCACAGAGGAGCGTGCCTTTCTGGGGAGGTCAGAATGAGATGAGCTCTCCTCTGATTTCATGATACCTGGCAGTTTCAGCCATTTGGGTATTTTCCCAGGGGCCCTTCTCAACACCTGTGGAGCTTCTTGCATGCTTGATGGTTCTGGCTGCTCATCGGTCTTTTTGTCACTTCCCACTTCTGGTTCAGAGAGGGATGGAACTGTTGATTCTAAAGATGACGAAGCAGAAGGAACTAATGATTTGGACAAACATCTGAGGAAGAAAATAAGCAAGTAGAATTAAGCTTCATTTTTTTCATAATAGCCCCTTGTACCACCAGCACCTTTAAACTTTTAAAGTCAGATTGAAAAGGCTCTTCTTTTTCATGATAAAAGCCCTAGCATTTACTCGATTTAGTCACTGAAATCCTACTTTGCAAAGGACTTAAGAAGCTATGAAGTCAAGTATGACTGCTTCAGGAGAAAATGAAGCCCTAGTATCTTCAGAGCACGTTTCTTTGTAGTAAGATGGGCTCATTTCATGCTTCCCATCCCTGAAATACTCACCCATTTGCAACTCTGTTCAATCCCAACATACCTGGCTACTAATAAATCAGCTGCGGAAGGGGAAACTGCAGAGCTCAGCAGGTCCGATTTCAGGTAACAGTCTGTTTAAAAATGAAACCCAAACACTTGTTTGGCAACAGAGACATTAATCACCACAGAAACACATAGCTCTCGGCTCATCAAATACCTGCTGTATACTATAGTAAATCTCCACCACCTTCCCCCAACTGACACAGGACTCTCAAACTGTGACAGTTTCTTTCACAACTCAAAGTGTCCTATTTCATCATTTAAACCTCAAGATCTTGACATTTTCTTTCAGTGCTCACCGCATCTCAGAAACTTTTCTGTGAAGCCAGAGCATGCTTTAATCTCTGGGAGAAACAGAAATTCTAAGCATAAACCAGAGGTGTCAAAGCATCAAAGATTCAGATGTGTCCTCCCATCTCCAGCCAGGACAGTACAATAGGAGGTCCATAAAAGTGTTTCATAGTAATTTGTCTAGTTAACATTTTGAACAATGGAATTTCTTTCTACAGAGTTGTTCTTCTATTGCTCTTGTCCCCATAGTAGACATTGCCTACTCCAGAGCCTAACAAATCTCATAAGAAAGGTACTGTGTTTATATTTGTGCTTAAGCTAACTGACCAAGCTAGTTCTGAAGAGCTTCACCCATTCGGAATGGGAACATTTACCAGCATTCTCAAGGACTGCATTAGCTTTTGTCAGAAGAACTCTGAACGTAAGGATGTAATTTTTCTGGGTCTACTATAGGAGCTATACAGGCAGCTGAAGAAGAGAGGAAATTCACTCACCCCTGCACTCCTCAGATCCAAAATGAATGACAGCAGTTGGAAAGAGCTTAGCCTGCAGCAGAAAGGGAAAAGAGATCACTGATTGTAGATGCTTTCACAGTTCACTGTGAACACTAGAGACAGGTTAGACAGCCACGGACAAATTCACAGAGTTTAAGTTGAGGTCACTGAACCATCTATAATTCAGAGAAGGCTAACCCTGTGTAGTACACAGGGCACTCAGTAACACATGAAGCAAAATTCTAGGACCTGTTCTACACACAGATGACGAGACCTGCACAGCAAGTGCTCATTGCGCTGATGACCTGCCATTTGTTTTCCTCTGTCCCCGTATTTCAGGCCATTATATTTCACCCACATTCTTCACTGCTGAGCAGATAACGTGAGTATGATTAAGAATCTTCCGAGACCTGAGTGGCTGATAGTAAGAGAAGAAAAATCCAGCTGTGCCCTCAGAAATCTATTCTAGATTATTCTATTACATTTATACCCTCTCTCTAGTTGGAATCTGTCTAGTTTCAACAACTTTCCAGGATGCAGTCTATCCTTTACAAATCCATCCTGAGTTCCTAGTTCCTACTTCTCAGAATAATTGCTATATTCAAACTTTTTTTTTCGTCCATTTAGCTCATTATGTGACCTAAATAACTGTAGGACTGCCTTTTTCATGTCTGCATTTATCAGTCCAACTATCTTTCTTTATTCCACCTGCAAATGCTATTAATGATTATTTTTACCTCTTTAGTGCTCCACAACAAGCAGCAATTTCTGGTCAAACGCATACACAAAACCCACATTAAACAGAGTTCCCATTAGCTCATAATCTAAGAGAACAAATTCTTCCTTCTGCAACCTAGAAGTGCAATAAAGCCAGAGTCAGCTTTTGCCACTCTGCCATCACTACCATTCCACAGAGAAGAGAGACTCTCTGCAGGGGGGACGGGGGAAGAGGGGAAAAGAAAAAAAGAAAAGTGGAAACGTCTACAATTCTAGTCATCAGGCCCGGTTCCTAATTTAACCTGCTCATATACCACACTGCTTTATACTTCAGTTTCCCCCATTTTAAGGTGTATACCCATCACACAGGAAGAATGAGATGGCAACTGATGTCTCTCAAGTTACTCAAATGTAATGCACCAGATAGCATCCGGCTTGTTGCAGTTCACTTGTTTTTGTCTAATTTTAAATAGCAACAAATCAAAACGATGAAGCTTCTGATAACTTATGTTGACAACGGCCATTCTCACCATCTTCTCCTTTCATTGCTTTACACTTAGTCTCTTATGTCGTGGCTAAATAGCTTTATTCAACTACCTCTGCATAAATAAATACTGAATAAAATGCAATACAAAATACAAATTATGTTCAACATACTAACACATTAAATGACATTATACTATACTGTTAAGAAGTAAATTGTCAGTAGCTCAAATGATGACCTACTGAACAAATAATTGTAAACAGAAAAGAACATAAATTATTTTCAACTATCCCCAAGTAATATATAGGATCAGATACAAGCCAATAAGATACAGTGGTTACAATGTAATAACATTCAACACCATAAGAAATCAAAACGTATAAACAATTAACTCAAACACCATATTTTAGAAAGAGAGAGTTAACAAAATTAAGCATGCTAATTAAAGACCTGGAAGTCAGAGGAAATGGAAGCAAAATCCTTAGCTATTGAACCCTTAGCTATTGAGTAAACATTACTTGGAAAAATGGAGTCTTAGAAATGCTGTGCAGCCCTAACTAAAAAAAAGCAAGCAGGGACGCAAGCATTAAAGTAAACTAGCAAATGTTGTCATTTACCCATAATTAAAAAATTACAAAGATCTTTCAACTTTGGTAGCTAATATTTCTGCGGTGAATAATAAGGAATGAAGTGGCAGAAAGGGTGTAGGGAAGGAAATTTGGAGAGCTAAAATACAATTCAAGGATTAAAACAACAAAAAGTTACAATAAGAAGTTCAGATAAAGGAAGTCCCTAAAATAATTGGTTGGGCCACCAATTACTAAGATTAAGGAATCCAATTAACGAACAGAATTTCAATGACTTCTTTGGATCAGTTTCATCATCAGGGAGACTTGGAGTAACTTTATTCTCGACCAGTAACAAACTGCAATGCAGGTAAGACCGAGCAGCTACAGGGGCAGAAATACCCTGCAACGTCATTGCCAGCACAGAACCACTGAACGGTTGAGGCTGGAAAGAGCATTTGGAGATCGTCCGGTCCAAATCCCCCTGCTCTGAGCAGCGTCAGCTAGAGCACGGCCATGATGTCCAGCTGGGTTCTGACTATCAGCAAGGATGGAGACTCCACAACCTGCTCAGGCAACCCGTCTCAGTGTTAGACCTCCCTTTCAGTGGGTTTGGGGGTTGGGTTTTTTCCCTTTTATTTCAATGGAAGTTCCTGTAACTCGTGTCCACTTCCTCTTGACCTTTTATTGGGCACCACTGAGAAAAGTCTGGCCCATCTCCCTTGCTGTTTCCCCATCACATTTATTATACCCATTGACAAGACCCCCCCCAGAGCCTTCTCTTTTCCAGGCTTCACAAGCCCAACTCCCTCTGCCTCTCCCCATATGTCAGATGCATCAGTCCCTTAATTATCTTTTGGTCCTTTGCTGGGCACCAGAGAAACTGCAGAACTGGACTCACAGTCCCACGGACTCGTCTGAGGAATCACAAAAGCAACGGCAGGGGAGCAGGGAGGGTACCTGCCTGGGAAGCTTGCTCTGCCACTTCCAGCGATTACAGCATGACACCACACCCTCAAAGAAACTGAAGCACTAGAAAAACCGCTGCTGGAAGCGATACATTAAAAAGCACTACACCACCACGTCCAGATGGTACATCCAAATGTTCTCAAGGGACTGCAGGGTAAGAGACTTAAAATTATTAAGCTTTGCGCTAAAAACAGATATTGCTGCAAGCACAGGCTTGTATTTTTAAAAGGGTTTGAAGGTGATATACAGAAGATTAATATGATATGGTGTAACCAGCTGTACCAGTAAGGATTCTGAGAGAAAAATATCATACTTGTAACCAGAATTAACACATCACTATAATACTACATAAAGAAGAACTAGCTTAAACAATTATTTTAAGCTTTCAGAAGGCCTTATACTAAGAGACAGGTAAAGAAACCAAATCATCATAACGTAAAAGATGTAAGTACTGTCATGGCCAGAAGCTGTACAGAAAATGTTGATTAATGGTCCACATTTACCCTGGCAAACAGTAACGCTAAGTCTCTCACTTTGATCCAATAAATAAATAAACAAACAAATAAAGCAACTGCCCCTCTTCCTATCATTAATGCATACTTGGGAATTGTGCAGGGCAGGCTGCCTGCTCTTGAGTTTTCTTGAACCTCTGTTGCCACCACCAGCACAGTCGGGATACTGGAATGACAGTCCTTGGACCTGATCCAGCACAGCAATTACCAGAACTCAAAGGAACCCTGATCTTCACAGGGGAGTCTGTGGATTGCTACCTAATACAGAGACTAATAAAACTGTATTAACTGGAGGCAAAATGAAACAGCTTCACCTATCTTCCTGAATACAAACTTTAAATGAGTATGTGGTTATTACAGATTTTTTTTTTACATTAACCCAAAGGCTGTAGGAGACTTTCACATACAGTATGGCCTGCATCATGTTAGACTGAAGCAGGAGACATTCGTCAGTCTACTCCAAGTCTCAGCTCCTGCTAAAGTGGCCAGGCATCTTCATATCCTTGAACTGACATTTTAGCAGAAATCATTATTTATTAGGTCTTTTAACATTTCATTCCTCAGTCAACAGGGCCTAAGGTTGCCTGCTCCAGTCACAAAGACGGCTCTCCATAAACTTTTTTAATTAAAAAGTACCAGACACGGTTTAGAAATCCCAGAGAAAACTCTTGCAAGAGCTTTGATGTTTCCGCTGCATTCGTCTGAAGGGATCCCTCTATTTAGGAAATGGGTGCCTTAAAAAGGGCCCCCCCAACACACATACACTCAAGCCCTTTTACACACAACATCCTTTTCATGCCAGCTGCAAGTTGGAAAATGAGGTTTTTGTAGCGTGTTAGTGTTGGAATTTTTTAATAACCTCCCCTCTCTTTTTTTTCCCCTCCCAACCAATTATCTTGGTAAATAATTAACATTCTGAAGGAGATAAGTAAGCACAGCATCTCAGAGCTCAAAGCCCTTTAGTTCAAAGCCCTGCCCTTTTCTCTTCGTTTCCCTGCTGCCGCCACCGAAACTTCCTTGTCAATCAAGCTCTGGGCACACACATCAAAGCTTCATGTGGGAATGGCCCCAAGGGGTCAGAGAAAATTCATGGCAGGGCCTGCCTGAGGCACAAAGAAAAAAGAGAGTGAGAAACACAGACCAAGAGCTAGACAGACACACTCAACCACACAAACACACAGACAGAATGTGCCCCAATATAAACCTCTACCCTACTTATTCACAGGTTGACAAATAACCATAGTTCTAAGTTTCAGGATCCACCTCCACAACCATTTCCCACTGCTGGCAAAACATCAGTCCAAATGTTTCAGTTCAAAATCTTTCAATTGAAAGAAACTTAAAGGAACTAGACAGCAGCTCACAAGTATACAGAATGCAACCCCCTTCCCATGGCTCATTTCCCTGCATCCCTATCCTTTCCTAGGGGTCAGCCAACACAGAGTCCCCTCTTGCCAAATTTACATCCAGTACGTTCTTTTTCTTCAATATTCAGATAGACTATTGGCTCATTCATACAACCCTCTGTCTAGCTACCTTTGTGCAGAATTCTCAGGTGCCATCCCAATTTAGCACTTACTGACAGTTCAGTACAGAAGGCAACTAGCTACATCTCACTGATCACCCCAGGAATTCTCCAGCCAGTCACTGGCAGGACATAACACTGTCTGAGATTTTTTTTGTAACACAAAAGTACTTAAATCAGCACCAATTTCACATTAAAAAAAAAAAAAGCCAGTGGAATGATCCCACTGGCCAAGGAATGTCTTGGCATAAAGATGAGAAGGCTTTAGTAGCTGCAGTCCAGGAAAACATACAAACCCAAAGTTGGAGCCTTTAGTATTCTCTAACACTGCTAAGAATGCAAGGATCAAATACTGGGCAAACCATTACCTGAAAACTTATTCTCAAGTCAGCTGGTATTTCCTCATTTGCAGTTGTTCTAATGCATATATCAATGTCTCTAGAAGAACAACTCTGCAGCTCTTAACCTCACTGCACAGGATTCTTATAAGAATATTTGTGAATCTAAACAGATTTAGAAACCTCTTAAGAGTCACACTGGTCAGACTGACCAAAAGAATCATAGGCTGTTTGAAACAAATATTCAAAAAACTCCATTCAGTTATATGTGAAGAATTACTACAATATGAGTGCGTCAACAGCTAGTCACTATACTCAAATATCCAGCATTTCTCTTCCTTGCTGCTTTGAGTCTAGCCAAAGATACAATGCCATTCTGACTGGGAAAATAGATGCTATTAACCTATTGAATTACAATGTTCAAATCACACTGTACAAGGCATATTTACAAGATACAGTTAGATTATTATTTTTATGGCAACAGCACCTAGGAATTCAATCAAAAACTGTGTCCCATTGTGCGATTATATATATGTAATGAGCAGCAACATGCAATATAAGTAAAAGTGTAAGAAAATATGATGTTTTGAGTTTTGGGGGGGTTTTTTGGGTGGGCTTTCTTTTTTTTTTTTTTTTTTTTTCCCCACAGATGAAAAACTGAGACCTAAAGAGATTAAATAGCTTACTCAAGGTCACACAGGATGGCAATAGCAGAAATGAGTACTAAGTATGTAAGTCTCCAGAGTCCCATCCAAGGCCTTAATCACAGGACAGCTTTCTTCTGAAGGGATCAGAAAGTCACTGATGAGACAAGAAGTGGAGGAAGCCAATGCCCTGCTTACTGTCCTCCCCATTTAAGGAGTACCATTCCAAACGACCAACTCCCCAGATTTTAAAAAGATCTAAATAACACAGCTTCATCAATTTACTTAGTTACAGCTGCAGAAGTTTAAATGAACGCTTTCCTTTTCTGAAATCTGAAGACCAGCCTGTTACTCATAAAGCCACATTTAGTCTGAAACTGTGTAGCTAAGTAACTCAAAGTTTTATTTCAGACACACAGAGCGCAGCTACTCAGACACCATAGTGGTGAGTGTGGTTTATGACAGCAGGACATCCTTGGCTGTAGAGTGGTATACTGAGGCTACTGCATCTTGCATTCCATGATAAAAATATCTACACTAGAACAACATTCCCCTGTGAATCCAGCTGTGATACGCAAGAGAAACATTTCTGCTTTGTTTTACTGCATGTTTTAGTAACTTGCGCTCTAGAGCACAGAAAAGGTTTCAGGCAGAACCCTCCCCAAATAACATCTCAATACTTCTTCCTTCACTAGGTATCTCCAGACATACACATTCAAAAAATCCTAGAACAGAGGATTGCAAAATACGTACATTACTACCATGCAGTTATTCTGTTCACTGACAGAGTGATGCTTTCAGACGAGGCAGAGACTGCCGTCTAAGGGGAACTTGCAGCTGCCAGAATAAGAAGCATTCTTTCCGTTACATGATCTGAAAAGATTAGAGTGCCACAGGTCTGCTGTTAGTTTGATGTTAAAAGATGAATAAGAAAATAAGCACTTCAAAGGAACACGCGCATGGAAGGAGAAACCCAAGCTACCAACATGAAATACTGCATAGTACACACACCCCAAACACATAAACCAGCTCTTGGAAAATTCAACCGGAAAGCCGGTGGATCAAAAGCTTCTCCAGCAAGACTGCAAAGCATCGCTGAAATAGAAATAAACACTACAGTAATGGTGAAAGGGGCAAACTGCCTAAGTGGTTCGTGTTTATAACCTGAGAACAAAGCTGCTCAATGTAGAGTGCAACTGCCGAAGACGACGCATATGCTGCAGCCAGCGGAGGAGGTCTGGTCCAGCTAGAGCAGGGGACCTTTAAAATTCATAAGGAAAAGATAAGATTTGAAAGCACTATTTTGAGAAGGCTCCTTAAGAAGGAATCCAGGTATAAAGAGCATTCACTGAGCCCTTGAGCTGAGATGAGAAAGATCTGGCCTCTGAAACTGACAGTAGAAGAGAGACCATTTTTGGCAGAATTTCCACTCTAAACCCAGTCATACAAGGAAGGCCCTCATCCGGACTGAAGTGCCTAGCCTTACTCAAAGTCAGCATAAGAAGCAAGTATTTGACAAAGGACAGCCTTTGCGAGCACAGTTAACAGACCTCGCAAGACAAACAGGAGGTGAGATTGCTATGAAGATCTAGTCAGACGAGAAAATCCCAAATGGATAAGTAAAGGGCTAAGACTTCATACAGGAAGGCGAATGCCATCCTCTGGCCTGGATGAATTTCACTATTAATTGCAATTTTCTTTGCTAGTGAGCGGAATAACCACAAGACTCGCCACTGGAAATACCTCCGACTCTGATGAAGTAATTTTTTCTGAAATTGCATTTGGACTCGTGCCAAAAGCAGAGAAGGCTTCACACTGCTCAAGTCGTAGTCAGCTTCACTGAACAAGCAAGCCAGCTATATTGCCCAAACTGGCATTAACAAAGAGGATATGGAAACAGAACCAAAGGCAAAGAAAGGAACAAACAGCCCCTCTGGATTTCTGCCCCATGGTATATGCCAGAGGAAACACTCGGTGTGCTCTTAAGATCTGATTAGAAGATCTAAATATTTATGTGGAGCCTGTGGATTCCTTTAGCTCCTCTGAAGACAGATGATGGCCTCCTGCCCTCTTTGCTGCCTTGACTTTTCCAGTGGCTGGTATTTTTACCTTCTGCTAACTCTTTCCTAGTATTAACTCAGCAATCAATGATTTTTTTTTCCACTAATGCACCCCAGATATGCACTACACAAGTGGCTGTTTCTGGGAGGAGAAAGAAGAAGCAACTCTGAAAAGCTCAGCTAGCCTAGAAAAACACAAACAAGCAAGCAGAGCTATAAGGAACCCAAAGCCAAGTGCTGCAACAGGGAAGCCTGCAGTTGATCAGTTCTGGAGAGCAGAACATTATAAAACACTTCAAGGGACATGAGGATAAGGCAGCCAGCAAAAACAGCAATAACAAAAAATCAAAGCAATGCCTTGAAGTCTTTATGGGTTCCAAAAACTCCACATTGCTGCCAATCTGTGCGTTCACTATACTGTAAATACACGCATATTTCTGGAGAATTCACTTCAGACAGTTCTTTCAGCCCAACTATCTTGGCAAACAAGTCGACAATATTTGTCTTTTTTCCTGGTTTTGCTTGCAGCGTAAAGGTTCTCCCTTCATTGTAAGCAATCAGATTTAATGAATGTGGTTCCAATCTTATCAGCTTGAATGGAGTGAGAGGGTGGAGAGAGAGCAGAATTGTTGATAATATGGTACTGCACCATCTGCAGTGATTCCTGTTATTGGCTTCAGCACAAATTTCAGTCATTTATAAATATTTGAATGCTTAAATGTGCTCACATTACATCCACTTTTTCATATAGACAGCACCAAGGCAGTCTATAGAGTGGAGGATATCCTACTGCTAACTTAAGACCTGGGAAAGCCAGGTGCAACTCCGTGATTCATGTCTGACACTGGACAAGCGATCCCAACCAACCAACTCCCAGTCATATCACAGAAGAAGCAACTCTACCCTCTACCCTAGTGGAGGGTGGGGTTGTGATACCATTGGAAATCATGCAGTCTCCATTACAATAAGCTCCTGAAACATCCAGGCTGGCAGTGGTCAATGTCCAGAATACTCTGTGCTTGGGCTCAACTAGGCTCTGCCTCTGACAGTCTCAGCAAAGACCGTAAGTTTTTAGAAAATCATAGTATCGTTTAGGTTGGAAAAGACCTTTAAGACCATCCAGTCCTTCTGAAGTTCATCAAGAACCAAGGGGCCAGCCTTGTTTAATATCTTTATCGATGATCTGGATGAGGGGATTGAGTGCACCCTCAGTAAGTTTGCAGATGACACCAAGTTGGGCAGGAGTGCTGATCTGCTGGAGGGTAGGAAGACTCTACAGAGGGATCTGGACAGGCTGGACCGATGGGCCGAGGCCAACTGTATGAGGTTCAACAAGGCCAAGTGCCGGGTCCTGCACTTTGGTCACAACAACCCCATGCAGCGCTGCAGGCTGGGGGAGGAGTGGCTGGAAAGCTGCCTGGCCGAGAAGGACCTGGGGGTCTTGGTTGACAGCTGGCTGAACATGAGCCAGCAGTGTGCCCAGGTGGCCAAGAAGGCCAACAGCATCCTGGCTTGTGTCAGGAATAGTGTGGCCAGCAGGAGCAGGGAGGCGACTGTCCCCCTGTACTCGGCGCTGGTGAGGCCGCACCTGGAATCCTGTGTCCAGTTTTGGGCCCCTCAGTGCAAGGAAAGACAGTGAGGTGCTGGAGCGTGTCCAAAGAAGGGCAACAAGGCTGGTGAAGGGTCTGGAGCACAGGCCTTATGAGGAGCGGCTGAGGGAACTGGGATTGTTTAGTTTAGAGAAGAGGAGGCTGAGGGGAGACCTTATCGCTCCTCTACAACTACCTGAAAGGAGGGTGTAGTGAGGTGCGTGTTGGTCTCTTCTCCCAAGTAGTTAGTGATAGGACAAGAGAAAATGGCCTCAAGCTGTGCCAGGGGAGGTTTAGGTTGGAAATTAGGAAAAACTTCTGCACGGAAAGAGTAGCCAAGCATCGGAACAGGCTGCCCAGAGAGGTGGGGGAGTCCCCATCCCTGGAAGTGTTCAAAAAACGGGCAGATGTGGCACTTTGGAACACGGTTTAGTCTAGTCTACCCTTGATTGGTTTAGTGTGGACTTGGTAGTGTAGGTTAATGGTTGGACTGGGTGATCTTAAAGGTCTTTTCCAACCTAAACAATTCTATGATTCTATGATTCTAAGAGAATTCCCATATCCTTGGAGGATGCTGCTAAAATTCCCTATGTACCATGGCATTTCTCAAAGAAAAGGAGAAAACAGAAGGCAATTAAGTAGCCTACGACTAAACTATAAGGCAATAAATAATTGGATGTTTCTCTGCCACAGTCCTACTTAAAAGTAATAATAACAGTCCATTTATGTTTAGACATGACAGCATCATCTATTTTGAGAAGACACAAGGCAACCTAGAAAACCAAGAATGGACTGTGCAGAAGCCATAAGCCAACCTCTACTCCTTTACTCTTTGGTTTTCTTAACTATTTCTCATTTTCTGTTTCTCAAGAGTTTAAGCACTATATTTGGGGAACAAGAATCTAAGAAGTCCCTGAGAGCAAAAGGAGAATAAACCACATTACAAGAAATGGAAAAGCATTTACAGAACAGGGTAATTAGACAAAATCTCATGTTTGAAAGTTAGGAATTCTAAGGCTCATACAATTTCAGTTATAGCTCACAGTTATCACTGAGATAATTAGATTTCAGTGCAATCTTCCTTACAATTGCCTTTGCTTCCTCTGAAAGTCATTTTATTCCTGAAATGAATATACACTCCAGAGGTGTTCTATGAAGCACCTACAGTCTACCTCTATTTTGGTATGTTATCTGCTGCTCAGGTAAGATGTGTATGAAAGAGTGAACGGCCTGATTATATGAAAGTTAAATGCTGAAAAAATCTAGAGTGGCTAGATACGACATGGTAGTACCTGTTTTGGATGACCTGTTTTGAACAGAAACATAGGTTTCTAGTCATCTAAGGAATATTCCATTAAAATCAAGTGTCAGGTTATGTGCAGGCATCTTTGCAAGGGAACCACATCAGGTGCAAAGCATTCCAGCAGGCTATTGCTAACAATACTGACACAGAGCACCTGGAGCAAAAGCTGTGAATTTTGGCAGTTACATGATACAACCCAACAACCTTAAAGACCTGTACTACTGACAAAGACAACCTCCATCTTCAATCTTTCACACATCCTGCAAAAAAAAGATACAACAAAAAAGCTTGAGAAATTAGCTGTTCCGTTACTCTACCCGTGCTCCCTTTTCCCTACAATGTCCAGAAGAACCGCACGCTCCACAGCCTTCATTCATGTTTGCATCCTATGTACCAAAACACAGCATTATTCCAGAGCAAGCTCTCACACTACGGAGACGCTGAGTACTGCAAGGTTACCTAGCATGAAAGCTGCTCTTCCCCCAGCCCAAAAGCCACACATTTTACAAAATACCTTAACCATATGCCTTCTATCTTTACAGAGCAGCTCTGTCTTTTCATCTCTTTCCTTCCAGATAATGGAAACAGAAGGGAGCTCTGACTAAAGTACAAAAGCTTTCCCTTCCACAGACCACACGGATGCCTGAAAGGGGCACAGTCGTCACCTAACCCACCCATACAGAGCCTAACCTCATCCAGCGCAGGACCAGGCACTGCCGCTTGCTCTGCAGCGAGTCTGGATACCCACCCACACAAACTTCTTCCTAGAACGAAGATTTCATAGTTTGGAAGGCAATACTAGAGAGCAAGCGAGAAGCAGCGAGCAAGTCCTGTCCCCAGCGCTGCCCCACCTGGCCCAATACCAGAAATATCACCTCTCTTGCTCCTGGTCTGGGCCAGTGCCATTTTTACTGAGCGCACCGAGGCTCAGGCAAAGCAGCCGGATTAGTAACAGCCGCCTATAAAAAGGGCATCCAACACCACCACAGTTGCCAGGGACACGAAAGCCAGAGCAACTTCCGCACCCGTTTCTTCCCAGAGAAGAAAGCCCCCTTCAGCTCCTGCCAAGCACGCAGATCTGCAGAAGGGGCCGCCTATCCAAGCGGAACACATTATAGCATGGGGCCTTCACTGACTCAAGGAGAAAGTTAAAGATGAAAAAGGATTTACACTGGTAATGGGGAGCAAAGCTTCACCCAGAATCAGCCGACCTAAACTGGGACAAGGCACCATCCTACTAAGTTAGAGCACTGTGGTCTCTGACGAGCAGTACGGGTAACCAGAATGGTATGACAAGTTCTCAGCAGGAATTGTTTTTTCCTGTTTGATGCTTCATCCAAATAAAATGTTTATAAACACACAGAGTCATTCCTGCCACAACAGACCATGACCTGAAAGGGCTGAAGGGCCCCAGGCAAGGGACGCAGGCTACATGGTCACTGGCATTAAACACAACTATTCCAATCTGCAAACCCATTTTACATAATGTCCATTTTAGATCCAGCTGCATCAAACAAATTCAAGGCTTTAATGCACATGCTCGTGTGCCCTTCCCCCAGCACACATTCCTGGCAGCACAGAACCCATTGCTCCAAAATCTAAAACTCTTAAATAGATGGTGGAACCCAACCCCGTCCAGGCACACGTTTCTTTCTGCTCCCTCTCTTCACCCCATTTTATCTTTCCAAGTCGCCTCAGCCCCCAGCCTTCTCCGTTCTCACACCTCACCCTGAACATACATGAATTTCTTTGCTCCTCAAGCAAATCAATTCCCGTGCTGTTTCTTGCCAATCCAGTGACACACGTCTTCCCTTATTGCTAAACCTCTACTCTGCTCACCTCGTTAGAGTAGCATTGTTAGCCTCAAGCATTTGGGTCAAATCATGCACTCATTTCCAATGCCCTAGGGCCCTGTAGTCAAGGCTAAAACCTCCCTGAATATAATCTGATTAAATTTTTTTTTTTTTTAAAAGGAAAAAAACTTGATTATAAAAATGCTCTGGCCTGCTCCTTTCACCATCAACTCATTTTTGCAAGTCAGCTGTGATGAACTGGACGGGCTTTCCTAATTCTGGGGATAAACTTATGAAAACAATAGCATTTTGAAATGTCACACTGAATGTGCATGGTGAAAAAATCTAGCAAGTTAAATACCTATAGCTGCATACACATTTCCAACCATCTGAGGTTTCTGCACCAGGTGGGCTATAGGGACAAGCTACGCTACAAGTATAAAGTGCGCAAAGTTTATATACTCAACTACAGAAGGAGAAAAAAATACAAAACTCAAAAGTCAGCTCTTTAAACTCACCACGAACTTTAGCAAGGACTCCTGCAGAAAAAGTTTGCTTGAGTCCATTGGCATGACTGCATCAGCATCAGCAAACTCTTGTAGAGTGTGAGCAGCGTACGCAAGCAAAACCTTTACCTGCACGATGCTGGAGACACACATCCCCTTCCAGCTAAAACCATACCCCTGAAAAGGTTACTTTCTTCAGCCCATCACTACCACCTATTGCAAGATATTACCAACCACTTGGATTTGCATGTTATGAGACTCTTATCCACTTCAGTCAAGAGACCTGAGCCTGCAAATGTCCATTATTTAAACTGTTTATATTTATCCAACTCATGTAGAATGAAATAAATAGCAGCCCAGGTGACAGATGTGAGAATAACTGGGGCAGCAGTCTCTTCAGCTGACTCAGCTGTAACCAGCAGCTATGCATCCACTGTCTAAATTACTCGGATAAAGTTCCTTTTCAGCAGAAATGTCTCAAGAAATAATAAAAAACAGTATGCAAAAAAAAAAAAGCTTCTACAGGACACCTGGTTAGAAGGAGTTTGCAGTGCCCTTATTGTTTCACCTCATTTTTCATTACCTGTATGTGTCACATCATCATTGTATAGAAGCACTGTATAGAAGAACACACGAGCTCATGATCAAGTTGCTTATACTTTGCATCTTTTTTTCACAGACGTGAAATGCTACACAGGATGTCATATAGCAAAGGAAAATGTAGCAAATTCCCCTGATACTATTAGCTGTTTTCTCCAGAACTCTAAGACTCGTACAGTCTGTATTTTTTTCTTTTTTTTTTCCTTAAAATTGGGAGAATTATATACAAAATAGTTCTATTAATGAAATCATAAAGCTGAAAAAAAAACCCCTTAAAACCCCTAGCCGGCAGTACAGTTACAAAGGCTTAATTATTTCAGGATATGCAAAGAAACAAGTCATATATACCAGTTTAAATCCTCTGCTATACATGAAATTTTGTGTACTGTTTCATGTGTATAGTCCATTATCATTCAATCTATAGGGTAGTTGAGTCAATATAGGAATTGCTGTTGGATCGGGTAAGTTGCCAAGGTAGCCTGGTGAGTCCACCTCCAGCGATACACAAGGACATAAGAACGACTGTATGCAGACCAAAAGTCCATTCAGTCCAACCAGTATCCCATCTCCAAAAGTGAACAAAAAATCAGATGCACAGAGAACAGTACCCTTGCTCTTTGCTTATACGTGATACTTCCCCCTAATACTAGTACTAGCAATGATTTTCAGTTCAGAAGCTTCCTGAGATGGTTTCTATATATTGAGAGACTCTCAGCAGGTATCTTCCTTGAACTTGTCCAAATTTCTCTTGAACCAGTATATAGTTTTAGTGTATAGCACCCCGTGACAAGGAATTCCACACTTAGTTTTCTGTTGCATGAACTACCTTCTTCCATCTATTCTAGCTCCTGCTCTCCTCACTTGATGCCACTCACTCTTGTAGTGGAGAGAGTAAGAAATCAACCCCTTCCAGCTTCTCCTTGATGTTATTTCTTTCCCAGCCATGTCTTTTGCAGACTGACAAGTCCTAGCCTACTTAGTCTTTCTTTATGCAGGAGCCATTCCAGACCTCTGATGATAGTCATTGCCCTTCTCTGCACCTTTACCGGTTCCTTTTTAAGATGAGAGACCAGATCTGCACACATTATTCAAGATGTGAGCAAACCTTGGTTTCATAAAAGGACACGGTGATGTTCTTTCGTCATCTATTTCATCCTAAATACTTTGGATTTTGGGAAGGAGGTCATTTCAGTTTTCACTACTATTCAGTAACGAGCCGATGATTTCATCGCCTTAAGACTTTGCTCCAGAGCAATATCAATCAACCCAAGAGCTCACTGAGATGCATATGAAGTTCAAATTATTTTTCCCCACATATGCATCACTACATTTACCTACACTGAGCCAGCTGGTTAAGAAGAAAATGCCAAGTCATGCAATTGTTAAGTAATGCGATAATAATCTCTTCGTAATGCCATGTTACAATCCCTAAAAACATTTTAAGCATGAGATTTTACTTGCTGTCCATGTTTTGCAAATAATTGTAATGATTATATATAAAATATATACTTAGATTATGCTTTAAAAATCCATTTTTCTTTAATTATGCCCAAATTCTCAACACAACCACTTTCTAATTGCAGTTTAATTAGACTACACTGTTATTATATGTTGCATGAAAAAAAAAAAAAAATCTTAAATCAACTTTGGATTTTCCACCCTTCATCTTAATTGGATGTTATTCTTCTTTTGTGTTGACAGAGAGGACGTGAGAAATGAGAAAAATCATTCCTTAAAAGAGGAATTCCTTAAAGCAGGAGAATTTTCAGCTTTTGAGCAGTGTATCTTGAACAGTCACAGTTTTGTGCTAGCATCAAGGTTTTGCACCTTTGCTTGTGACACAGCAAGCACTTCAATCTCAGGAAAGCCACTACAAATTGAAGGTGCTTGACACTAAAATTGACCAGGTTCTTCATCAAGCTGTGACTTCCAAAGGAGTCTAAAAGACTGGGCTGTAAGGCACCTTGAAGCCTTTACAGAGCACTAATTTAACACATTTTTATGTTTCAGGGAGCTGCCGCGAGGAATGAATTCCACAGTAAATGTCACAACTAGGAAACTGGGAAATTGCCACACATGTAACAAGCACAAGTAATAGTGCCAGGTACGGAACAAAGGCTTTAACACAGCAAATTAAACAAAATTCCTGCCATAAAGTTTCTGATTCAAAGACAGGGAGGCATACTTATTTCTGTGGTGTTTCACTGAACAAGTTATGTTTCAGAAGACATCCAGAGAAACATTAGATGTATGCTGAAAAAGAGAAAAAGAGTATTGTGGGGGGTGGGGGGGAGGGCAGGCAAGGGGTAAATATAGGTAAACAGAGGATTTTGAACTTTATTTAGAAGATAGACCAAAGCTAACAACTGAGACTGGAGACAGCACCAGAGGTTGGACAAATAGGAGGAGATACAGGCCAGCAAAAAGGGTGCTGCATTCAAGTTTACTGAAAAGCCAAAGAAACCTGTTTTTCTTTGTGGAGTGAGTATGGTATGCAAAGGATTTAGAAGCTAACTAAAAAAGAGGAAGAGAATGGTCACAGGAGATTTCAAGGCAGTAAGGACAGGCACGTGAGCAGACAGGGTATTTTCCAACAGTGGCAGAAAACAGCGGAAGAAAGCAACATCAGAAAGGTAAGTACTTTGAATTCGAAGGAGCAACAAAACATCCAACAGAAAATGAACTGAGAATAGGAAAAATGTTCATTACAGAGGCACATTTTGAGTCTTCAGCATCTAGGATGTAGTTAACAAAACAAAACAAAGCCCACCTTAAAGAAAAAATAAATAGTGCCAAAACTTGAAGTCCATGAGATTTCTAGAGGAAAATGTGGCATATGGGGTGGGGGAGAATATCACTTCCTACAGAGACACTAAAAAGAAAGCAGTATATTTTGTAGGGACACAAGTCTGAAAGCTGAGACAGGAAATCTGCGAACACATCCCAGCCAAATCTTAGAAAAAGACAGTAACACATCCATTTTATGCAGAAGACTTCTGTTGGTGAGAGCTGCAGAGAGACCATGCTTTGGAATGATGAAAAAAACCTTCCAAAAAGTATGTTAGAAAATGCCTGTGAAGAAACTCTAGGTGAGGGATGTGCTCAGACCTGACAGCTTAGGACCAAAAAAAAAAAAAAAAAAAAGAAGCTGGGGGGCGGGGGGTGGAAGAGACAGAGAAAGGCTGAGAGTAGTGTGCATGTGCCACATCAGACCAGTCTGTGCTAGTCACAGCTCTACGGCTGCTTCCCTTGCCTCAGAACTGCTAACAAGTGCAGAACATTTTTTATTATCTGCTGTTCCTCTGAATGTTTTCCAAATACATCATTAGCAATGCAAGCGTAGCCAGTTTCCCCGTCGTGGGATTTCTCAGAAACCTGAAGACAAGATTTGTCCTTTGCATTTCCCATCATGGTTACCATGTGTGCCTTCAGACAGTGTTTTGAGTGGCAGATGTGGGCGAGATGGCACAAGTCAGAGGAAGGTGGGAGAATCGCCTTCCTGCCCAAATGGCAAAGTCTCCTGGCTCAAAGACACAAAGCGTTTTCCACTGGTATTTTCATTATTAATTAAAATATACAAAATGGCATCATTGTTCTCCCCACCCATGATGACATTATGTCTTACCAACAAACACACTGTCCCATTCCTGTTGGTGGGAGAAGCACAGCCATGCGCACTGCACATTTTAATAGAGGCCATGGTCAAGCAGAGGGTAGGCAGGCTGACAGAAACAGAGCAGTCCTCAGGCTGTGAAGCTGGGTGGACGCCAAGAGCTATTGCACAGCAATTCCTGAACCCACAGAACCAGACAGGGCTTGGTGATTCCCAAGAGGCTCAGGACTCCCTAGGAAGCTAAACCTGTAATAGGCATGGTGACAATACAAGGAACTCCAACGAACAAAACCACTCCCCAAACTTCAAATTTCAGCAAAGAATTCTTAACAAGGTATTAGGAAGGGGAGAGACTTCCCACTGTGAACACAGAGATCCGCACTTTGCTTCCCTGAACATTCAATAGTCTAAAAGCAGCTGCACACGTATCTCTTCCACATGGCCTGGTCAGAAAGTTGTGGAATTTGGAAAGCTCCATCACAAACAACTTCAGAGGCATGCTAATCCCTGCTTAAATCACCATGCCGCCTATAAGGTCCCTTTCTCTATCCCTCTCCCTGAATGACAGCACATTTTTTTAAACATGGTGAGTTTCGGCAAAGTCACTGGCAAAATCACTCGATCAGTCTCTCTCTGTCATTTACAAAGCCAAGAGTCTCTGGCCAGAGACTTCAAGACCACCTTATCTGACATTTGCAAAAAGCCTCCAAGAATCTGGATTTGAAAAATTAAATTCCAGCCTTTGAGAAAAGTTACACAGAGCATATTCTTCAGTGTACAAGCTGGCTTAAAATAAATTCTCACATAGTGATTATCAAAAAGGTCAGATTTTTGTCTACTATGGCCTCTAGCTCCTGCTGTAGAAATTGAAAATGGTTACCTATCCAAATTCAGTGTCACATCTCCTACTATATTAGTCCAACTACAGATATAGCAAACTCGCATTAGCTCAGCTCTTGCAATAATATTTCAAGGTTAAATACTGTTCAGAATCCATAAGGCACTCGGTGTATGTATGAAACAATGCGACCCCCACAACCCTGCTACAATATGCCAGCGCATATTGTTGCACAAGGTGGACCTCTTCTGGTGAAGAGCTTGTGCTCCAAAACACCTGGTTCCATTAGTCTTGGCTAAGCAGAAGTCTACAGGGATCACAACATTATCCAGCTTCTTTTAAAAGTAACTAAAGCAATATGGCAGGGTGAAGGGGAGCAGCAAGTCAGAGAGAATCACAGAGCACACGTGAGTCCTTACCTCAAAGAGTGTCAAACCTTCATTGTTCAAGATGATTCTGGGAGGTGCAATAACTGAAGTTAAAAAATAAGTTACAAAACAGGACCACCCAGCAACCAAAACAATAAATACAGCAGGTATGGGAGGGATTACTGCTCTTTAAAGGAGTGACACATTCACACTGCCCACACAGGCTTCTTATTAGGCAGAAGCATAATGTGGCTAAGTGAGCAGGATACACCTTCTTTGCACTATGAAGCTGTATTTAGGGAAGGAATTCCTCCCCAGGTTGTACCTCGTGGCATCACAAGATCCCATATGCACCACAGCTAGGAACAGGCTTTGTAAAGTAAGGCCAAATATTACCAACAGCACACTTACACAAATAAAATGGCAAGTCTGCATCTGCAAGGTGGCTTCTTACAAAGTCTCTCAAAGTGCCAACTGTAGAAAAAGGAGAGAAAGGTTTGCTAAATTACATTTGTTTCTTCAGATGTTGGGCAAAAAGGCTACCAGCAGAACTACCCTCTACAGTGCCTGCAGATTGCCATTTCCTCAAAAGAATGCTGTTACTATTACAAATACCTTGGAGGGAAAAAAAACAAACCAAACCAAACCCAAAAAACCACTTAGACATGCTGGTCCCTTAGCAAAATCTAAGGATGCCAGTGAAGTTCTTCCTAGGAAATCCAATAGCAGCTGCAAGATTTGCCGAGACCAGCCAGGTGAGACTCTGGTAACTAGTATATTAGTTCTTGTTCCATACAAAAGTATCCAAAAAATTGTGTGGGTAACCATCACTGCCAGCTGAGAATAAGACTATCTCAATTAACAACAGTAAGAGCTACTTGGTGTTATGGTCTGACCGCCTTTTGTGAACTGGCGGAGGCAGAAAGGTTCATCCCCTGTTATTCTTATTACAGCTTCTTTTTCTTCTTCCTGGTGTTTTGGATTGGGGGGGGTGTTGTTTTTTTGCCCAAAACTTTTTAAGCTTTGACATAGAGGAAGTGTCCAAACTCATCTCAGTAACATAACGCTTGGACACAAACAATGGGATATGAAGTGGGACAGTTTCCTGAGCAGAAATATTTTGCTATCAAGTAGCCTGACGGTCTCCATCAAGTAGTCCTGGAAATTAATTCCCCTTAACTAAGTTAACTGCCCCAGACCCTTTTCTCATCCAGTTCAGGGGCCCTGTAAGGACAGCGTAACTAGCTACTACTGCTTTTTCAGAGCAGTATTCTTTCCCTGGACAGCAGAAAGATCTGTCCGGAGCCACTCTCTTTTGTCATGCAGCTAATCAGTGATGCAAGAGGTTAGCTGCAGCTACACAGACTGAAGTGGAGATTGCTCTTACCAGTTTCACTAGGACGGAAGAACCCCTGTAGAACATGACGGTCTGGAAAATGGACTCTCAACACCACCTACGTCAGAGGCAAAGCACACTAGGTCAATTGTTTATGGCTGTTCTAAGCCTGTCCTTGGCTTAAAATTTGTGAGCAAGCTTGGTGGTTTTTTTAAAATGGGGAGATTTGAGATATCTACTCTGCAGTGGTAGAATAGCATACTGGCTAACAATTACTGTGCAGCTCCTCAGAGAACATGGGCAGTCTGGCTTTCAAATGCTGTAAGAGAGCTGATCTATAGAAACAGTATGATGTACAATGCAGCAGCACTTGTTCAGAGAGTAGGAGCTCCCTGTGCTAAGTGATGCACAAACACAGCATAAAGTCATCCACGGACAGGTACAGACAGTGTATAAGTACCTTGAAGCGTCCATAGCAGCAGGAATCCTCCCGCCATATGTCTGAAGTAACTCATACCATTCTATTTCCAGCACCAGTCAGAAAGCACTTAACTTGGGAACTTAATCTCTCTTTTTTTTTTTCCAAATAAATCACCAAAGACAAAAACTGCATTAGGATTGTATTTACAGAGTAAGACATCTTCAATCTGTAACATCTTATCTTTTAACTTGTAATGAGATGCTATCAAAATGTTAAGAGTCTACAGAGGAGAGGCAGATAAGCTCAGTCATACAGACAGATGTGTGCACAACATAAGGGTTTTGAAACATCTGGAACACAATAAAAGGAGCTATATTGCCTGCCACTCGACCATATCATTACAGGCCAGCTGATTTTACATGGTACAACTGTTAGGCAAGTCCCACAAACAATTAACAGGGACAGGAATTTGAAAAGTCTTTCTGTAAGTAGCTCAAGATCCTGCTGATCACAATTGATTCCCAAAGTTATTCAATCCCCAAGTCTGGACTAGCCAGAGGGATTGGAAAAAGAACAAAGGCTACCTTTGGGTAACGCTCTAACTTTTCCTTCAGCTGAGCCTCCCTCAAAGATTTTGTCATCAGCGGAGCTTCTTCCAGGCGTTTCCTAGGTACATGGGAAGAAGACAAGCTGTCACTTCTTTTGTAATTTTAAGATGTATCTTTATTTTATCAAGAAAGCGAAAGGTCCGAGCAAGGCTGATGAGAATTGCTCAACTGTTCCATGCATCTCTCACAGCATTTTCCCTGCCTCCTGTGGTTCCTACCCCAAAATCTCCTACGTGGAACTACTGAGCATCAGCAACAATACTGCATAAGATTACTTTTCTTGTACAAGTTTGAAAATAAGTTCAGTACAGCAGATGTCAGAAAAGATACTCAGAAGAGCTGGGGAATGCTTGCTTAGACTACTCAAGAAGAAATGGACTTGTTAATCCAATAAAACAGAGACTAAAGTTGGACATGATTACTCCAGGGAGGCAGAAGAGCTACTGAAGCTGAAAAACAATGCTGGCACAAGGAATTAATGGGTATTAATTAGCAACTGGGAAACAAAAAAAAGTTAGAAGTTTCAGATCATTCAACAGATGGCATTGTACACTGGTGTTTTCAAAGCAGCAGCGGGTGCAAAAAAATCTACCTGTATTTAAAATGAAACAATAAATTCAAGAAAACAATTATATATTTTCCCATAAGTAAAGAAATAAGCTTAGATCCAACAGATCCCATGTTCAGCTTTAGTCCCTTTTCCTTGTTTGCACTTAATTCTGAATAACCGATTTACTAGGCTGGATTTTGGTGAAACACTTGATCATATAATTCTGCACAACTACTTGCAAGTTAATCTCTTACACCTATACAGTTCGAAGGATCTCTTTTTATTTTTAAGAATCATCAAGGTGTCTCAGGAACAGCCGCTGAACAAAGTAACTACAGGCTTACTTCACCAACTGTACCCAGAACTCTCAGCTGGTACACCATGTTCCAAGATGCTCTGGAAGTGCCAACTCAATCTGAAAAGCAAACATGAAACTAACCTGCTCCATTCCTTCTTTGTGTACCAATTGCTGATTCCTACCTATTCTCAGCTCTTTGTGAAGTCAGAATTAAATTCTAATTTAAAATATTGCATTGTATGCAGCTAGTTTTTTTGTTAAGATTCACCAGCTGAGATCAGAAGCCAACTGGTATCAGTTTCATGTGTAACTTGCCTTTATTTTTATCCATGGCTGTGAGGGGAAAAGGGATTACAAGCATCAGCAAATTTGGAAATCAGGTCTTTTTTCAAGGGGGCTGTATTCCAGTAACCCCCAACCAAATGATCCTACATTTGTACCACTAAATACTCCAGACCCACAAGCAGCAGAGCAATTTTCAGGCCAATCTGTGTACTCATGTGGATTTCAGCGGCCTGTGGGGAAAAAAATCAGCTCTAAGTAAAAAGTTCAACTCAGACTTGGTTACAGTGTAAAGTAGGCTGTCCCACGGTCTCAGTGAATGCTTGTAATGTTTAAAGGAATGTTATGATCCACTTGAAACTAAATACATTAATGAAATAATTTCTTTAAGGAACATATAGATAACAAAATGCTGTGGCGATAGTGAGGCTAGTTTATCTTAATCCGAGTTTTTAGCCCAGAACTGGAATAGAATTACAGTAAAATCATGAATATTTGACAGCAAGCTACTTGAACAGTGAGATGCATATAGTCCAGCTTCCTATACTTCTTCCCCCTCTTTGTACATGTTCCAAATATTCTCATGTCATGATTTGTGGCTAAGTTTGATTTTGCTTTATTTCCATTTGGTTATTGTCTCAAAGTTGGTCTTTTCTGATGAGGTCTAATAAGAGGCTAATTCTGTTACTTAAAATACAGGGTGTTTTCTTACTGGCTGAAAATGCTACTAGCTACTACTGAAGTCAGTGGTATTTATTCTTATGAAGCTGGATCAGTGTTCATCTATTTGTCCATCACAAGTTACAAATTCCATCCATTTAATTCCTAATAGTTACTGTAAAGTCAGATCAAAACAGATAGCAGGAGCTCACCACTGCTTTGGGCCTCTAGCAAATAAGAGCACATCTAATTACAAAGGCAGTGGCTTCTCTTTCAGAAGAAGGGAGAAGGAAAGAAAGAAAAAGAGACAGGGTGTTAAGTAGCTTTGAATAACTCCCTGAAATGCAGAATACGGGAAGGAATCTTTCTCTTAATCCTTTCTCAGTGAGGACACATCCCTGATTAGCTTGTGGTTCTCAGATAAACTTATCACCACATAGGCATCACAGACACTTCATGATGTAATTTTCAACATCCACATGAAAGCATTATCCCATGCACAAACGCTCAACGGATTCACACAAAAACATGGGTTTTGTCACAGAAACATGACATAGCCCTTGAACACAAATGACATAAAGGGTAGAAACTTCCAGTGCTGATCATTAATTCATTAATTCCGCACCCAGTAACTTATCTACAACCCTCTACCCAGAGATCACAGCCAGCTATAGGTGCACTCTGCTCAACGGAAGGATATGGAGCAATCTCAGTCACCTGTAGAAAGGGAACTTGCCTCTCACTCTGCAGCTGTGCCAAACGCTTCCGTACATCATCCACTGTGACTTCAAAAAACTCATCAGGAAGTTCTTCTGGGCCAGCAGGAAGTGGTTCTAGTAGGTCTAGGTGACATACAAGTGGCTCTCGATCTACAAGCTACAGAATAAAAATGAGCTTCGATTAGTCTTAAATGCATTGCTTTGCTTATGTTATGAGGTTCCTGAAAAAAGTAAAAGGACAGCATTTGCAAACTGAAATACAATCACTAGTGTGGATTTCATGTCACTAAGATCAGACTAACAATACAGAGGTTGTCAGTGTTGTCATTTTTTATAGTTGATAGAGCCTGGGGCACAATTCCTCCTGAGAAGCAGCAGGAATCTATATTGTCAGATGAGTCGCACGCTAGCAGTTAGCTGCTCTCCACGGTCAGTATAGGAAGCCCAGGGTTATAACCTCAGCAGTCACCTAACACGAGGAGAGATGACTCCTTTCCAGGGGGTGCCTGTGGAATCTCTTCATAGAATCACAGAATCATTTAGGTCAGAAAAGACCTTTAGATCATCGAGTCCAACCAGAAACCTAACACTGCCAAGTCCACCGCTAAACCATGTCCCTAAGCACCACATCTACATGTCTTTTGAATACCTCCAGGGATGGCGACTCAACCACTTCCCTGGGCAGCCTGTTCCAATGCTTGGCTACTCTTTCAGTGAAGAAATATTTTCTAATATGCAATCCCAAATAATCACAAATAACCCAAACCTCCCCTGGTGCAACTTGAGACCACTTCCTCTCGTCCTATCACTTGTTACTTGGGAAAAAAAGAGACCAACACCCACCTCACTACACCCTCCTTTCAGGTAGTTGTAGAGGAGCGATAAGGTCTCCCCTCAGCCTCCTCTTCTCTAAACTAAACAATCCCAGTTCCCTCAGCCGCTCCTCATAAGGCCTGTGCTCCAGACCCTTCACCAGCCTTGTTGCCCTTCTTTGGACACACTCCAGCACCTCACTGTCTTTCCTTGCACTGAGGGGCCCAAAACTGGACACAGGATTCCAGGTGCGGCCTCACCAGCGCCGAGTACAGGGGGACAGTCGCCTCCCTGCTCCTGCTGGCCACACCATTCCTGACACAAGCCAGGATGCTGTTGGCCTTCTTGGCCACCTGGGCACACTGCTGGCTCATGTTCAGCCGGCTGTCGACCAACACCCCCAGGTCCTTTTCCACCGGACAACTTTCCGGCCACTCTTCCCCCAGCCTGCAGCGCTGCATGGGGTTGTTGTGACCAAAGTGCAGGACCCGGCACTTGGCCTTGTTGATCCTCATACAGTTGGCCTCGGCCCATCGGTCCAGCCTGTCCAGATCCCTCTGTAGAGTCTTCCTACCCTCCAGCAGATCAGCACTCCTGCCCAACTTGGTGTCATCTGCAAACTTACTGAGGGCGCACTCAATCCCCTCATCCAGATCATTCATAAAGATATTAAACAGAACTGGCCCCGATGCTGAGCCCTGGGGAACACCACTTGTGACCGGCCACCAGCTGCGTTTAACTCCATTCACAAGTCTTGGGCCCAGCCATCCAGCCAGATTTTTACCCAGCAAAGAGTGCGCCTGTCCAAGCCATGAGCAGCCAGTTTCTCCAGGAGAATGCTGTGGGAAACGGTGTCAAAGGCTTTACTAAAGTCTAGGTAGACAACATCCACAGCCTTTCCCTCATCCACTAAGCGGGTGACCTTGTCATAGAAGGAGATCAGGTTGGTCAAGCAGGACCTGCCTTTCAAAAACCCATGCTGGCTGGGCCTGATCCCCTGGTTGTCCTGTACACGCCATGTGATGGCACTCAGGATGAGTGCCATCTGCTCCATGACCTTCCCTGGCACCGAGGTCAGGCTGACAGGCCTGTAGTTCCCCAGATCCTCCTTCCAGCCCTTCTTGTACATGGGCGTCACATTTGCTAACCTCCAGTCAGCTGGACCTCCCGGGTTAGCCAGGACTGCTGATAAAGGATGGAAAGTGGCTTGGTGAGCCCTTCCGCCAGCTCCCTCAGCACCCTTGGGTGGATCCCATCCAGCCCCATAGACTTGTGTGTGTCTAAGTGGTGTAGCAGGTCGCTAACCATTTCCCCTTGGATTATGGGGGCTTCATTCTGCTTCCCGTCCCTGTCTTCCAGCTCAGGGGGCTGGACAGTCTGAGAACAACTGGTCTGACTATTAAAGGCTGAGGCAAAGAAGGCATTAAGTGCCTCAGCCTTCTCCTCATCCTTTGTCACTATGTTTCCCCCCACATCCAATAAAGGATGGAGATTCTCCTTACCCCTCCTTCTGTTGCTAATGTATTTATAGAAGCATTTTTTCATTGTCTTTTTATTGTGTTTTATGGCAGTAGCTAGACTAAGTTCTAAAGTTCTTAAGTTCTAAGTTCACTTACAATACAATGATATTTTGCAGCTGAACAATACTTCTAGCTAGTTACAAGCACTCAGAAATTACTCCTATCCCAAATCGATAACCTACCTCTCTCTGCTCCACTCCAAACCTCTCAGTACGTAATCACTTCCTTACCATTCTACAGGCAGCATACAACTTACACAGGTGCTATTCTTCGTACTACAGACTAAAAACTGCCCTTTTAAGTTTTTCATCTGCCATGCACTCCTGGCTAGTGTCCTATCTTCTGTTCTCTTCACTTCACATTCCCTTGCCACAGAGCCAATGGCACTAGTTCCCAAACAGGGCTCACTCCATTTCTTCTTATTCTAGAAAGCAACCCTTTGTTTTGGGGTACGGTAGTTTTTGACCTGTTGAGATCTCTGAACTGAGCCACTGCAGCATTTCATTGTATGCGTTTCAAATTTTTAACCTGGTTTCTGGTGTGCAGGAAGCTCCCTTAGACAGTGAAAATCTTTTGGCTTGCACTTACAAAGTACTTAGCACTGAAATCAGCCTTTGTTGCAGGCGGAGCAGACAGATGCGAGGGGAGCAGTTCACTGTATGCAGTAGCTGCAATAAAGGTACTTAATACACTTACTGGCAACTTTCCCTACACCCCAGCTGCTGAGGATAGGCCACTCAAGCAGCACACAGACCTCGAACAGCCAAGATACCCCTATCACCTGCACAACAGGGCACAGGCAGCCTGGCCACTCTGCTCCCCCTGCCTCCAGAGCCCAGAACTGGGAGCTGGGTATCACGATGGCAAACCTTGCAGCACAACTGTGCCCTGGCCTGTAACTGTGTTTGCAGTTATTAAAAAGACAAAACCCAACACCAAAACCCACCCCACCCCACCCCCCCCCCCCATCAGACAAACAGCATTCGCTGTCTCTGAAGGGAGAATGACATTACGTATCCCTCCCAATTTACAAAAGGTTAGATACTGGCTACTATCCCTTACATCAAAAGCAGCAGCTGTGTCAGTATGTGAATATAAACCACTACTGGAGTCAAATACATAAGAGGCAGTTACACCTATTGGCTCTTGAACAATTCAAACTTTTTAAATCATACAAAGCTTGACAGCAAACAGAATAGTGCGCTGCAGACTACAGGAGATGCAGGGGGGGAAGCAGTCCATGACTGAAGAGCCCCACGAGAACGAAAACCTTGAGAGTTAATACAGAATTTCTTTACAGCCAGCTGCCAGCCTAACACAGCTCTAGGCTCTGTGAACAAACCGGATGCCCATTTCTTCTCCCCTTATTCCCTCATATACTCTTTCCAATCCTAATTAATGCCCAAATGTCCTCCCTCCATCTGTTCCATCCATTCTCCCTTCCCCCACGCACAGGCCCCCTGGGAACAGAAGGAGTCTCCCTCAATTGTCAAAAGCGACAACACAAATTACAAGGCAATGTTCACTCTGCTTGTGGGCACTAAAGGGTAATTTGAGAAATTAAAAGAGCGAGGTTGTGTGGGTGGGACCCTTGGCTACTTTTAGAAAGTTGAGCAGGGTCAGCTCTAACTAGCGGGTGAAGGAGCCTGATTGCAGCTTTCCCGGGCTCAGGGGGAGGAATGCCCAGCACTGCAGGAGCGATCCCGAGCGTGCAGAGCCACCCTCTGGGAAAGGCCTGCTGCACAACGGTCCTATGGTAAGGGCAGGTCGATGTCAGAGGCCAGAGAATTAATCAGGCCTCCCCGATAATCAGGTATACTTCAATCTCCTCAAACAGGCGTTAAGTTTCATTTCATTCTAAACACACACATACTGAAAACAGACTTCTCCTTCTAAAAAAACCCAGAAAACAAAAGACTGAGCAGACATAGTCATGCTGTGAAGGGTGCTGGGATACGATGGAGAGAATTCCAATGTCTGCATTAGCAAATCGTAAACTTACCATTTAGTATCAGCTCTAGCAAGCACTTTACCTAATCCTAACTGGGTTAGGATTCCACAGGGAAAGCGCCAGTCACTGCCCAAACCATGGTGGTAGCTAAAGACTTCAGCCAAGACATCAGAAATCATGAGACAGCAGAAGGCAGACATATATCCCAGTCCTGAGTGTTCACCTCTCTTCCTCACTGCGTGTTCACTGCTCCAGACAACTGTACATTACAACTGTCATCCAAGCGCTGCTTTGCAGACGTCTTCATTCAAACAAATGGGTCTCCAGTGCCAACAAGGTACTGCAAGTGGGCAGTCAGGAACTTCCCCTCTAGAGCCATTCCCCAGCCTACCAGAACTACCTACATGCTGTGATACGAAACCCACTGCTTCCCAGACATGAATGTCCTATTCTGGACCTCCACCCTGCATCCAGCCAAGATGTCCCCATTTAATTCTTTGCAGGATACCTGTACTGGCCCCACACAGACACACAGTTACCTTTTAGCTCCTAAGTCTGTGAGTTTATCTGTTTCCCCAGCCAACACTGATTTCTGAGTATCTTAACTTCCAAACCAAGATACATTACTTAGCTACTACTTAATATGAAGAAACATACTCTTCTGTACAGAAGGAGCAGATTTGTGCATGTCTAACAAGACTGCAAAGATACACAGTTAGAGTAAGAATTCCGTAATACTAAATTTTCAGCTAACCCTCAATAACAGAGTGAGACCTCTGGAGAGAGCTGTAATGAGCGAGTTTTTGTGACATAATTCAGGTGGTTTGACTCAGAGTTTCTGCAACTCAATTCCAGAATTGCACAAGAGGGCCTGATAGAGAAGGGCAGCACAAGGCGTCTACTAAGTACTGCTTAGCAACCAAAAGACATCATCATTTTGCCACTGGGGATGCAAAGACTGCCACATCATAATAATATCATAGTATCTCTTCTACCATGTATTTAACACCCCGTGGAAACAACCATACATCTCGCCTCCTTACAGACATAGGAAACACTCTTCAGAGAGAAAGAAGCATCCATTCCTGTTGCTCTACCAATTCTCTCTTTCCCCAGAGTCCAGCCATCATCCTGTTCCTCCTTCTTCATCCGTTACCATTTGCTCACTTCAGTATTCCAATTAGACACCTCTAAATCTGAGTACTCTCAACAAAGCCTTATTTTAATGTGTCACCAACAATTCTAAAGATCAGACAGAATCCAAAAACTACCTTCCCAGGACGATTTACAAAAAGGAGGCTACCAGGTACACCAACTCGCTTCCCAGTCCACTACACATCTCGTGTTTTCTGCAACCGTGACAAAAGGTAACCGTCTCCTGTAACAATAAATGGCCACCATATGGCAGCTTCTACCTTCCGTTACGTAACTCTGGAGGAAAGCAAGCCGTGCATTTTGCTGTCATATTTCTGTCAGCAATACCTTTCAGGAGCCAAAGATGCTGCATTACGGTTTGTCACCTTCATTCTTCAAAGTCTCTACCTCTACTACCAAAGCTGAGATGTTAGGCACTTTTCACCAGTAGGCTGAAGCCATCTATTCACAGCAGTGTCTGCCAGGCAGCCTACGTAACTGCACCTACGTGATAAAGCCAGGTGTCAGGAAGAATGCAGTTCACTCTATGGTCACCACCCCCGCACCTAAGTAAGCAGGTAAGCTGAGGAAAACTCACTTCATTTTAAGTGAAGTAGTGGCTATTGTGCTTTCCACAGCAGCAAGCTCTCCCTGGAGACCCACCTCCTCCCCACCACCTCAGGAAGCTCTAATCTCATGGGGAATCTGGTGTAAAGTTACCTTCTAATAATTAATGTTCTGACATCAAAGTCAGCATGCAGCTGTCTGTAAACCATCTTTAGCCCAAGAAACGAAGGGACGCCGGCACAGATTTTATCCAGCCTCTCTCTTCAGCTTCAAAAACCACACACAGGCAAAGCATTAATGGGAAGATTCTTTTACAAAAATGGACCTTTGATGTTTAAAAATAATTTGTTTTGTTTTGGTTTTTTTCCTCAGGACTGAAAAGGGACAAAAAGCAGATGCCATGTGGCTAGCCCTGCTCTGCTGTTGCAGCTGAGAGCAAGGAGAGTGGAGGATGGCAGGAATGGAGGAGGGAACAAAATGTAATCAATCAGCAGCAAAAGCACCAGAGATCAAAGGGCTTGAAAGCAGCAGTCAAAATCACATGCTGTTTAACACAAGGGCAGAACCCCCCCAACAGAATCTGCAGCTGCTTCCAAAGCTGCTTTCAAACTGGAAGGGAGTCTGGCTCCAGAAGTGCCTCTGAGTGGTTTGAACTGGACTGCAATTCTGAGAAAGATGCCGGATCATGAGAGTCCTTAGGCCACCGCTGTTCAGCTCTGCGTCCAACAACACGACTTCACATTAAGCTGTAGCCAGTAAAATGACAGAATGAGTTCTGTCTCTCCGGCCAGAGTACGGAATAGTGCGGACAACAGGACTGGTGAAGAATACCACCACAAACCCTCACACTTCTTCCTTCCTTCCTTTTCAGACACAACTGAAACTCCTTCTTTTCCAAACCCCTCATAGGTGAGGGTGTGATTGAAGTAAGCAACACATTAGACTGGACAAATCACCCAGCCTACTGTTTAGTTCTCCATGCTCAGGGTCTGTTCCAAAACGTTAAATAACACTGATTAGAAGGACCCAAACATGTTTCTAATATACTGAAATATTCACCACTGGGTTGGCAAGGCCTCTTTCTGCTACATTTGTAACTGGTCCAGAGTCCTTCCAGGGTCTGGCTTCTGCTCCTGAACAATTCAGAAAGTCATCTAGAATGGACTGCAACCACAAAGAAGTCAACAAAGGTAGAATCTCTACATCAACTTGAGAACATACACGTAGTCTTGCTAAATTCCCCCTGGATCAAGCTCCCTTTGAATCTCATCAGGCACCCTTCCTTTCTACTTACGGCTTTCCATTGTTTAATCCCATGGCTGGATCAGAACCAGAGATAAACACAAAACTCCAACTCTAGGAGGTACTGAAGAGTGGGAAACAACGAAGGGGATCGCTGAACACTAAAGCCAGCCCTAGTGATGATGTGTGCCGTGAAGGGGCAAGGGAAAGAGCCACTCACAGAGAATACAGGATGTGAAACTCCCAATGCTCAATAATGTGCAGTTATGAATTTAATGCCTCCTGTACTTAATTTTACACTACTTGCCAGACATATCCAACCTTGCTGAAGGCATTCAATTCCATACAGCTGCTCTATGGAAAGCACCCTTAACACCATTCAAAGGCCATCCTGTGATGGCATCACAGCACTCTTGAGCCATCAGTTCTGGTATCTCTACATGGGCTAAAGCATTTTTAATTTTAACCAATAGAGTTTTACTTCAGAGACACCAACAACAATGAGAGACGTGTAATTTGTCTTTCTGGGAAAAGGGTTAGAGAGAAGCGGGCTTTACTTTAAGAAGCAGGATATTTTAGAGCAAGACAGAAGACACTTTTATATGCAAGCAGAAATAGAGAAGGAAAAGGATGGAAGGTTTCTGCTTCATCTGCAATACTAAGAAAATTAAAACTCACAGAAGGGATGGGACTAGACTGAAAGGAAGAGGTCCAGACCTGGTTTTTTCAAATATCAAACTCTTGGCAAGAAAGACACAACTGTAGCTGAAAAATTCCTTTCATATATCCTTTCCTATATTCTTACCCCTTACATTCTACCGCGCATGTCTCAGAAAGAGTTAAACTGTAAGTCAGAGTGACCAGAGGCAGAAGGAACTCTGAGGAAGCAGATGTTAACAACAACCAGCATGGGATACTGCTTTTACGATAGCTTTACTATGGAGTTCCACGTTCCACAGAAAGGCTCAGACAAGGATTTGAGCACACCTTACAACCTAAGAGTTAGAAACTGACCGTCTTCTCAGATCTTGGAAGTCACAGGATCGAGTTGCAACAAACCTATTAAGACTGCTTCTGCTCCTAGGATAACCCTACAACAAGCTAGAAAAGTTATCCCTTTCCATATGTAAAACTCTACCAAGCTTGTATCTCCCAGATCACACAGAAGGTCAGCCAGTCACAACAAGCAGCAAGCACCTTCGGGGCATTATAAAACACAAGTCTGACCAAACTCTGTTCCTGCTCATCTTTAGCAAAGCTACACAGCAGACAGCAATTTTTAAAAGAAGGACAAATACTCAGGGCTCAGGTGACAAAGTGGACATTTGTTAATGAAATTTGCATGGAATTTGAGGCTCTTCTGGACTGTGCTTTTAATGCACTTGTGTTGCCTTCATTAGAACCATTCATCAAGGATACCTCAAGGTTCCAAGCTTTGCTTGCCTCTGGACAGCAAAATTCTTAAATTCCCATCCTTCATATTTCCTATAGGAAACTGTCCAAAATGCAACACTTCCTTACTGAACTCTTGGCAGAACTGTATGTCACCAAGGCACCTAACCCTCTACTATGGGGAAAAAAGTCTTAAATATGGAAACATCTTTTTCCTTGTAGGAGCTCAGCCTCAGGCAAGGCAGGATAAAAAAAGCCCTCACTGCAAACAAATTTTCCCTTACCTGTTCTTGCTCCTTTTGCAGTTCTTGGCTGTTCTTAGACTTCTTTGGCTTAGAAGGGCCTCCAGGGCTGGAAAAAGTTGTTGGCAGCTTTGAAGATGGTGTATCTAACCCAAGAGATGATACAGCTACAGAAGAGTCCCCCAGACGTTGTCCATCTCCAAAAAAAGGGACAAATGGGGCAGACTCGGGCTCTGAGGAAGGCCACGGCTCCTCCAAGCTGGCATGAGATTCTCTAATCGAGTCTTGCTTGTCTGTGCAGCTGTTTAAAGACATGGCCACATCCCTGTGGTCCAAGTCCTTTGGGAATGTGTTTGCTTGAGGTAAGGGCACATCCACTGCTCCTTCAATAGAGCCTGGCCTCACTGTCAGCTCATTACACTGCACCGTGGCATTGACAGCTTCCTCCCGACCAGATGAACTGCGTTTCTTCATGACAACTCTTAAAGAAGACACCAAAAGGAATAAAAACAAAATCATTTATCCTAACAGTACTGCCCTCCCCATTCTCGATGTGACCATGACACAAAGAAGACAGCTAGACTCAAATATACCCCTAATTTAATGATCTGCTTCTTCCAGACACCCACAAAGAACAAGCTCCAGTTGCTCTGAAGTTAGGGGTGGGGGGTCAGGGGTTTGTGCAAAAAAAACAGAACAGGAACTGCCCACTCCACAGGAAAAAAACTGCCTTCCAGGAAAAAACAGCAGTCAGTTGTAAAGCACAGCTTCTAATCACTCCTGCCTTCTGTATATACTGCAAAGAACTGGCTAGAAGATCACAGAAAGGCTGCCATTGTCCCCCACCTCACCCTCCCAGTCAGTCAGCAGGAGGCACTGCAGGGATTGGGAGTTTAATGCCCGAAATCCAAAGCAGGGAAGAATGAAGTGGTAGATGATTGTCCTCTGAGAGAGACTTTTAACTTTGAATTGTCTGTTTCACTCACAGGGAAAAAAAAAAAAAAAAAAAAAAAAAAAAAAGAAGCAAACAAGCCCCTTTAATCTGCACATGACTGGTCAGTGCCAGCATCTGCAGCTGTGGGACGCACATCTGGGCAGCAGTTTCAGATAAACAGGCAAATGCAATAATTACTGAGTGGCGCGATGTTTGTCTTTGTGAACTTTTTTCGTGCTTTTTTTTTTTTTTTATTTGAAACAAAACAAATTCACCACCAGAGTGGAAAGAAAAAATGAAAAACTCAAGTTTTGCTCCTCCCAACCTGATGATGGCACTGCCTCCAGTCAGGCCAAGTGACTTCAGTGTTGTCTTCTCTAGGGCATCTTTTCCTGTTATCTGCAACAAAAACAGAGGAAAGTAATTATGGCAACTGCCTACCTGGGAGAACATTTAAAGTGCTCTTTCTAGAAGGAAGCCTGTATCAAAGCAAACACCACACAGCACCAGAAACAGCTCAAAACGCACTCTTTCTGCAGTTGGAAATGAGACCTGAATCCATCTGTATTCACCTGCACTGCTTTACCAAATTCACTGCTTATTAAATGATCTCAAGAGAAGATGACCTACATATATTTCCATCCCATATACACATCCAAATCTGACCCAACCTCAGCAAAGCATTATTGTCATGTCAGAAGTCAAATCACAGGCAACATCTCAGAGATGAAAGATAGCCGATTTCATTACATACACCTCCCATCTGCTTGTAATGACCTCTTCCAGAATAAAGATGATCGGTCCACAGAGGTCAGTGGGAAGTGGAGGGGACAGCTAGGGAGAACAAATTCTGTAATACGCACATACAAAATATTAAACAAAACATTAATAGCAAAAGATCAAAACACAGAGAAAAGCAAATATTTATTAAAATTAAACCACTGTTTTGACTTGAGCTTTAAAAGAAGTTGGAAAGAAAAACACAAACAGGTCATTGAGCTCATTTTATGGGCTCAGAGGTCTGAACGGCCCAGGGTTACGTTCCAAGAGAGCTTTTTTCCACACAGACACGTCATGCTTTGAAAAGACCAACATTTTTCTACTTCCCCTCTCAAGAAAGTTCAAAAGAAACACTTTCCAGGTTGGAAAGCAGACCTGAGTTTTTCTTATTTTTTAGGGACAGAAGGACAAGAGACAGTTAAGACAACTTTGCTGACTTACCTCATCTCGCATGTAAATACAGACTGGAGAGAATTCACCATGCTGTTCCATAAACTCCCTGCAATAAAGAGCAAAATACTGAACCATCTGTAGAACAGTCTATCCCCTCCAAAACCAATGTAGAGCAACAGTAAGAAGTGAAATTAGCTAGCAACACTCTCTTCCATGTCCTCCAGCAACACGCATTACACAGTTCACAGAGTCAGTATTAGACATTAGGTAAGGAATTTGCTCCAATGCATTCACTGTTCCTTAAACACAGCCTGGAAAGTTTAAAAACAAAGGAGAAATAATTGAAGTTAATTCTCAAATTAGTCGATCTTACTAGATAAATTTGAGCACATAATTCTTCATGTGCCTCAGTACCCGATCTGGAACATGACTTAATAATACTTGCTCTTTCTAATCCCTTATCTAAGTTAAGTAGTTTATTACAGTTTAGACTGTACTTTCCTTGGGGACAGGTCAGTTTCTTTTCATGTATGCATAGCAACAAACAGAACAAAATACTGCTCTAAAGCAAATAATCTGAGGACAAAGAATTTGCCTGTCTTAGTATCAGACAGTTACAAAAAAAGAAAAAAAGAAACAGCAGAAGCTTGCGGATTCTGGAGATGAGGCACAAAACGAAGCCAAATGAAAGGCTGCCACAGTAGACAAAGTGAATATAACCAGCATTTAAGCATTTCAGTGAGGTAGGACACATATTAGCAATGATGCAAACTGCTGACAGGCCATCTGCAGAGGAAGACATGAGTGAAGAACTCTTAGCATAGAGAAGGGGAAAAAACAGTAAGATGCTGCTCTCAACAAAATGCTACTCTTCCTATTTTCCTCTAGATAAGCAATTCTGAGGCATTCAAGTAGAAGAGAAGCTTTATTACATATTCACTTGATCAAACACAGAAGATGGACAGGGAAAAGACAATCACTCCCTGTGACAGCAAGTCTCAGTTCTCATCCATCCGAAATCATGCAATTTCAAAAGGGAGCACATGTGGAAAACCCTACAACAGGGTGTTCTTAATGGAAAAAAGAAAACGGGCTAACACTTTTAGCAAGGAAACCACAGATGCCTGTAGAAAAGTAAAAAGCCTTAAAGAATTAACCAGTACGTTACACTGAAGCACTGAAATCAGTGAGAGAATTAGATTCAACAGTAGAAGAAACTCTCTCTCATGTTGGTCTCCCCTTCAGCAAAAGTGAAACTCATGCTGAAATCAGCTGAGGATGTGGTAAAACATGAAATTAAGGAGAAGAATAGTTTGCTTCTCTCCTGCAAGCACACCAATGGCAAAAGGTGACCATGAGAACACTGCTCATGCTGAGACAGCAGTGGTATGGAAAGATAGCTGGCTGAATTCTCACAAGGATTTTTTTCAGAAGTTTTAGATTCAAAAGTTTCAGCCTAACTTAGCATGGGAAACTACAAAACAAAAGGTGAGAAAGTTGCCCCATCAACACAATGAGAACTCTAAGAAAAGGATGTCAGTGGTCAAGGCTGGATTTATTCTGACTTTTCCTGGAAAGGAGTTTAATGAACAGAGTTCCACTACTTAAGACATTCCGCCTTCAGCATCATGTAATTTAAACATACGTATTTTAGGATACACAAAGTTATCTCCAGAGTTTATGTACGAAAAGGATCCCTTAAGTAATATTCAAAATCCATTCAGTCAACCGAGCGTCTAATTCTGAAGTGACTATGTGCATTACATAGCATGCCTGTACTGCGACCACACTGATTACCACTGTTAGAAAGGCTCCTACTTCATAGCTGGTAAGCCCACAAATAGGCATGCAATAAACCCAACCATTATGGAAAGACCACGTTAAGCCAGGAATAACATTTTCTGTTCAGGTAAGAAGGAAAGAAAATAACCCTTAGCACTTTAGCAATCTGCTTGCACAGCAGAAGACGAGAGTCTGCATACCCAAATGCGTCTTACTGCTTTCAACGCAGCAGTTCCAATAATCTTAAGTATCATCAAAACGTTCAAAGTTACTTAACAACAATAGCTTTGCTAGTATTATCTTATGTAGTCTCTCTATTATGTCCAAAACACGTCACAGATGAGCAGCTCAGAAGAATATATATACAATCAATGTCTTGCACGGTATTTGAACATGAATCTATTTAGCCCAGCACAAAGTGACAAAACAAACTGAATGGGGAAGGAGTCAACCAGCCTACAGAATAGAAAATGAAGGGAAATAGCCATTAAGTTCTGGGAAATTTCATCAAGGACATTTACATTTAGACTCAAAACTCAGCTTCAATGAAATGTAAGTGAAATAGCTGGAACCAGAAGTCACTCAGGATTGAGAGAGACAGCTGGAAAATTATGATACTCAATCCTTGAGTAATCCTCAAGAGCAAGAGCACATCAAGGAGTTCTAGCTGGAGGATGTCAGGGAGCAAACCTGTTAAGCACAGACCAGAATTGAGGCTTCTGTTTGGTTTAATTGTAGCAGTCTATCTCCCGTCTTGATCTAAATGTTAAAACTTAAGCCCTTCTAAATAAAGCATGCCACAGCATGGTGATATGGGACAAGGTGAGTCACAATGAAACTGAGAAGCTCCACTCACTAGAGTTAGCGAATTCAAACAGAGTAACCTGTAAAACCAGTCTTGAGGGTCTGGTCTGGCTTAGAGAAGTCAGGGGCTGAGAACTGCTTCAGACCAGCTGCAAGAGGTCACAAGGGGCTTACAGTCCTGAGGTACCATTCTCCCAGCCACCGCACCAAATCCTGTTGTGCAGAAAGTGACAGGCACACCCAGAGCATCCAAACTATTTACATTTAAGCTTCAGATTATGAAACACAGTTAACTTTCTAACTCAAAATGAACAAGCAAAACAACACTAGAATAGGTCTGTCACCATTTGCGGTTCTGCCATTAGTTATTCTCTGTCAAGGACAGAAAGCCATACACAGTGCTCTGCAGGAATCAAGAGGTTAAGTTCCTAATTTAGAATGAGCACAATCTTGTGATTCAAGACCCAGGTTCCGACCTCCCTCGCTCCTTTTGCAGCAGTAACTGAGGAAGTTCCAAAGGCCAGTGCTTGATGAGGAACGGCAGAAAAAAATCTTGTCTCTTGATTGGAAGATTGAAACAAAACAGCACCTAAGAGACTACCTTTAGCACACCATAGCAGGCTATGTGTGCTCCAACTTTTCCAGACAACCCAGGAGAGCTAGTCATCCCTACCTTATTTTCAATGGATTTTGCTTCCAATCAGGATCAGCTGTATCCCTACAGGAATCCTCGATAAAGTGCACAAAAGATAAAGGACTGCTGAGACACGGAGGAAACAGTACAGAATCACATAAAAAGGCAGCCAAAACAGCCAAGAGGAATAAAAGCTTGAACCTCAAGTTGCCTGTCTACCAGGAAAGGTGGGTGATCACTGTGTAGGAGGAGAGAAGCCAAGGCACAATGTCTCGGGTGGAAGTCCTCACCACACATACCCGTAAGAGAGCAAACCAATTCGACTTACAAAACCTAGTTTCATTCACCTTTCCAAAACTGCCTTCCACTTCAATCCAAGCAACTCTTTGGATTGAAGAGCCTTCTAAAAACGTATGGAAAATATCTGAACTTAATGAGTGACACCACAGAAGTAGCAAAGAGTCACAGTCATTGTCAAAACTGTCTTCAAGCATCCAGACTGCAATCACTTCTATGTAAAACAGTCTACAAAGCTGCTGAAGCTGCCAGACAGGCAAGAGTGGGAGATAGAAAAGCAACAGTTCTCCCAGGCCTAGCGCTAAAAGGGTATACAACGCTTGTGCCCTCAACCAGTCTCTGCAGAACAGACTCCAAGGAAAGATCCCCCAGAGACTTATTTTTGCATAACTCTTGGAAGCCAGCAGGCTCCTCCTCCAGCTGCTGTTAATCCATTACATGCATTCACTGAGGCAAGCACACACATCAAACACACTGTCATTTCTTTGATGTGCTGTTCCTCAGAAGGGGAACGGCAAGCAGATTAGATTCCTTCATGTAGTGATCTGACAGGGCCTGTAAACATCTTGTGCAAGGACCGCCGCACGCTGAGAGGAGGAGCAGCCTTACAATAGCTTCCAGACCTTCTTCAGACCCAATTAGCCAACATGGACGCTGGAAACCCGGGGGAAATTCCAGTGGATTTAGAATACTTCCCCTCACGCACTTAGAGCAGCTGAGCATTCCAGGAAAACATCTCCAGTTGGAAAGTCAAGGGAAGGATTCAGCAAAAGTCAACAACTAGCTGACTAGTTAGTCAGCTGAGTCAATACACACTGAAAAGCAGCACAGCCCATGAAATCTGTATGGATGGCTATAGATCCAGCTTGTTTTGTGATTAAGTCACACACAGCATCTCTGCTGCTTGTTGAACTTAATCAAAAGTTTGCAGAGTCCATCCAAACATCTGAGCTCAGCTTCCAGAGGGCAGAAAAGAACAGCTGTGTCTTATGAACTGAAGTTAATAATGCTTAGCACACTGTAGCAGTTAGAATCTTAAAAAGAGCAGCATGTACATTAAATATTAGTATTACAATAACCTGTAACAAATAAAACCACTCCAAAGGAGCAAAATTATATAAAAAGCTCAAAATTTAAACCAAAGAAATAACCAACTAATGTGCAAGAAAGCCACACAAAGGCTATTTGTCACTGTCCATAATTACCACCCTCATCAGTCTACCAGTTCCCAAACTGCAACAGGCACTCTTCTCCTCCCAGAGGGCACAAAGTATGTGGTAAGGTACGAGAGGGGCCTTAAAACATCCAAGAAAATGATACCTGGCTTTTCTTGCCTACCTCCTTCCTCGATCAAAAGAAAGTAATTCTTTTCTCTCTAGCATTTACATGAAGACTGTCCCTTTTGACTTAAGAGTAAATGCCACAGCATAGACTTGGTCCCTGACCATTAAAGATGAAAAGAGAATGGTAAGTAAGAGTCATTTATATCACTTCAGAGTCACTAGGCTACCTGAAGCATTTCCTCGAACTGTGGTTTGATGATACAAAACGTTGAGTAGAAAAACTGACACACACCACTCCTACCCATCTGCTGCTTCCTCCTTTTGGATCCTTGTTTCCAGACATGCTACACTTCTTGTCATAGCTGCCTATGAGAGACAACCCTTAACTGGGTTAGGAAACTTATCTACCTGAAAGATAATGTGGGGAAAATACTATTTTTCAGCTGAATCAGACACCTAAGCTAATTCCCCATAAAGCTGCACAAACAGTATGAGGGGAGTCAGACAGGAGGGCAGGAAGTGAGCAGTAACTGTTCAGTCCTCTACTGCTACACAGAAGATGCCCCCGATCCAAACTCCCTCCCTTGGGCCAACACTAGTCACTCCTTTGATCTTGTTATGGGCCAGTCAGGAAGCTAAGCCAGCAGAAAACTAACAGCACATCATTGGGAGGCTGGAAGAATTAGTTCCTTACCTTGCAAACAGCTCCAGAGCAACTCCAGTCACACAATTCAACTGTGCAGCCCTGACTTAATGACATAATGTCAGCCGGTTCAACCCCAGAACCACACTGCTTAGGCTATTTCAATTGCAGTGTAGAACAAGCAACTTGAAACTTCAGTTAATTTACACTACTACATGTTAGTCTAGTACTAACGCATACCCGTAACCAGTCTTACTACTATGGCTCAGCTAACAGGTGACAATCCATTCATTTTGCATCCTGTAACTGTACCCTGAAAGGTTGGGCTTATCTGAATGCTACCGCACCATCACCGTTACTACTGACTACTCATTTCATAGCTTTTCTAGTAGCACAGCCTTGGGAGACTTTAAAAGTTTTGACACAGAAAGCTACTGTCTCTTTAGATGAGTATTTAATTGTTTTGAGAAATTTAACAAAAATAGTTCCAATTTGCACAATACCATAGCACAGCATCTGTAGAGATAAGCAAGAGATTCAAATGCAACAGAGCAACTAGCAGAAGATAAGGAATGTAAGAGGAAAAGCAAGCTAGAAATACAGGGTCTGAAGAAAACATTTTATCAAGAGAAAGGTAAAGCCAACTACAACAGAAAAAAATTAAATTTGGAAATTCTATTCAGAATAGAATGGCTGTCACGGCTTCAAGGCTTCATTGACAAAAATAAAAGAACTGTCTTTGGAGAAAAGTTTATTAGCTTGACATTTCAAGACAATGCAGTATTAAGTCAAAACTAAAGTCAAAAGAAAGCACTGAATGTAGACTGGACTCTAATAAGATTTCTAACCCATGTATATATTCAATAAATGTAGGACCAGAAATTCTTCCATTTAAACAGGTGCTAATCAGTCTTTTGAAGATTCCACATTAGCCTGCTGAGAGCTCCAGATTTCCTTGAAGAACTTGCACAACAGCAAGCCTCAAAAGCAATAGCAACCTGCTTAACAAACAACCTCCTCCACCACATGGAACTACAGCACAGAAATACTGGTGATCAAGATAATCTAGGCTACCATCTCGACTCTGGCAGCAACTCGACTTCAAAAAAGTTTGTGTAAATTGCAGGTGCGGCAATATATCCAGTTATAGTTTCTCCCTACCCTTAGATGTTTGTTACCAGTTTATGCCCTGAACCAGGAGTGCTACTCCAGGATTAAAAAATAATAATGAAACTATGGAGTGTCAAATCTGAAAGAGCAAGGAAAAGGCAAACATCTGTGTTGTAAAGGAAAAACCACAGTCAAATAAATGCAAATTCTACAAATCCGCAGAATTTAGCTGGATCACCATAACAACAACTAGCTAGTCATGCAGACGTCCAGCCAAACAAGTATTTTCTCACTGCGTTGCTCACCTGATCTTTGCAAAATGGGTGAGAAGTTCCCACAAAGTCTGTTGACAGAGAAAGGTGTCTTGTAAACGGGAGCCATCATCTAACTGTAATGCGATCCGAACCTATAGGAAAAATACACTGAATTAATCTGAAAATTGAATGAAAACTTTTTTCAATATTTCAATGATCTCTAGAACCTGCTATCCAAAAAAAACATGACTTCCTTCTAAACACTTCCTGCAAAGGATTACATTAGTTAAAAATGCAGAGGAGTATTCAAATTATTATTATTATTTCAGAAGTTAATATTTAGAATAGTTCTATTCTGCTATGAATATGAGTATTATATATGAGGCTCTTATGAGAGACAGTGTCAAAGACCTTACTGAAGTCCAGGTAGACAATATCCACTGCTCTCCCGTCACCTACCAGGCCGGTCATTTTACCACAGAAGCTTATCAAGTTGGTCAAGCATGACTTCCCCTTGTTGAATCCATGCTGGCTACTCCTGATGATCTTCCTGTCATTCACATGCCTGGAAATGGTTTGCAGGATGAGCTGCTCCATTACCTTCCCAGGGATCGAGGTGAGGCTGGCTCACCTGTAGTGCCCTGTGTCCTCCTCCTTGCCCTTCTTGAAGACAGGAGTGACATTTGCTTTCCTCCAGTCTTCAGGCACTCCTCTCGATCACCATGATCGATCAAAGACTATCACAGCCTTGCAGAGACATCTGCCAGCTCCCTCATCATTCATGGATGCATCCCATCGGGGCCCACGGACTTATGTGTGTTCAGTTAGCTCAAGTATTCCCGGACCAGATCCTCTTCCACCAAGGTTACATCTCCCTTGCTCCAGCCTTTCCCCCTAGTCTCTGGGAGCTGGGATTCCTGAAGGCCGGTTTTCCTAGTAAAGACTGAGGCAAAGAAGACATTCAGTCTTCTCCATGTCCTACGTAACCAGGTCCCCTGCCTTGTTGAGCAATGGGTCCACATTTTCCCTAGCCTTCCTTTTGTCACCTACGTACTTGAAGAAGCCCTTCTTGTTGTCTTTGATGTCCCTGGCCAGATTCATTTCCAGTTGGGCTTAAGCTTTCCTAGCTTCATCCCTGGATGCTCGGACAAGGTCTCTCTCTTCCTCCCAGGCTACCTATCCTTGCTTTCACTCTCTGTATGCTTCCTTTTTGTATTTGAGTTTCGCCAGGAGCTCCTTGTTCATCCATGCAGGCCTCCTGGCATTTCTGCCTGACTCCCTGTTTGTTGGAATGGACCACTCTCAAGCGTGGAGGAGGCGATCCCTGAATACCAACCAGCTTTCTTAGGCCCCTCTTCCCTGCCATATCCAGAACTGAAACATATTCAGACAAAGGCCAATGCAAGCATCCCAAATAATGTGTCATCATGAGCAATTGAGATGTTCTGTTTTACACTAGATGAAACTTTACAGCAAGGGTCTTCGCAGCTATATAAAATGAATTCCAATAACCCAGACAGGATTGATGCAGCTGCATGAACTAAAACACCAGCCCAGAGCTCTGTTGACTTAAGCACTGATTTGCAGAACAACCTCCCTGAGACAGAACAAACAGTATACTTGTTCATCCACACAGAGAAACAATGAACACGGTTCAAATCTACCTTTGAGTTATTGAAGACCTAACCAACTATTATCAGTCCAAAGAGACTACATGTGTAACTTGCAACTCACTAATGCTTCCTAAACAGAAAATGTTGACATACAATTTAAGAGTGAATTAATCAAAAATCTCAAAGATAATTCTGGATGTTCAGTTATCAAGTTCTTAAACACCTGCAGAAAAAGGCAAAGGACAGCTAGCTGCCTATTCTAACAGGTCTTCTCCAACCTGGAATGTGAACATTCAATGTTCATTAGCAGGTGCTCATGCAGATCCTACATATTCCTCAGAGAATTGCTACCAAGAAAAAAAAAAAAAAAAAAGAAATCCAAGGCATTTCTAAAATGAACACAGAGGACAGTCCTGAAGAATGTCAGTCTCCTGATGGTCCCAAGGGAAAAATCCAGCAGCTGACCAAGAGATGGAGAATGGCAGGTGTTATCTTTACCTTTTAGAGAACATTCAGCCTTCTTTTTCAAAACGTGTAACACTTAAGTTTTCCCAATTAGCTCACCTGTCTAAAGGAAAGTTAAAAAAAAAAGTCCCTATTAGAGAGCATGTAGCATCTCTAGTCAGCTATGGTTTTCTGAAGTCCACAGAAATTGGCCTTATTCAAAAGTCTGAGAAGAACATAAGCCTAGGACATCAACAGAAGCTTCTTTCATTCTGTGTTTTCATGTGTCCCTACCAACAATCTCAGTGCATCCTCTCTCTCTCTGTGGGAGCATGCGTGCGAGCATGGAAGGGCATAGAGAGATAGGAAAAAATAAACACCACACACTCCGGCACTCTACTGTGATTTCCATGGAGGAAGGTGTTTGTCATCTGCCTCGGCTCCTACCAGTCCTTGCAGGACTGCAAATTGTGATCTGCTGCAGACAGGAATTTTTCTACATAAAGGAAACAGTGGCATCATCAACAACTAGCCAACAGAACTACGTCGTTTCATCCCACCACTAACACAACTTCCTGGTTTCTCCTATGCTGGAGACTCAGCTACAGCAGAGTGATGACAGCTGACCTCACCATTCTATAAGAATCCAGCACAAAAATTCAGACTACCAGTTGCATCAGTTTTTGGGCAACAGTTCAAAGCTAAGCACGTCACAAATGTCATATTCGGTGAATTAGAAAAGTCTTTTAAAAATCCCAGGCTCTATATAATAGAGACACCAGTGCCAATTATCTTCTAAGTTTACAAACATATAAACAAAAGGCTAACAACTTTAACACTAGAACTGTACTGATGGTACCCCTAGATCACCTGCCCTCACAAGGGGAATTTGTTCAATTTTTCACTAAAGAACTGTCTTATAGGAATCAATAATTTTCACATGCAAAGGCAAATCCAAAAGCATTCTATTTTAAAAATATCAGATTTGCCGAACAAATTCGTGATTTATCAAAACCTCTATTCTGTCTCTATAGCTAACTGCTGCCAATGCAGCACAGGAAAGCACACCTAGTTCCGTGCACATTATCTCAATAAAAGATTCAATAACAAAAGGCACAGAAGCAAATTCATCCCAACATTACTGCAGCCGGCCTGCACAATTGAGTCTGCATCTCAACGGCTACTACATTAGGGCATAATGCCAGTGTCAGTTCTGGTCACAGAGTTATCCAGCTGTTTTAAACTTCCTACAGTATTTGACACTAGTTCCCTGTGGCAGGTAATTCTTTTGGTCAATTGTATTTTGTACAAAGTATTTTCTTATACTGTCTGTAAAATTCTTCCAAGTGAAATCTGTGTTCTTAGTTCATGGGGCAGCAACTCCGTTTAGACTGCACCCTTCGCAAGCATATTTGCTGTAACTTCTCAACTCCATAAAACAGCAACGAGCACTCCAAGGGAAGCCTCACTTCTGTAGATCCTTCTGTTGAAATACAACTAAACAGTAACAACTTAAACTTTCATTAGCTCTTCTCTTTCGTGATCTAAAGTAGCGATTCCGTGCTATAACCCCTCTCCTACAGTACACAGTCTTTCTCACCCTTTCCGATATGCTACACATATCTTCTTGAGCAGGGGGAAGCACTGTTTTCCTTCAGTACAATACCTCCCAAACTGGATGCAAATGTCAGATAGTGTCATCACTGTACCATTTTAGTAGAAACACTTTCCTCCGGAAGATGAACTCCATGCCATCACAACTTTTTTAAATTGAAAATTTTAAGCAGAAGCTACCAGCTTGTGGTATTTTTTTAACCAAATACGTCATTTGGAGCACAAGCTTCTTTCCACCACAAAGTCAGAAAGAAAACATTAGTGCCAAAACAAAGCACATGGAGGTTTTACAGAGAAAGACAGGGACATCAGTGACCCCCAAAACGATGCTGCATGCCCAGAGCGAACTAGAGCAGAGATTTCAAAACCTTCTCAACACTACAAAGCTCACTTTTGAATGTATGTATCAGTTTATCTTTGGGACAGCTAAGGCAACTGCCTATAACAAAATACCACTAATTCAATTTGGCGGACAGACATTAAGAGATTAGCACTAACAGACCTGAAACTTTCACAAACAATGAGAAACTCCATATGAGGAAGTCAGTAAGAAGAGAGATGACTGTGATAGCCAAATTTTCATTCCCAGGCTACTTAAATAAGATCATACATCATTTTTACCACATCAAATGTTTACACTCATTAAAACCTATGCATCATTTTTAAAATTATGCCTCCAGCTGTTATAACGACATGCATAAAAGATTTTAAAATCTCCTAAATGTGACAGTAATTCCCACAGAACATGGCATCAGTAAGCCCTTTGCAAAAATTATACAAAATAGGGACATTCGGCAACTGCTAAACACAGCACATGTCACAAAAAATTCTAAAGCTATGTGAACACACTGTGAACAGCAATGCTGGGAAAGAAGCAAAAGAGAATCCTGTAAGAATTTGAGATTTTAGTCAAAATCCCGATGCAGAAAACAGCAACTCAAACAGAAATTAGGGAACTGAGTTAGTAGCTCAACTGCTGAGCAAAGTCATCAGTGATGTTCAACTTCTTATACATTCATGACTACTAGTTTTTCAGCTCCCCAAAAGATCACCCTGTCCTCCACCACACAGCTGGAACTCCGCCATCAGAGACTGCAAGCAAAGACTTCGAGCTACTAAATTACCATTTTCCACCACACTTCAACCAGTCTTTGGGTGGCCTTCCACTCAAGCACTGTCCAAGCCTAACCATACTCTTGCTCATTAGATCTGATGGGATCATATCCAGCACGACTGATAACTGAACGAATTGGGTCACGTTGTGAAATGAACATACCGTGTTTCCAGTTCCCACTCTATTAGAGACTGGCACCATCTCCAGCTTGGCATTGTTGGGCAGTCTGGCAAATCTCCACTGTAAAGAGAGATCCAACACACTCCTCTGAAACCTAAAGAAGAACACAGCCCATGAAGACACCAGGAGCCATCCTATGCCACCTCCAGATCACTGCAGGGACTGGCAACAATGCAAAGTCCAGGTACCGAGCAAGAGAATTCCCCACGGGCTGACTAGAAGCCATAGAATAGGATTCAACAACGCACAACTGGTAATTCAGAAAACAGTCATCAACAAAAATGATTCTGCATACCAAAAAAGCTGCAGTTTATAGAGGTCACAGATAAAATACTCAAATATATGTTCCTCCTCAGGCTTTAAGAGATAAACAGCAACTGAATACATATTCAAGCCTGGTGTTCACTGTTAAATAAAAAGATACTTTTTTTTTAATGCCACTCAGACAAATAACCTCCTGATTATGACACCATAGAAGTATGCGGTCAAACCACCAGGTAAGAGAGGAGAGTCCTCCCAGTCTGTGAGCTAGCAGAAGTGTGTGTGTGGGGAGGGACATCTTCGTGGAAGTTACACAGGACCTCGGTATCTACCCCAAAAGCGAAGGGAACTTGGCACGGGGACACAGGGAGAGATTAGTTTCAACAAAATAACTTTGTTGGGGAACAACCTGAGCCACGGCCCGCAGATCCCGCTCTCCCCAGGCCTGGCTGAGTGGTTTCCTCGGGCGTTACCAGGCAAGACCCGCAGAGCTGCGGCCAGGCCTGGCCTCGCAGAGCCGCTCAGGGCCCCCGGGCGCCCTCCGACACCCCCCCGCCACCGCACGCTCGCTCCCGCCCAGGCCCGGCCGCGCCCGCCGCGGAGCCGGCCCGCCGGGGCAGCCTTCGGCGGCGCGCTGGGACCACGGGCAGGCGGCGGGCACCGGGCCTGCGCCTCGCCGACAACGCGGCGGGCAGCTGGGCAGCGCCGGGCCCCGCCCGGCCCGGGAGAGCGGCCGCGGGCGGGCCGGGCCGGGCCGGGCCGGGCCTCTCCCAGCGGCGGCGCGGCGCGGCCTCCAGACGGGCCCGGGCCCGGGCCGGCCGCCGGGGCGGAGGCGGCCCCGCGGGGAGACTCACTTCAGGCCGTACTCGCCGGGGCTGCCGCCCTGCTTCCTGCAGACCTCCTCGAGGATCTGCGGAGAGAGGAGAGGCGTTACGGGCCGCCCCGCCGCCCCGCCGCGCCCCGCCGCGCCGCGCCCCGGACCCACCTGGAGCAGCACCGTGCCGGGCCCCACCCGCACCGTGACCCGCCGCCCGCTGGGGGCCAGCACCGACACCACGGCGCCCCCCCCGCCCGCCGCCGCCATCTTCCCGCCCGCCGCCGCGCCGGCCCCGCGCGATCGGGGCGGAGCCGGGCCCTGGCCCGCCCCTGCCCGCAGGCCGCGCCCCGCCGCGGAGCCGAGCGGAGGGGCCGGGCCGGGCCGTGTCTGCGGCGGCGGCGGGTCGGGTCGGGCGGGAGAGGCGCGGGTCGGCGGGGCCGGGGCCGGGGCCGGGGCCGGGCGGCGGGAGTCGGGAGTCGGGAGTCGGGCTCCTTCCTCGGCCGAGGGAGCGGGCGGGCGAGCGGAGGGGAGGCCCGGCCCTCCGCGCTCGGCCGAGGGAAGGGGAGGCGGTTCCGGGGCTGGGCGGGCAGCGGGGCGCCGTCCCGGGGCCGGGGCTGGGGCACGGCCGACGTCTCGAGCAGCTGTTGGCAGGGCGCTGCGTTCCCCTTGGGTTTGCAGTGTTAACGATCGATCAGCTCTGAGGATGTAAAATGGATTTCTTCATTGTACTGGGACCTGGTCTGGCACGTCCGTAGTAGCCCCCGCCTGAGCGCGCCAGCCCCGCGCACGCAGCGAGCCCCGGCTCGCCCCGGTCCGAAGGGTGCGTTTGGGGCCTGGGCACCCGCAGCCAAACGTGCGGCAAGAAATCTCCTCTGCAGACCTAAGCTCTTGCCTTTTTACCAAGCAGTGATGTCGGTGACTAATAACTCCGAAAACATCTCCGTGCACGAGAAAGGTACTCCTCGGCAAAATATAAAAGCCATTGCAACAACCACATTTCAGAAGCGGGGAGCACCTTGCTACGTTGCCATTGTCAGAGGAGTGCCTAGGCAGTGTCACAACCAGGACACCGGTGGTAAGACAAAAATTACAGCGTCCCGCTGCCTTTGAAAGCCATTTCTTCTGGCCAAAAAAAAAAAAAAATCTCATTTATGAGCTTCCCCTTTGCTCTCAGCACCACCTTTTCAACATCGAAGGCACTCTCAGGGAGTCAACTGCAGTCAGTTTTGTTTGCTATCATAAAAAAACTTAGTTTGGGTAACCACTGGAATTTATTTAGCCTAAGCTGTTACCACATGCCAAATACTTTCTCTACTTCTTCTATATTTATCATATATGTTAAGCTTAAGTCCTCACTGCCACCCCCAGCGCCCACAAAAATGTCTGCTTTGCTTGGCTTATAAAGGAAAAAGATCCTTTTAAGGAAAGACACTTTTGTAAAAGATAACACTTGCTCTTTTTTACCATATCGGCAGTGTGAGAGAAGGGAGAAAAAGAGAGGATGGGAATTTTAAGGATGGAGACATCCCCTTGCTTATGCATGTGGATTCCTAAGTCCACCCAACACAGTAACTGCTCAATAAGATGTAGTAACAGTAATAAATGATGTCCTGGTGTATAATGCGTTGTTTAATGCTTAAAAATGTCTTTACATTTGTTCCTTCCATTCCGTTGGGAAATATCACTATCATATCACATACAGCTGCAGTGTTCAGGATATTGGCATCCCAGTCCCTGTCTGTAATTCCTAAACACATTAAAATGGTTTAAGTAGATGTATTTTACTTTCAGAGCTGGGATGAACAAGAGGTATACGCATGGCCAGTTACCACAGAACAGCTGATTACTAACTTGTCACTCCACATCAGCTGAATGACTTTCAAACATACGTCAATACCCTGTAAGTTGTCTGTGTGCACTTTTTTTTTTTTTTTTTTTGTTTTTAGGTTAGCTAAGCAGCTATGGAACTTTCTGAATATAACCATGATAGCTATGTATGGAAGTATTACCACCATCCTCCTTTTACTTGTCAGTTCTCAGCTTATGTAGAGAAGAACTTTGCTCATCCTCTGAAATTCACCATTGCATAAGGAGGTTATGAATTACCGTCCTCTCAAGGATGCTTTTTTCTAGGAGAGAGGCCCACATCTTAGAAGAGCTTCTTAATAAGAATGGCTACACTGGCTCACACCAAGGTAATCGGAACACTACCTCTGACGGCAGCTGGGAACAGCGGCAGAGCAGGAGACTCTGCGACTGTATCTTCCCCAGTATCAACTTCCAGTTTTCAGCGATCTGCATCTTCTAGACTTCCTGAGTCAGAGCTTGCGTCTTTACATCTAATCGTATCTGATGGATTTTTCTCACGTGAATTCGCCCAGCCATCTTCTGAGCCCATCTGAGCTTTTGGCATCCACAGGATCGTGGGGCAATGAATGCCACAGTTAAATCGTGTTGTATGACAGAAGTATTTCACTTCCTTTGTTTTAGAACTTCTTCCTTGGTGCTCCCCAGCTCTTATTAAGAAACAATCGCTAATCATTCTCTGTTACCATCTCTGTAACACTCACAAGTCTAGAGACATTTTAATTGCCTTTTTACTGTAACATACATGAAGAGGCATGAAGACTTAAGGGCAAGATTGTTCTGAAAGTTTTCACGCTTCTGCCTACAAAGGGTGCAACAAATCTCTATGGTGTGCAAGTTCCTAGTCTTTAAAATAGGGTAGAGATCCAAAGCTCTGTATCTAACACAGAATGAAGATATCCTGTCCTTCCGCTAATTAATAGCTTCACAGAAGGTATGAAGAAGAAGAAAAAATGGCTGTGTTAACACCAGTGATTATTCAGCTGCTGAGGTGGAGCAGCCATTCAATTTTAAAAGATACACTTTGGGTTTCATGGAGCCCAAAAAACTGGTCTTGTTTCTGGATGGGGGGTAGCTCCTATTTGATGTCTGAAGCAGGCAGCTGTTTCCTATTTTGCATTTGGAAGTGACACATCCCTTAAAGAAATGTTGCTCCTGTTAAAAAGCCACCGATGTAATTTGAGCTGAACATTTCCAAGTTGCAGGATTAGAGAGATGACTCTAGTTTTTAATGGCATGTCATAATCAGAAAGTTGCATGGAGGTTAAGGGTCACATTTCATACCCAGAGCCACTTCTAATCTCAAATATTTATCTGAAATTAGAAGCATCAGGAGAGAAAGAAGGGGGAGGTAGCTACAACCTGGAGTTCATTAAAGGGCTACAAAGAAAGAGGAACTTATTAGGGAATAGCTGAAAATACCCTTAACAATTTGGATTTCTGCCACTGTCAGGATCAAGAGGATGCCTGCAAATCTACCAGGTGAGTCTCAGCAAAACAATGCCCACCATGCTGAAAACTTTTCAGAAATTGCATTTCATTAGTGATTACAGAGAACAAACTGTAGAATGACCTTTCCCTAAAATCACCTTTTAGGCAGCTAGTGCTTTGCATTAGAGACGTACCCCTGGCATTATGCACGTTTGCATTCTGTCACACACCCACACAGAGAATAATGCATAAATTTGCTTCTCGATAAAGCATGGAAATTCCCCCACCACCACCCCTTTTTTTGTTTCAAATGGATAGGAAATTAACTGTGAACATCTAGAAATGGCACGTTGTAACCAGTTCCAAAACATGATCGGAACAAGAGTTACTTATCACAGTAGCAATGATTCTGAAAAGTATTTCCTCCTGTCTGTACCACCGGTACGGTAGGTGCTACTGATCATGCTGAGTCCTGGGGACATGTCAAGATGGTGGTTCCTACCAGAGCATCCCACAGCACGGTACGTTTGTACGAAGAGTATAAACAAGCTCGGCTGTCCTACCGGCGTTCCTTTAACCCCACCCACCGCTGATGTTAGAAGAGATGGCGGTAGCGTGACTACGCGAAAGCAGGATTTTATCTGTTGGTGAGTGGTCTTCTATGGATGGTCTTCTTACACCACACACACACTTTTCATCAATACAAGACCCAAGAAACACGCCAGGGGACTTCAACTGAGCCAGGTCTGCAGAGCTGCTTAAATCAGGCGTGAGAGCTGGCTATGAAGGAAAAACACAAGTCCTGTGGCGCAAGTCCTTGCACAAGACGCCGGGTGTAATCCTCTTGGTTTCTGATAGGGAAACATCAAAAGGGCGAGCCCTGGAGCTGCCTTGGTCCTGGCAGAGTACTAGGGCATTTCAGAACTGCCTCATTTGCTGTTGTATAGCATAGTCCAGTACACTTTGACATACAGAACTACACTAGGACATACTGGAACACCTTATGCAGGATATTTCATTTTGAAAGGTATTAAATGAAAACAGCATCTCCCTTAACATTATTCCCAATCATCAAAAATCTCTTGCTGGCCTCCTACGTGCCTTATTCCTACCAATAAAAATGCCCAGTCTTCAGTGCCTGGAGCAGGAGTCCAATTCTTTCACAGCTTCCTCTGAGCTTCCTTCTGTAGTGAGCCCAATCTACTCAATGTAGGGTGGCTTTTACCAAAAGATTAAAACTTAGTGAACCTCTCATGCTGAAGGACAGTATTATAAAATTCTCTAAAATCTGTGTTGATGTCCTCTCAAGTTCAGCATGTCAGAGAGGTAAACTGTACCAGATTTAAATGTCTAGAAGTACGAAAGCAGCCTGTCATGCCATAACCTCACATGGCCTTACGCTCTTCTTCACAGCCCCCTTGCTCCTTCGTGACGGAGGCAATACGAACATTGTGCTGGGCTTCGGAAGGATGACAAGCAAGAGTGCTCTGAAAGAAACCTCCTGAGTTACCTGAACCAGGAGAAGTAAGAAAGCTGAAGGGAGGTCAGTAAAGCTAAGACAGGCAAAATTTAAATTTCTTTGCTTCACCTCTTTGGACAAAGGCCCAAAGGTCTGCAACTTTAACATGCATTCCTCTTTGCCCTAAGGTTCTTCACTCATGTACCACATTCAGTCACCCCTTAACGCACCAGGTGGTACTTCATGTTAGAGAGTCCAGTACCTGCAGAGCTCCCAAAGAGAAGGAGCATGAAAACCAGGACGAACGCAGGCCTATCACTGGGATGAACAGCAGCCTTTTCTCTAGAGAAGTAGGATGGAGTTCAGCAATCTTATCTGTCCTTGTCTTCTTGCTGTAGCTAGTGGAATATGAGGTCCTGGAGTTGTTTATGCTAACTGTTCCAGTGATCCTGAAGGACTCCTGAGGACTTACTGATTCAGCTCTTCAGACTTTGCACAAACTAACCAGTGTTCAGCTACAGCGCTGGTCAGGCAGCTGGACGAGCTCTCTAACTTGCTATAACTAGTCCTAGTGATCAATCGCTCATACAGATCATGGCCATGGAGGAAGGGATGTTAAGGCCTGTGTAGAAGAAGATACGATGATGCAGAATTGTGTTGGGACCAAAAATGTATTGGGGGTCAATGCAGTGCATGTGTGGAGGGGTATGTTCAACTTAGTGGCTTTTCCTGGCTTAAAGATACTGTTGGTACTACCAGCACTTACATAAAAGAAAACATTTGGAGGTAAAAATCTGACTGAGGACAGAGCTAAGACTAAGACTATGCAAGAGTAACTGAAAGATTAAAAAAAAAAACAAACCCAAACCCATGGCAAGCACATTGCAAAACCACGTGGTACATATTTAGGAAATTCAGAGTTGAGGACACACTCAGAAAGTCCAAACATGCAGAGGTAAAATCTGTAGTTGCAGCAGCTGGACAGCCTTAACCCTTGCTCTACAACACCCCCCTCCGCTTACTACTTCCAGATTATACTATTTTCACTTTTCTGATCCCAGACAGATTACACGTCCCGGTAAAAACAGACTGTTTCCCCGCTCCTCTCTGGAGGGTTGTCAAGGGGCGTGAGCTGTCCGGTTTTGGTATCTTACCGAAGATGGAATTATTCAAAGCGCAGCACTTAATCGGTTTTTCCTCAGTTTTTAGTACTGAGGTCTGTGAGAAGGACAGCATTTCTGTGCCGTTCCCCACTCCCAGGTGCCGGGCACTCTGCTAACCGGGACTTCACGTGGCTTTTCTCCAGGGCCCTTCCTGCAGTCGCTGCAAGCGTCCCAGCCCAGGGAATACCCAGGGAGAGCTGCTGGGGGCAAACCCCGGGAGCTGCCAAGGGCACGAGGCAGCCCCCCCGCCGCGGAGAGCCGGCCGGGGGGCTGCAGGCGGGGCGAGGGGCCGCGGCGCCCGGCGGGGACCGAGCGGGGGGCGGCACGACCGTCGCCGCGTTCCCCCCCCCCCCCCCCCGGCCTGTCCGGCCGCCCGCAGGCGTCCCCCCGCCGCGGGAGACCCCCGGCCCAGCGTCCCCCTGCGCGCAGCCGCCGCCACCGCGTCCCCTCCGGCTGCACGGCGGCAGCGTCCCCCGGCCCGGAGCGAGCCGCTGCCCGCCGCGGCCACTCGCGGGCGCCTACGCGGGCCGGCCGGCGATGCCCTGGGCCAGATGGCCCCGGCCCGGCTTTCCGCGGCTCCTGGCGGGCCGGGGCCGGGCTGGAGCGCGGCACCGCGGGGCAGCTCCGCGCCCCCGCCCCGAGGGCTCCGCGGCCACCCCCGGGCCGGGCGGGGGGGGGGGGGGGGGCACCCCCTGGCCGCACCGACGGCAGCCGGGGGCCCGAGCGCGGCGGGGGGAGCGGCGGTGGCGCGTGCCGCGGGGTGGGGCGGGCGGCAGCGCCCACGTGGAGCCGGGGAGGAGCCGCCGTCGGGGCCGGGGGGCGCGGGGGGGCGGCGCGGGCCGGGGGCGCCGCCGCGGGGGCTGCCACGTGCGGGTGCGTGGGTCCTCGCGGCCCGGCCCCTCCCCCCCGGCCCCGGCGAGGGACCGCCCCGCGCCCCCGCCGCCCTGCGGGCGAGGCTGGCGGGCGCCGCCGGCCGCGGCCCCGGCCCCGGCGGCGATGGCGGCGCCGGCGGAGGCGGCGGCGGGGGGCGCGGGGCGCGCCCCGACGGAGCGGCCCGGCGCGCTGCCGGTGCGGCGCGGCGCAGACCCCCCGCTCCCTCCGCCTCGCTCCGAGGGGGCGGAGGGCAGGGCAGGGCGGGGGCTGGCCGGCTGCTGCCCCACGCGGCGCCCGGGCTGGCGGCGCCCCCGGCGCGCTCCCCGCGCACTCCGTGCCCCTCTGTCATGCTCGCCGCCTGGGAGCGGGCGGCGGGCTCCTGCGCCGGCAGCCGCGCCGCCGAGCCCGCGCCGCCGGCGCTGTCCTCGCCGCCCCCCGCCGACCCCCGGGCCCGCGGGCGGCGCGGCGGGGCGCGACGGAGCGCGGGCGGCGCTGGCCGCCGCCGGGGGCTGGCTGCCGCCGCGGCGAGCGGCGGGTGGCGGCGGGCGGCGATGGGCACGGCGGCCGTGCACCTCCTGCTGCTGCTGGGGCTGCTGCACGCCGGGCCCGGCGGCGAGGGCAGGAAGGGCTGGCGGCGGCGGGGCCCGGCGGCCCGCGAGCGCGGCGAGGCGGCGGCGGCGGCGGCCGAGAGCTTCCCGCTGGACTTCACCGCCGTGGAGGGCAACATGGACAGCTTCATGGCGCAGGTCAAGAGCCTGGCGCAGTCGCTGTACCCCTGCTCGGCCCAGGCGCTGCCGCACGACCTGCGCCTGCACCTCCTGCACAACGCCTCGGTCACCTGCAACGACGGCAGCCCGGCCGGGTGAGTCCCCGCGCCGCGCCGCGCCCCGCCGCCCGGAGCTCCGCGCTTCCCGGGGCCGGCCCCGCGCCTCGGGCCGCCGCCGCCGCCCCGCCGCGGCCCCCGGCGCTTCCCCGCGGCCGCCGCCCCGGCCCCGGCCCCGGCCCCTGCCCCGCCGCGCGCTCCCCGCGTCCCGGCCCGGCCCGCCGCGCGCTCCCCCGCCCCGCCCGGCCCCGAGGGCTGCGGCGCCACCGCGCGGCGGCGCGCGGCGCGGCGGCGACAGGTGCAGCGAGCGCCTCCCGGGCGGCGGCGGCCCGCGGCGCGTGCCTGGGCGGGCGGCAGCGCCGGCCCCGCCCCGCCCCCCGCGCCCCGGCGCCCCGGCCCGGCGGGCAGCGAAGCGCCGCGGTCGGGCCCGGCCCCCGCTGAGGCCGCGCCGCCGCCTGTCTGTGTCCCCAGCTACTACCTCAAGGAGTCCAAGGGCAGCCGGCGGTGGCTGCTGTTCCTGGAAGGTGAGCGCCGGCGCCCCCTCCCCTACCCCCCGCGCCGGGCGGGGGCCGGCAGAGGGGAGGCGGCCGCCCCGGGCGCCCCGGTCCCCGCGGGCCGCTGCCCCCCCCCCCCCCCCCCCCCCCCGCTCCGCTCCCGCCGCCCCGGGCTGCCGCCTGCCCGCGCCCCCCCCCCAGCGGCCCCTCGGGGGCTGCCCGGCGCCGGGCAGGGCGGCGGGGCGGCTGACCCCTCTCTTCCCCTCACCAGGAGGGTGGTACTGCTTCAACAGGGAGAACTGCGACACCCGCTACGACACCATGCGCAGGCTGATGAGCTCCAGCGAGTGGCCCGCGACCCGAGTGGGTGAGTCGCCCCCCTCTGCCCCGTGGGGACAGCCCCGAGGAAGCGGGGCCGGGCTGGCGCAGCCGCCCGCGGCGTCGGCACCCTTGCAGGCATGGGCACCCGCCCGCGGCGTCGGCACCCTTGCAGGCATGGGCACCCGCCCGCGGCGTCGGCGTCCCCTCAGGCGTCGGCATCCTCGCAGGCGCCAGCATCCTCGCAGGCACGTGGCCGCTGCCGTGTGACGGCTCCCGCCCTGGTGCTGGCGCAGCGTCGCGTGCACAGACGGGCTCTCGCTCCTGCGAGAGGGCACCCGAACAAGCGTGCTTCTCCGCTCTCTGAAAAAGTTACAAAAGCACAGATGCGCCCAGGCATTTGGATGTACGGTTATCGCTGGTAGACAGTACTGGTTTTTTGAACTCCGGCCAATATGCTCTTTTTATTTTAAATGCATGCATTTACTCACAAACCTGCTGGGATCTTCAGAGCTGTGTTTTAGTTTTGTAGTTTTTAAAGAGACTTGGTGTTTCTCTAAATCCTGTTAAGAACAGAAGAACCATTCTTGGGCCTCTTCATCTGCTTGTCAGGACAGATGTGCTTCCTTGCACGCTGCACTGGATCTGTGTGTTTGCCTGCAGTAGGACTGGCCCTACGTGCATAGGGAGAAATCAGATTAACTGTTTGGGCTTTTACCTGGAGCTGCATGGTTCCACTTTTTCCCTGCTTACAACTGCATAACGTCACTTCACCAGCTACAGTGATTCTCTGTGTGATAGCATACATTTGGGGCATACGTAAAGTACTTGTAGCGTCTTTCAGTGTCGTGCACAAGGTGGAATTAGCACCCTGGATACCCATGCTCTGGACCACCGGGCTCCTGAGTCAGCACAGAAACACTGAGCTTCTCTCTTCATTCTCGCTGCTTACGCTCTGGCTTTCTGAATACCTAGACTCTGTCCTTCACACAGATCTTATCATTGCATAGATTGGAATTCACCTGCTAGGATTTGTTTTTTGGGGAAGTGCTTCATTTTAAGTATGTGTCACAGGTTCTTTCCTGTACTACAAGAGGCTTCTAGACAGGCTTCATCTCTAGCATGAATCAAATTCTGAAAGTCAGATCTGCCCTAGGGCAAATTTAGAAATGTTCCTCAGCAATGTTTTTCATCATGGATGTTTGTTTTCTGTGTGGTCAGGGATCCTGCATGAGGCTCATACGGTTTCTCTGAAGTCCTAGACCGTCATCTGTACATTTCTTGTTTCTTTGTGCCCATCTGCAGGAACTGGGATCTTATCATCACAACCAGAAGAAAATCCCCACTGGTGGAATGCAAACATGGTGTAAGGAGGGACAACAGAGGGAAATCGGTTTATACTTAAACAGCATCTCCTGCCTTTTAGGCTAGCAAGAATGCTACAAAGACAGATTAAGACTAACAATTGTGAGAAGAAATTGTATGTTTCCTCATTTGTTCTAGTTCAGCTCTCTAACAAGTAGCGCTGGCAAGACTTTTAAGTCCAGTCTGCTTGGAGTTGTGGGGTGACCTAATGAAGAAAAACTGGGGGTAGCTTAGAGAGCCTTCTCAAATAGCTGAAGTGGCAAATCCTGTTGTGAGTGGTGGGCTGATAGTGTGTTACACGTTTGCCAATTTGAGAGGAATATGGAGCAGCTCTTCTAGCTCAAAGAAGAGAAATGAGAAAGACACCAGTTTATATATGCATCTATATAGGAGGGAAAAGCAGAAGAGAGGGATGTTAATTTGCATTCTGCAAGCTGGAGGCAAAAATGGGACGATTAAGTTCATTCCTGCAAAAACCTCCAGTGGTTGCAGTCGGCATTTACACTGCATTGACAAAGTCTTCTCATTTTTCATGTGAAAAACTGAAGCACAGAGAGTTTCCCTGTGGCAGGCCATACACCGTATCGGTGGGACAGCTAAGAGCAAAATCTTGGCCCGTCGTTCTGTCCACTGAGCTCGGTGCTTCAATGAGATTGATAAAAGACACGTTATTTATTGATTTAACTCAGTAAAAATACCAGTGTTCAGGAGAAAATTCAAGACAGTTATAGTTGTCACTTGGTGTGCGAGAAGGTAAGTCGTCTAACTGGACAAGAAACTTCCCTTTTCCCCTCCCCAGGGTTTAATTTTCTTCCAGTTAGTTGACCCCATCCTCACCCCTCCTTGCATGTCAAAGGAACATCAGTACTCACACAGCTCTCTCTTACAGATTCATCCCTTATTGCTCAAGTGATGTTTGGAGTGGTGCCTCTTCCAAGTCTGAGAAAAGTGAGTGTTGCTGATGGGCTGTTGCTGCCCCAGACATCGCACATTAAAGGATATGGCCAGACTTCTGTGAAATTACGTGAATGAAGAACAGGCTTTTTCTTGCTGAAGGGCAGGAAAGAATATCAAGCCACTTCCAGATAAAACATCCTGATCTCTTTAGCTCAGGCTGTTTTGACATAGTTCAGAGCCACTGCTTGCAGAGATGTTACACTGATGCAGTATGCAAGGATTAGAGGAACAAAATTCCTTTTAGATGAATCTCCAGGTTCCAGCACACAGCAAATTAAATGGTGTAGCTGAAGAACCATGGTTTGTTGCATGCGACTTTGGCTTTGCTGATCTGAGCGGCAAGTGCGGTGAATTTTGTTTCAGACTTCTAACCGGAGAACATTTGGCCTTTGAAAGGAGCCATCATGTGTCAAGCTAAAGCTGCCTGCAGGTTTCTTTGGGAAACAAAGGGTAGTTCATCTTAATACGTGCATTGCCATCAGCTGTCATTTCGATGATGATGGAATTCTGGGAGTCTGCTTAAAGGAGTCCTCTTCCAGATTAAGCTGGATTTCATGCAAATGAATGGTTCTACCTCATGTACTTCTCTGGGTTTCCCAGCTTAAGCAGGATTGGTGTCTGGGTGCAGTAATGTCTATAGAAACACCAGGGGCTTAGTTCTCCTCTCGTTTGTTCGTGAAGCGTTTTCTTTGACCAGAATGGAATTACTGTTGATATGTGCTCCTGTGAACAAAAGACTTTGGCCTAAGATGCTCCGTGATGTAGCACTGAAAAGGCGGAAGGTTAATGCTTTCCTTTGAGTTGGTCTGTGAGTTCTGGCCTTGAACCAGACAGTGTGTCACTCGATGTCTCTCTTCGCTAACTCTTACGCTGACCACTTGTGGGTACCACAGATACGCTTTTTGTCACAGTAAGGGACCCTTTCACTTCATCATAGCTTCTTGTGATTGTTAGGTTAATGGTTGGACTGGATGATCTTAAAGGTCTTTTCCAACCTAAACGATTCTATGATTCCTACGAAGCAGTTACACTTCTGCATACATGGCTGCTGAGGAAGTAGCGGTCTATGTAGGCGTAACATTTTGTGAAACACTGCTTGTGTGAATTGGCTTTATGAATTGGGAAAAAAGGGATGCAGTAAGTTAGAACTGAGATTCCAGGTGGTAGGAAGGTGTGCGTATTCCTCACGTATAGAGGAAGGGTCCCAGCGCCTTCCTTCTTGTTTTCTTTCTCTAAGTTTACCAATTCCTAAGCACTGTTGTAGGTGGATGTGCCTGTGTTATTGTGTATTCTGTTCACTCTCTGTTCACTTTCTTTCAGGGAAGTAAGTTTTGTACCGGGCAGGGAGTATTTCCTGTTAGATGTACTCGATACAGGTGGAGAAAATGGGCCTGTTTTTAGGCTCATAATCCCATCCTAAGGTTCTTAAGCATTTGTGGAGAGGAAGCAAAAGTCTTAGCCTGGACAGGAGACAGTCTTGTTGACACTGAGCTATCTCTTCCAGATGAATATGCCTTCATGGGAGCACTGATCATTCAGGAGGTTATAAAGGAGCTGGTGGGAAAAGGTCTTAGCACTGCAAAAGTGTTGCTGCTAGCAGGGAGCAGGTAGGTATCTACAAGGCTTCCAGTGGTGAAGACAGGAGATTTCCACAGTAGAAGGCTGTTAGGGAGGAGGTCTCAGCAGCTCCTGAAAATTTTCTTCTAGGAGTACAGTAACCCTAACACGGCAAACCCCATATCTCTTCTCAGTTTTCTCCTTTAAGTGGTACAACACGGGATGATACAATATTATTTCCTCGGCTTTTGGTCCAGGTACACTTAGGAGAAAATGGAGAAAATAATAACAAGGTAAAAGCTTTGCAAGAGGGAGGGAATGTGTTCATTCTCCCCTGCATCAAGAATACTGTTTCCAGTTGGCCCACACCATGAGACGCATGTCTCTGGTGAATAGATTCGGGACATCTGAATTAAAAAATCAGACTTGCCTGACGCAGGTGCTCTGAATTGTGCTATGTTGCACAAAGCTATGGTGCACTCAGCATATGTTACACAGGGGTGTCACGCAGAAGTTGCAAAGGGTGAATTTGTCTCACTTCAGATTCTCTCAGTTTTTGAGCAGCCAACGCCCTTGCAAATGATACAAAGCGTATATATCTCCCAGAAGAAAGAATAAGAACAGGATTTGGTTTCTGAGGTATCAGATTGTTACTCAGCACTGGCTTTATTTCTGAGTGTTTTGCAAAGCAAGTAAATAACTTGGTGACTACCAGGTGAAGTAGTGGATTGCGCGGTGGATGGATGAAGTTGTCTATAGAGTGTCACTGCGGTGAGAGGGCACGTATGCTAGCCAGCCATTTAATCGCTGTGTGTGCTTCATGACTGCAGTGTTAACATTGCTCTTGCAGTGCTGGAGGGACAGGAGTGCTCCTGAATGTGGATCGAGTCGCAGAGCAGCTAGAGGAGATGGGTTATCAAGGGATTCAGGTTCGAGGCTTGGCAGACTCCGGATGGTTCCTGGATAATAAACAGTATCGCAGAACTGACTGTATCGATACCATAACGTGCGCTCCAACAGAAGCCATCAGAAGAGGAATAAGGTACCATCAGATGCTCTAAAGTACACTTTTAGAAGAGGTTAGAGTGTGGAGAAAACGGCCTCCTTCTCTATCTTCCTTCATTTTGATACTTAAAGATTATTTATCATCTACATCAGTGATTTTTCGATGATTTTATTGGAAAAGACAATAATTTAAAATCTAGCCATGCAAAAGAATGCGTGCGATTGCAGATGCTCTAAAATGTGTTGATGGGACAATGCGGCCAAGAACAAACTCTGGTGTCAATAAGTTGGAACTATAATCAGAACAGAAGTAGACTGGGGTATGGGAAGGCCATTGCTAAGATTGCACTATGCCTTTCATTCTGTTACTGCTTTGCCTTCTAGGTATTGGAATGGTATTGTTCCTGAACGCTGTAAGCTGCAGTTTAAAGAGGGAGAGGAATGGAATTGCTTTTTTGGATATAAGATTTACCCCACTCTTCGATGTAAGTATCAGATGAGAGATATGAAATGGATTCTAGGGTTTCCTCTGTATCCTCGGCTAACTTACAGCAATCCCTTTTCCAAATTTTTTGTCTTCCTAGGTCCGGTCTTTGTTGTCCAGTGGCTCTTTGATGAGGCCCAGCTTACTGTAGACAATGTGCACCTCACTGGCCAGCCTGTTCAGGAAGGGCAGTGGCTCTACATCCAGAATCTGGGTAGGGAGCTGAGAAACACCTTGAAGGATGTGACGTAAGTATTTAATTGAGGAAAACCTGGCACGTTTATCTCTAAGAGACGCTCTTATTCAGTATCCTAGCAGCATTTCTCAGATGTCTGCAGAAATGAGTGTTGTAAATTTGCTAACTATTAGTTCGTCTACCTCAAGAATCTTGCCTTTTTCATTTCTGGATAAGTGCAAAGTAATTTCCAGCTTCACAATTATCAGCTACCCTTTGTTACCAACAGAAACGTGATTTTTGCTTTCCTACCTCCAAGGTGAGGTCTGAGACTCCTTGCCATTGCACACCCATTAACCTCACAGGGATGTTTTGACAAGTCCTGATCATAAAACATAAAACTTGCTTCATACAAGAGCAGGTATTCAGGAGTCTCTTGTTGCAAATGTGCACTGTTAGGCAGGATGGAACCCCTTTTCTTCTGGATACTTTCCAGTCCAGCTGGGTTTTGTATCACGATAGTCATTGCTGTTTCTAAAAATCTTGCCAGGGGCAGCAAAAACTCCACCCTCTACCTAGTCCGGAAAGTTCTATTTAGCAGGAGTTATTTTGTCCTTCCAAGACCTAATCCATGTTTCCTTTTCTCCTTTAGCGCTAGCTTTGCTCCTGCCTGTTTGTCTCATGAGATCATTACACGCAAGTGAGTGCTTTTTCAGATTCTATGAAAGGTCAACAGGGAAATAGTAGGGGAATTAGCCAGTCCTGACAGCCTGACCCCTCTGATACAATCTGTACGGTTTGTCTTTTCAGTCACTGGACAGACATCCAGGTGAAGGGGACATCATTACCCCGTGCCCTGCACTGTTGGGATCGGAGCCTACATGAGAGCAACAAAAACGGGAAGGCCCCTCTGAAAGGCTGCCCAATTCATCTGATTGACAGCTGTCCATGGCCTCACTGCAACCCCTCGTGCCCCACTATCAGGGACCAGTTCACAGGGCAGGAGATGAATGTGATCCAGTTCCTCATGCACATGGGTTTTGATGTTCAGAAGATGGCACAGCAACAGGGCCTGGAGCCCAGTAAACTTCTGGGGATGCTCAGCAGTGGTAACTAGGAAGGGGTCTTCAGAGGGGCGGAGAGATTAGATCAGGAGGAGACTCTAAGCCCTTCTCCCACACCTTCTAATCTTCTTCCTTATGCTCATGCAGGCAGATGCACGCTCACACCCATGCATGCTCAAACCTGAACACACCCACGTGCTCCCACACTCTTGCACACTTAGGGTGTGTCAAGGGGAAAAAAAAAAAAAAAAAAGGCAATTTCTTGCTTACACAATTTAACTGGAACTTGTTACCTCCAAACTCCAGGGCTCAGTTTTGGCCATTCACATCCTCTTCCTGTGTTACACAAGGCAATCTGATACAGGGAGTAGCAAAGCCATAAATAGCAGCAATGAGAACCTTCCCCAGATCTAGGACTTCTTCCCTTGCCATGAATTTTACATCATAGACTTGATACAAGTGGTGAAAAAAGCAAGCACTGGATTTCTTTTGTCCAACTAGAAGTGAAGGAATGATTACATGACTTCCTGGAGGTCAGCATCTCATGACGAGTCATAACGTACAAACCCAGGACACATGCTAGGGATGGACACTCTTGTACTCAATTACTTTCGTATTATTTTATAAAATGACTTTTTTATTACTTTTTTTAAACTAAGCAAGAAATAGAAATGATATTGTTTTGTAACATATTTTTTTTAAATAACGAAGAAACCTCTTGCTACTTTGGCAACGTGGACATATTTATTTTAATATGTAAAACGCTATTTATAAGGGCTGACCAGAGAACCATACATATGTCTTTGTAAAGTTGTATATGCTGCTCATTTGGATGGGTTATCCTTATGATCCCTTGTGCCTGGGAGAGGGCTGAGGGTGGTATTGACATTTTGTATTAATTAGACTTCTGTGTTCCCCTTGCAGTATGCTTTGTCATTGTTTCTCTGATGAAGAGGTTGTAATTTGAGGTCTAAGTACAGAGATTTTCACCCAGCATCTGATGTTTGCGTACTTGCACAGCATTTTCAGCTTGACTCGGATTTGCCAAGCATTCCAGGGCATTGCATTTTAAGAGACCTGTTTTTGCAGCAAAGGCCTCTATTCTAGTGAGAGAAATGCTCGATCAGACCGTCTGGCCTGTCTTAAATGGGGAGCGTTTGGAACATAAAAGGCAGAGAACACAAGACAAGCACCAACATATTTCTATTCTTCTAGTCGTTTGCGAACACACCCACCTCAGAAGATGGAGAATCCCCTTTGATGGTAATGGGAGGAGAGCAAGGGAGGGATCCGGAATGTGTGACTGAAGCTGGAGAGAGCGCGAGACCATTCCGTAGGGGGGAGAGCTCACAGGCAGTCGCAGAAAAGCTTTATACCGTAGCGTACTGTAGCTGGTGTAGGCAAACCTCACAAGGAACTTCATCCACATTCATTCTGCAGAAGTTCTTAATGACGACTTTGCATTTGCTTGCACTTGTGTAAATGGTTACACACTGTGTAGGCCACAGAAAATTAGGGCCTAATTTTAGAAAAATTCCATACGCTTTCAAGATAGGTCTTGCCAGGTTGAAATGGTAGTGCTATTTGTAAGATCCATTGTCTTAGGTGAGTAAACCCCAAAATGAACAAAACCGCAGCCATTTGGTTACTTCTCATGGACTTCAGCAGCCAGGTAGTACCAAGCAGGAAATTAGCCGTCCTGCTGTGCAAGATGGGTTTAGTACGCGTTTAAGATAAAAAAGTAGCTAAAGAGAAAATGAATGGTGCTCCCAGCAGAACTGAAATGCAGGAAAACTTATCAGTGGAGTTTCCCTGTGATCAATCTAGGATTACTGATATCCTCTATGTTTTAATAGCTTGGGTTTAAAAGTAAAATTGTTCTGATTACATTTTTCATGCCACTAAGTTGAAAGGCTTCTTCAGTACAGACAACATTTGGAAAAGCATACAGGAAGATGGGATTCCTCTGAGGGCTTGGAGTCACATGGAGTCAATCAAAGTGCTGGTACTTGAGCGGTAGCCAGAATTCCTGCTGTGCACTGGTTCATCAGTTGGGGAGCACCGAGGGAGACTGCTGCGCGTGTCGGTTGTTGGCAGGACGACTATATGCAAGATGATGCACCTGGAGATACGGCGAGTGCCCTAGGCTGTGTCCAGCGATGTATTTCTACAAGGGAACAGTAAAGTATAAGTGCCACTGTTGAAGTTTGGAATACGTTTTGCAGAGCTGGTTACCTGTATATCTAAAACATTAATTCGAAGGTTAATTTCTAAAAGGCAAAGAATGTTCGGAGGGGATATTTTCCTTGCAAGCACAGGAAAAAATCACTGGGAGTCGGGGATCACTCTTGTAGCTTAGTATGCCTTTGCAACAGTCTTTTAAAATGTGTAACAGGGAGAAGTCTCAGAAATATTTTTAAAGGGGAACTTGGCTAATTTATTAGAAAAATTATACAGTGTGGTTGCAAGTCATAGCTGGAAACTGGAATCTGTAACCCAGGAAGTCATTTCCAGCTCTGTACTTCTTGTACTTGTGCAATAAATATAATTTTCCCAAGCCTTTGTAAAGCTGGCACTTCTAAGTTCATCCCCAGTGACATCTGCTATGTGGAAGCCAGTGGCAAAAAGGGCAAGCCTGGAAGAATTCAGTACCATGTGTTTGTACTCTCAGATCTCATGACTAGATGAGATGCTTTCCCTCTGAGAGGGAAAAATTGTCTCCAAAAGCATCACATGATTGAACCAGAATTAAAACACAACCAAGAAGTCAAAAGCTGATAGCAGAATGTATGGATTTGCAGTGCGTGACTACAGGTCCAGGCGTGGGCACGTAAGCAGTTTCAGTCGTGAGCTGGAGGGTAGACCCTGTGCCTCTGTTCGCTACGGGAATCGCTGGTAACACACAGGGCCCGAGAGAAACTAACTCTTACCCAGATAACGCGCTCTTCAGCCCTCACGGAGGAGGATGGCAGATCTGATCGAGTAATGCACACCAAACCCAGCCGTGATAGTGAAGACCATGGACAGTTACGTTCTGCCAGGCTTACCGCAGGAGCTCCGCGCTGGACTGGGGCAGCTGCAGAGAGGAAGTGCCACACTGGAGAGAGGAAAGGCATAGAAGGGCTGCTCCAGGGAAAGGTGCCCTGTTCCTCAGATGAGCAACGTGGAGGCAGCATCATTACTGCGAAAGCACTGCAAGAGGGTGGTAGCAGCAGTGGGACAGCATTCCACAGCATCTGCTGCATCCATGGAGCAGCTGATGAAGCTTTTGCCCTCCACGATAGCCCTTGCTGCTCTGTCCTGCCAGCACACCTCTTGCATGGAACCCAAGCTACAAATCTGGACAGTTTAGTAGCCATGGTCTCTTCTGTGCCGATCAATGTCTCACTTTGTAAGATGTGGTGACTTACCATTTAGGAGCCACTGGTCTGATGCATGGGTATGTGGGCTTCTCAACATTCGTTTTAATTGCAAAGCTGCCGTGCCGTTCACCAGCAAATGCCTGTGGCTCTGGATCTCCGTTCAGAACAAATCTTAAACTGTGCAGGCAGAGTCTTCCCTGTTTGGCAGAACAGGGTCTCAAAGGAACAGTGCAACAAGCTGAGGTGATGGGGTGCAAGAAGCTGTGTGTTTCTGATTCGTGACCTTCTATCTGATACCTGCTTACATATTTTTAAACTGAAAAGAAAATTTAAGTGCCTTGGCAGTGCATCTGTGTGATGCTGGGAAATGAGACTGCTGGCAGCACCCGGAGGCCCTGGGGATCCACGGAAGCGGGAGACCCGCACGTTCAAACCCAACACCCCGGCGGAAGGCAGTGGTCCATCTGGTGCGCTGCTCCTGCCCGCTCTTTGTTTCAGGGACCATTGCCCTCTGCCGGCACTGCCTCGCGGTGCTGGGGTCTCTCCGGAGTGGCACCATTCCTCATGGGAAGTGAAGCCTGGCAGCAGGACCAGCTCTGCTCTGAGCCTGGGCATCACCGATGGGTCACAGCGTGCAGGGCAGCTGGGGCGGATTGTGATGATCAGCACCAGGGCCTTGCAAGCAGTTGTCCTCAAGCGTGCCTTGACGTGGAGCCTCCCCTGCTCTCTGTTCGTGAGCACGTTGGTCCCCTGGTCAGATGGGAGGTGATGCAGCAAGTTACAGCGTAAGCAATAACGCAATGGGCTATAAACTGTAAAACTGCTCTTCTCCTGCGACTGTGGAGTTCAGTACAGCCGCTTGACTGTCATAAGAAGTTTTGAATAAACTTTTCCTCACTGACCCCACACAGCCAGTGTGGTACAGTTGCAGCCAAATGCTACAACGGGGAGTATTGGGGTTGGGGGTGGATCTAGAGGGGGTCCTGCTAGGGCTTAAGAAAAACGACAGGTGTGATTTCAGCTGTGCGTAGGTGCAACAGCGCATCACTGATGGAGTGCTGAGACTGCACACAGACAGCAAAGCAGCGTCCCCAGACAGGATGGGCCAGAGTCCAACAGCAGCAGTAGCTTTGCCTTGTAACACAGCCCCTGTGTTTTACAGGACGTGCCACAATACAGAGAGTAACATGCTGCCAGTAAAGTCTGGAAAACTGCTGCTGCAGGTGAAGGATTAACATAGAGAATCAGGAAGGGCAAGACCTCAGGGTGAGAGCACGTTCACCTGAAGCTCCTTGGCTCTTGCTGCATTTCCTGGTTGTTGTGATGTTAATTGTGCAACTTCCACCCCAAATGAATGCAGGTTTTCTACATTTAGCACCAGAGGTCTTTTTAAGGAAAATGGGAGGGATTTTCACGAAAGAGACACTGAGGTTACAAGGTGGTGACAAAGCTGAAGGTAGGCACATTTTATCTTAACATCCACAAAATTTGTACTGTTCTCATGCAAATCATTCTGTAAAGTTATCCCTGGCCTACAAAATGCTGACTGTGAGGTGCTGGAGTGCTGTAGCTGCTGCTTTTCACCGTAAGCAATCCTGCTGTGACCTATGTAACCTATCGCCATTTGTCTCTTGTCTTAAGCCACAGCTGGATCACAAGTGACTTGCAGCAGCAACACTAGCTTAAATAGTTCCTGTCCAATCCCCTGGTCCTGGCTGCTCTGTCAGTGCTACTGCTCTGTAGATACAACCATGCGCATCTGCTGTGTAAATCAGACCAGTGATGACTCCAGGTTAAAAATAATCCCTGTCAGGTGCAAGTTTTCTGCTGTTCTTTTTGAAATCTGAGATTAGTACCCTGATCCAGCTCACAGAGCAGTTGTGTAGGCAAGATGTGTAAGAGCAAGGGAGGAGGATGGAGGGGTGGGACCAAGTAGCCAGAAACTGGACGTGCTGCATCGCCTTCAAAGCCCATTTTATTCAAGCAGAGACGTGTAAACGTGAGCTTCCTGGCAGCGTGAGCTGCTGCAGTCGCACATCCCAGGTAGCGGTCCTGCCTGCCAGCAGCGCTGGTGCCAGCAGACCTTACAGGCAGCAAATTGCTGAGAGCAGATATTCTGGGGGTCTGGGAGCTTTCAGCTGTCTGAGCTGCCCGAACCGTCCCATCTGAGTCCCTGGCCACAGCACAAGGAAGGGTCGTGGGAGAAGGGGGAGCAGGGTCCTGCACCTGAACAAGCCCAGGCTGCCCCAGAACTGCATGCTGAGGTCCTAAATTGGAACAGACACTCTCTTTTGTCAGCTCTTCTTTATAGTATCTAGCACCGCGTGTGGCAATTCATTGGTGGGTGTCACATCATTACATTAACATATGAATAAGAAACAAGGATATTAAGCATTATTATTGTTAGCAAGCATGAGGGTCGATTACAATTCCCAGTGAGGGCGTTACAGACTTTATCAGCACAGCTGATGACTACCTTGAACCATGCAGAACGGTTTTAAGGCTCCGGGCTGGGCTGGCCCTCAGTCACGCTGGCTCCCTGCACCTGTGCAGAGGTGACCTTGCTTCCTTACTGGGACCAGCACAGTGAGAGCTGGTCTGCAGGTGAGGAGTCAGCAATGCTGCCATGAGGTAAGTGAAGAATTTTTCTACTGTGTTGTGTTTTTCATTTTTCCCATTCTGAAACTACATCAGAAATTTTCTTTGGGGTTTTTAGAGTCAGAATTAAGAGATTTTTGGATAGAGACCAAGTCTGGGGAAATGTATACCAAAAATGGCTACCTGGGAAAGCTTTGATCCACAGGAGGCATGGTTTGACACTATATATTGAAATCTGTGTTCCAAAACAGAGCTAAGAATATCAAAGCAATTTTTTTTTTTTACAATTGTATTTGGTTTTGGCATTCAGAGATACAAGAATAACTGGTTCCCATATAAGTAAAACAGAGACAGGGAAGAGTTTACAGAGGTAGTGAGGACGAGTGCTCAAAATCTTCACAGCTACATGCTCTCACTAATGCTCAAAGCACAGCAGGGCCTTGCACAGCAGGTAAATATATTACTGCTCCAGATCAAATGGAGCAAAGTGAGTCAGCTTTAATCATAGCCTCTGGCCTAAATCCTTTTATAGGGCTTGTGATGCCTTTGGGCTTGTGCCCCTGCTCGGGGGGCCTCGGGTCTACAGGACTGAGCTCCTGTTTCTGCAGCATGGCCGGGTCACAGCCCGCTTCCACGGACAGCCCCCGTGCTGTGGGGCGGCTGCTGGGAGAACAGCAGTGTTCCAGTGACCCGAACGTTTCTAGAGGAATGGCAGAAGGATAATCAAGAGCCTCTGATGGATCTCGCAGTGTCAGTGTTAAATAACACCCGCTCATGGCAGTTGGGGGGGCAGGACTCATTCCAGAACTATTAATATAGCCCCTATTTATATTCCCAGGTTCCTGCGAACAGCGCAGCAGAGCGCTACAGCTGCAGAGCTAAAACGGAATAAATGTCAGCCTCCAAGGAGAAAACGATCCTTTCAGCCATCATGTAGGACAGGAGGCAGTGAAAGGACAGAATGCGGGGCAGGTTTCAGACCTGAGAAAGCGGAGCGAGCGGATGGCAGCACCCTGAGATTGCAGCTGGTGGGCAGAGCCAGCCGGTAACCTCCCTGCAGCCGGCAAGTCTGCGCGGAGAGGCTGCCAGAAACGCACACTCAGCGTCACACACAGCACCTACCGATCCGGGCAGACACAGGCGGGGATTCGAGCTGCCGCTCTCCTGATCCCGTACCAGGTGTGACTCAGGACAAAGGAGCAAAAGCCTGAAAGGACATTTTCGGGGGGGCTTTAAGTGCATTGTCTGCTGGACTGGAAAGATGATGGAGAGCACGAGCGGGCCGTATCTGAACACTGCTGCTGTGACATCCCCCGTGGGAATAGCTCGTTTGCTGCAGATGACGTTTGGATGCACCACCTTCAGCCTGGTAGCCCACCAGGGCGGATTCAGCGCGGCATACGGCACTTTCTGCATGTTTGTCTGGACCTTCTGCTTCGCCATCACTGTCTTCATCATCGCCTGCGAATTCACGCATCTGCACAGCTGCCTGAGCATTTCCTGGGGAAACTTCACTGCTGCTTTTGCCATGCTCGCCACGCTCATGTCTGTCACGGCCGCGGTGATCTACCCGCTCTACTTTGTCCAGCTTGACTGTTACCCCATCGGCTGTGAGGTGAGAGACTTTCGCATTGCGGCCAGCGTCTTCGCAGGCCTCCTGTTCGTCGTGTACGCCGCCGAGGTGTTCTTAACCAGGGCAAAACCGGGACAAGTCACCAGCTACATGGCCACGGTCTCCGGGCTCCTGAAAATCGTGCAGGCCTTTGTGGCCTGCATCATCTTTGGGGCACTGGTGAACGACAGCCAGCACGGCAAATATGTGGCGACACAGTGGTGCGTGGCCATCTACAGCTTTTGCTTTGTGGTGACGGTGGTGGTAGTGGCCTTCAGCGTCACAGGTAAGACCGCCTTGCTGTGGTTCCCCTTTGAGCGCTCCGTGGTCGTGTACACCTTCGGGGCCGTGCTGCTGTACGTGAGCGCAGCGGTCATCTGGCCGGTGTTCTGCTTCGACAGCAAGTACGGCTCCCCACGGCGCCCCAGCCTCTGCGCCAAGGGCAGATGCCCCTGGGACAGCCAGCTGGTGATCGCCATCTTCACCTACGTGAACCTGCTGCTCTACGTCGTGGACCTGGCCTACTCCCAGCGCATCCGCTTCGTCTCGCACCTCTGAAATGCAGGTCTGCCGCTGCAAAGCCCAGCGCCGCAAGCAACAGCAGTCGGGGATGCAGCAGGAGACGGGATGCGGGGAAGGGAGGCGCTGATCGGGCACGCGCGCGAGAACCATCAACCAAACTTCGAGGTCAAGACTGACTGGACCAGCAAATTAATGACCCGTAGTGGGTGGGCTGCAGCTGGTGCTGGGAAAAGCCCACCTCCCCCATCATTCAACATCTGCCTCAGCTGCCTGGTGCCAGAGCAAAGAATCGATGCAGCTCAAAGTATGCAAAATGGCCTTTCATCTCCAGGCGGCAGAAATGCTTGCTGCAACAGCGGGTCTGCAGGCTACTGGATTACTGAGTCAAATATTAGGAAAGGCACCGAGGATTTTGAAACTGTTACCAACGCTTAACTATAATCAAGTGACTACCCAGGAAGTGGGAAAGTTAAAAGCTGCCTCAAGGAACACCAGTTCTGGAGATGAAAAACAATCCCTCAGAGTTTGGGTTAGTTTGGGCTGTGTGGTGAGACATGAAATGCTTGCAAGTGTGGGAAATTCCAATCAGGATGTTTCTGAGAAGAACATCATAGCTGTAATAGTATTTTGAAGATCACCAGTCCTTTCCCTTCCTTTCCTCTCCTTTGCTGTTTAGCACAGAAAAAGAGTATCAGTCACGCACCTTGGGGGGAAGCATGGGATATTCCTATTTAGCAAACACTGAGTCATTACAGAAATGAAAATTTGCAAAGTCGGGGCTCTACTGCCAAGAAACAGGGTGCAGAACAGAGTCGAACTGCAAAATAACTGTGTGTAACCTGGCATCCTCGCTCTAGCAGGACCAGAAGGTACCTTGGCACGTGCTTTGTCTCAGTTCATATGCCACCGTTTCATTACACTGATGTCAAGAATTTTTTTTTCTGGAAGCTTAAAGATAAATTCTGGGGGGAGGGGGGAAAGGGATGCAGAGATTAATTGATCTCACAGCGCTGCATAAAAGAGCAAACTGGGGGGGGCACAGACAGGATGGGACACGACAAAACTTGCATAGAATGGTAACAAATTGGGAGCGCTGCCTCAGACTGGATCAGGCGCTAGGATTCCTGAGCTCTTTGCGTCACCAACGAGCTGCATTTCTCTGACCCATCCCTGACAAAACACCCACTTTGAAGTCCCACATTGCATAGCTCAGATTTCAAGCTTAATAGGAAGAAATGTTCTCCATTTCTGATCCAGCGAGAAACCAAAGCAGTCTGAGTACTTGTGCAGAAAGCATGCAGACGAGATAGTTTGATTAAAATCTAAAGTAGCTGACTGTCAGAAGCAAGATTTATTTTTTAACCAAATTAAAATAAAGCTGAATGGCAGACTTACATACTACACCTCCAGAGATTTGTATACTTTCATCCTGCTCTCCACACAGCTTTTATTCACCAGGCATGGCCCTTCTGCTTTCTGCCAGAAAGCACAGCTCAATTTATTTTGATGTATGAAGCCTCAACACAGCCCCAAAAAAGTATATACACAATCAGCCGAGACCTCTGACTGACATTTTTTGTAGCAGAGTCACTCAGGAGAAAGGAAGGAAACTTACTTTTCATCAGTGCTTTGTATGCAGCTTGCAAAGCAAAGGGAAAAAATTGTTGGGACAGATTGCGTTGGATAATTCTGCTACCAAGTAAGAACCAACCTTTAGCAGTGGGAATTACTAGCCCATGAAACAGGTCAAGAATCGGCGTCCAGCATAAAGGGGATGCGCTGAAGAGCCTTCCGAGGGGGGTTTCTCTTCCGCAGCTCCCCATTAAGGGCAGGAAGTCTGGAAGGTAATGGTCCGACAAGACGCTGGGCAGCTTGTTCTAGGGCAAGACCCAAGACTATCCACTATAGATATAAACCAGGGTATTGGGGAGCTTTATTTCTTGCCAGCCAAACAAATTAAGGAGTTGTACAAGTAAGAAATGCTAACTTGGGAAAAGAAACCCATTTGTATTGGAGGAGGCAGTGTACAGAGAGCCGTTGCGCACAAAAGGAACCTTGAGCATTTATGATGTATTTGCTTTAAACCTGTCAACCTGGACAAATTAAGCTGTGTTACACTTGAAAATTACTTACTTTTTGTTATTACAGAGCACCAAAAGTCAAATAGGTGACTGTGAACCATCACAGCTTCTGTTATCAAATTCAAAATCAGGAAAACTGCTTTACAAAAGCACCTTCCTGTGGACTCCGGCGTGGCTCCGAGGGGGCTGGTGGAGGCCAGGGAGAGGGGCGTCAGCAGCAGGTGCCCCCGGGCAGGGACTGCTCGTCCCCAGAGATGACACTCCAGGTCTTTTGGGCAGTGAAGTCTGTCGGAAAGTGCCTCAGCTGGTTAACACTTTTTTTTTCAGCTATGCATTTGCTTGCTTTTTGCTGTGAAGATTTTGCGCCAAGTAGGGGCAACTAGCAGGAATATGATCAAATCTGCTAATGACACAAGTTGATGCAATTTATACAGTGCCAGGGACATAAAGGCAGGCCCAGGAGACACAGGTAACGGGGAAACAATGGGGGTAAAACGCAGTGCCTTCACAATAAGGAGGAAATAGAATTTAACATGGAAATCATGACACCACTGACTGGAGGAGTGGAAAGACAAGTCATTGCCAAGAACAGTGTGTTCAGATTTAGCCTTCTCATCTGCCAGCCAAAGACTGAGCAAAAAATGTTAGCATGGTCAAAATGGCAAAAAAAGATTGTGTGGACAACAATCCACTCTTTTAGGAAGGGTGGGGGGGGGGGGGGAAATCAAAACCTCATGCTTCAGTGGTTAAAACAGTCACTAACCATTGGAAACTATGAGATTACCCAATCTAGGACAGACAACATCCGATATCTGCTTAATATGATTTTAACAACCAACCCTGACATGATTCAGTTAATTAAAAAACCCTTCACTTCCACAGCTCGCCTTTCCCCTTAATTAATAAATCACGATCAAGTAACTTGTCTTCTGCCATAAAACAGGCTTCCTAAAACACCGTTCATTCTCAACTTTTTCAGTAAACTCATGTCAGAATGTACATGCATTTATTTAGACTTATGGATTTGTGTTTGCAACCAATATAGACAGCTCCTAGATGATTCCAACCTGAAACATATATATAAAAAACATATATATATATATATGAAATCTGAATCTTTAATGGGTTGGTTTTTGGTTTGGTTCTTTTTTTGTTTTCCCCCCCTTCTCTTTGTGAAGAGTGGGATTCAGTATCCCCAAAAGACAACGTTTAGGAACGTTCATCCACAGGAGGTACACTGAGATTTATTTCTGTCAATAAAGGAGTAAGAAAAAAGCCAAAGGAGAGGGGGAAAAAAAAAAAAAAACAAACCACCCAACTGTGTGGTTAAGATTAGATTTTTGGTAAAAAAGAACTGCCTGGTGCCTGTTTTTACAGTGACCTTTCAAAAGGTCCCGGTCCCCTCACAGGCCATACCGGGGCCCCCGCCACGGGCGACGCCGAACACGCCCCAGCGCTCCTGCGCGGCGGCCGCGGCTCTTGCGGCGGTTCTGCCGGTAAAACGTGCCTGGTTACGGGGTTACAAAATTTCCAACCTGGTCCAAGCATAGGAAACCCCCTTCCTTCAGGAAATCCACAGGTAGTTCGAAGGAAACGCGAAAGCCACCCGCCCAGGGCCCCGGGCCGCCCGAGCCCTTCTGCAGGCCCCGGCGGCGGCTGCAGGGCCCCGTCCCTGAGGGCAGGACCCGCTCGCCGGCGCTTCCCGGGCACCCGGCTGCCCCGGGGGCGGACGAGGAGGAGGGGGAGGGGAGGGGCGGGGAGGGAAGGCGGACCAGCGGCACCGAGCGCCGCTGCCCGCGCCCGCTGCGCCCGCCGAGCCCTGGCCCCGCGGGGGGGCTCGGCCGCCCCGGGAGGGGCCGCGCATTCCGCCGGGGCCGCGCTCGGCTCCGCGCAGTCAGGCGAGGGCAGGAGCATCCCAGGAATGTCCGGGAGAGCAGCTGGGGCGGGCCCGGGCCCGCCCTCTCCGCTGCCACCCAGGCCTGCGGGCACGGCGGCCCCGGGGCCGGGCCTGCGCTGGCGCCAGGCCGGGGGGGGGCGGCAGCGGCCGGGACGCTGGCGGGGGGGGGGGGGCAGCCCCGAGGGGAGAGGAGGCGGCGGCCCCCGGGTGGGCGGCCCCCCTCCCCGCCCGGCGGCCCGCAGCCCTCACGGCGGCGGCGGGCGGCCCCGCAGGCCACGCGGCGGCGCCCGAAGCTTCCAGAAAGGCGCGCGCCGCCGGCCCGCCGCTGAGGCGGGAGGACAGCGCCGCCTGGCGGCGCGGCGGCCGGCCCCGAGCGGTCCCCGTAGGCGGCGAATGATGCAACACCCGGCGCCGGTTGCCCCAATCGCTGGTGAGGGCTGCGCCGGTGGCACCGCCCCTCGCCCCTGAGTGGCGGAGAGCCGGCGCGGCCCCACCCTGCCGCCCGCCGATTTGCTGCGCGCCGACGGCCCGCCCCGCTGCCGTGCGTCACCGCCTCCCTGCGCGGCCACGTGGACGGCGGCGGGGCCGCAGGTGGGCTCCGGTGGGGCCGCGCAGGGCAGCCCCGTGCACCGCACCGCACCGCACCGCACCGCACCGCACCGCACCGCACCGCACCGCACCGCACCGCACCATGAGCGTGGGGTTCATCGGGGCCGGGCAGCTCGCCTTCGCCCTGGCCAGGGGCTTCACGGCGGCAGGTGGGCGCGGGGCGCGGGCGGCGGGCGGCGCTGAGCCGAGCCGAACCGAGCCGCCGGGGCTGATTCGCGGTGCCGTTCGCAGGGGTCCTGGCCGCGCACAAGATCACGGCGAGCTCCCCGGACACCGAGCTGCCCACCGTGAGCGGGCTGCGGGTGAGTACGGGCGGGCGGCAGGGCGCGGGCGCCGGCGCTCCCCCCGCGGGCCGCCCCGGGCGACAGCGGTCCCGTTTCTCCCCGACCGCTGCAGAAAATGGGCGTGAACTTCACGGTGAGCAACAAGGACACGGTGAAGAGCAGCGATGTCCTCTTCCTGGCCGTCAAGCCCCCCATCATCCCCTTCATCCTGGACGAAGTGGGCCCCGACATCGAGCCCCGCCACATCGTGGTCTCCTGCGCGGCTGGCGTCACCATTAGCTCCATCGAGAAGGTGAGGGCTGGCGTGGGCTGCGGCCGGGCTGGGGCCTGCAGCCTTGCCAAGCCGCTCCGCACTGGACGCCCGGTGCCTGGGAGGTGTCTGCCGCAGGGCAGGACCGTGCGGGAGCCAGCCTTGAGCCGGTTCCGCTCCTCCAGCCCCAGGAGCTGGTGCGAGGGCGGGCGTCGCTCGTGCTCCCCAGGGCTAAACTCGTGCTGCAGCCAGCTGGTGGCTTTGGGTCGCCTTTGCCCGTCCTCATCAGACAAAGCTGTAAGAGTCTTTATGCCAGCTCTTTTATTACATGAGGTGCTATCAGATTTTTTTTCTCTCAACAGAGCTGGGTCATCTCCCCTGAATTTCTGCACACTTTGTGCTAAGTGTCTGCAGGAGCTGTTTTGAAGACTTGCGAGTTGATGTGGGAATGAGGCATTCAGGGTATTGTTCCCAATAGCAGCTCTGCCCAGCTTCCTATTTGCTGGTACTACTAAAGACTTCACATTTAAGTTTTGGCTGCTTTGGGTCAAAGCAGGGAATTTGGAATACAGGAGCCTCTCTCTTCCCTCTGCTTCTGGTGTTCTTGCCCCTGGGGAGTCCCTTCTTAGACAGCCTATTTGGTATGCCAAATATGCACTAAAGCTCATTTTTCTTCCTTCCTTCTTTCTTTCTTTTTTTCTATCTCCAATAATTTTCTGCCCTAAGAAACTCTCTACCTTCTGCCCCACACCAAAAGTGATCAGGTGCATGACCAACACCCCTGTGATTGTCCGGGAAGGTGCTACAGTCTATGCCACTGGGACTCATGCGGATGTGGAGGATGGGAAGCTCTTGGAGCAACTGATGGCCAGCGTAGGCTTCTGCACTGAGGTGGAAGAGGACCTGATAGATGCTGTAACGGGGCTCAGTGGCAGTGGCCCTGCGTATGTATGTGCTACTTCTTCAACTTGTGATGGTCTTGGGGAGAGCAGTAGGCTTTGCACACGGTGAAAGTCTGTGCAACTTCAGTTTGTCGTTTCTTGTTTTTCTCATCACTCACGTTTGCGATGGGACGTGTAATCCAGGTATTCAGTTTATAACCAATTTGGGTCAACAACAGAAGTCCATTACCAGTCTTATGAGTCTGAAGTCCATAGCCAGCATGCACTGCCCACGTGTCCATGTTGCAAAACATGGGCCTGTAGTTAGTTTGACCCAGAAGCCGAATTTCTCCCATTCTCCCCACTCCTGAGCTGGAACAAGTGGGAGGGAAGCCTGGCACGGCACCCATGCAGTAAAGGGGGAGGCTTTTGTCAAGTCTGGAAGCAGTAGAAGTCACGGTGATCCTGGAGCCCTGGATTCTCTCCTCCCTGAGAACAGTGGTCTCGGAATGGAGACTTTCAGTGACTTTCTTCTTCTGTCTGGTCTCAGGCATTCACTGCTCTGGATGCTCTCGCAGATGGGGGAGTGAAAATGGGACTTCCCCGCAGGCTGGCTGTTCGACTTGGAGCACAGGCTTTGCTGGTCAGTATTTCTTCCTCCAGAACACGTTTGAGGCTGTGCCTGCTCTGTGCAGAGTATTCTGCACATCGTGGTTTGAAATGATCTCAGTCCTCTTACTGAATCTACTTTAAAAAATGTGTTTGGTTTGACTGCATACAGGTTCCCGGTGAGGGGACATAGGAAGTGTCCGCAGCAATCTGCTGGCGCTGGTGTGGGAGCTGGGGCCTGGGGAGCCATGACTCCTCTGAAGGCTTTTTCAGCTCTGAAAAGTGTTTTGGCAGCCTGCTAATGGCTATCGGGCAGCAGCCCAGTTTTGCCCACTGTGCTGCTCTGTGCAGTGAAGAACAGGGGTATTTGAGAGCCGGTTCATCAGTCAGAGCTCTGGCAGCTGTTTTCTTTTCCTTACTACAGGGCGCTGCCAAAATGCTGTTAGAATCTGAGCAGCATCCCGGCCAGCTGAAGGACAACGTCTGCTCGCCCGGGGGAGCCACCATCCATGCCCTGCACTTCCTGGAGAGTGGTGGCTTTCGCTCACTCCTAATCAATGCTGTGGAGGCTTCCTGCATCCGGACAAGGTGGGCATCTAGAAGTCCTAAAGAGCCTGCAAAACTTGCCCCCCACACTCCCTGTCTCTTCCTTTTGCTATGTCTTTCTCTCCCACCACCCCACTGCAGGGAGCTGCAGCATCTGGCAGACCAAGAGAAGATCTCCCCAGCAGCCATAAAGAAGACTTTGTTGGATAAGGTGAAGCTGGAGTCTCCTTCTCTGTCCGTGGCATCTGCCGGCAAAGTCAGTCTGTTCACCAATAAGAGCCCCAGCAGCAAGAAGAACTGACCAGGCTGCTGTAGCCTGGCTGCGCTGGACATCAGTCTCCTCCATGCCCTTTCTTTTTTATCCAAGGAAGAACGCTCATGCTGAATGTTGGTGTCCCCCATGCCTAGCTCTCGGCTTGCAGCAGCTGTGGGGCAGCGCAACACTGTAGAAGAGGGTCTTTAACCTGTAGTGGGGTTGGTGCAAACTGTCCCTGGCATTGCTGTTCTCTCTTGGGCAGGGGTGATACCATCATCAGAGCTTTATCAAGGGCATCGTTTGTCCAGAAGCCTTGGATACTTCTAGGACTCAGGCAGTGTTTGTGGTGTCCCATGCAGAAATGGTTTCCAACAGGTTTTTAAGAGGTTTCAGAATGCCTTTTGGTCTCAAAGGTTTGAACCAGGCCTGGATCCCTCTTGCCCCACCTTGCATCTGCTGTCAGAGCTTGTGTTTTGTCGCTGTCTTTATTAGCTAGAGCAGATGCTGCCACACAAATGCAGTGCTGCACGCTACGATAGAGGCTGGGCCCTTAAAGCACCTCTCAGAAGGGACCAAAGTGCCTCTGCCCCATCTTCCATCTGCCTTGACTTTGAGAGACAGATGGCATGAACCTCTGGACCACACTCTGTTTCTCTCTTTGCTGGCTGCCCCTTCTCTCTGCTCTGTCTGGTGTGAACTGCTCGCACTGTCCCTCCTTTGCTGCTAGCCTGGCTTGGGTGGTTGGGCAGGTGGAGGGGTAGCGAGTGCTCCCTTTTCCCTCTGACACCTCTTGATGCTCTCCATGGACAGAATCTGCTCCCACATGCCCATGGATATCTTTCAGCATCACTGTGGTCCCTGATGCTCTCCTTGCTCTTTGCACTGCTCCTGGGGCAGCCGGGAGCAGAGCTGAAGTGAAGGACAACCTCCTCTGGAGAAAGCCGCCTTCTGTACCATTCCCTTAGACTCAGGCAGGGTTTTGTACCAGGTCTTGGGCTACTGTGTGGCAGCAGGACTCTTCCTCAGCACCTTTCCTTGCATCAGGGTGTACCTCCTTGGACTGCAGTGTTGATGGCTGTTGACAGTGGCTGCTCTGCTTCAGCTTGTGCAATTCAGCTGTGTTGTGGACTGGTCGTCCCTTCCAGACGGCATTTCTCCCAGCAGAGCCCCTGGGCTGGTGAAATCCAGCACAGCAGCCCTCAGCGTTGCCTTATGTTGGCATAGTTATGTCTCTGGTACTTTCTAGACCTTTTCTTTTTTCTTCCTGTTGCTTTGAAGGTGTTGCACTGCAATTCCCCTTCTTTGAAGGGGAAAACACCTAGAAAGAAAAGTTTGGGGCTGCTTCATGCAGTTGCATTCCTAGTTCTTTAGAATGCAAGACTGAAGGGAAACATTGAGTCCTCTGATCTGGCTTCTGGCTCTGATCTTGTCCCATCTCACCTAGCTTGTCCTCTGTGAGACCCAGAAGGAGAAAGTCAGTCCCTGCTTGACACGAAAGAGGTTCAGGGAGGACTTGAGAATGCCTGATGCCTGTCCAACAGCAAGGACTTGCTTGGTGAAACACATCCACATGACTACACTTTTGCAGAGGGGGAAGATCCTTGCTGTTCTGGTCTGGAGAATTTCCCAAGTCTGACTCAAATGTATGAGCCAGAAACAGCAGCAAAGTACGGGGTCTAGGAGCAGTGGTCCCTTCTGCCCCTCAAACTCCAGTATTTGTGAGGGAAGGGATCTGGCCAGGGTTGTGGTGGCAGCAAGCAGGGAGGGTGGCCCTGCTTGACCCTTCCTGCTGCTGGCACAGCCCCGAGCACCAGGCCAGGCGTGAGCAGGCGCTGTGCTGTGCCAAGGGAAACGCAGCACCTCTCTTCCCTGGGCCCGCTGGGGAAAGGGATGAATGAGGGTTGTAGACTTAAAGGGCAGAAGGGACCAATGCTCTGGTCAGACAGAAGGCGGATTACAGCCTGTCCTCTAGAAGGACAGTTAGCCTTTCCTTCAGGCACAGTCTTGGGACCCAGCCCTAGAACAGCAGCAAAGAGAAGACTGTGTCTACTGCTTTCTGTGATTTCTTTATAGCCAATGTCCCTGCGGGGCTTCCTTGCATCTCTACTTTTCTCCCAGAGCCTGAGTCCTGTCCCAAGCCAGAAAACTGCACAAAGCATGCGAGCTGCCCCCGCCACTTCTGCGGGGCTGCAGTGGGAGCAACAGTCTGGAGGGGATGGAGTGGATTTGGGTGGATAACTGTTGTACTGTATTCTTTCTTGGGGTATACTGGGGGAGTGCTGGTAAAAGGAGGACATTTAAGATGGGCTTATTGTCTCCTGAGGAATCCTGGACCTGCAGGTGATGCAGGAAAAGCATTTTGGTATCGTTGCAGAGGCTGCCAAAGGTGCTAGTAATGTTAAAGCGGTTTTAGTGTTAGGCTTTCGGCTGGTAGCAGGGTATGAGCCTATACGCATGATAGACGGTTATTCCTCTTCCCTCTACATAATAAACTGCTCCTCTGACAGGGAGCTGTGGCTAATCCCAGCTGTTTGGACTGGGTATATCTCTTGCCTCTGGCAGTGGCCATTGGGTCCTTGCTGCCTGCACTGAGTGTGCTCGAGTTGTGCTGCAGACCTGTCTTTGAGGCTGGTTTGTCTGGGTATGGGACTGGGAAGCGTATCAGCCTGTTTGTCACCCATGGTTCCTGAGCAGCAACACAGAAGTTATCACTATCTGTTTTCAGAGATCTAAAGAGTATCCCAACCCTTTAGGCTTTCTAGTGGTTCTGCCACTGCATACAAGATTTGATGGGAGGCGAGTGGGTGCCGTGTGTTCCTCTGCTTCCCAGCTCAGATGCTGCAAATACCCCGCACAGACAGCCAAGCTGGAAGTCAGATGGCTTAAGTACTGGCTGATGCAAAATGAAAGGGGGCATTGCAGGAAGAGTTTCCTCTTGGCTGATAAAGTGTGATGCAGAATAAGAGGTAGGATGACTGAGCTTGAGCCCCTCTGCAAGGAGACTTACGGGCTGCCCCAGCATACCCCCAGGGAGGCAGAGCTATAGATGAACTTCCTAGGATGCTTGTAGACCTGTAACTGAGCTGGCTGCCACAGCAGATGGAAAAATCAGCCTGTCAAGGGCTACAGAAGAGCCCTACAAGACTTAAGTTCACATCCCCTGCATCCACAGTAGAGAGCAGCCGTGCTGCTGCTGAATGCCCCGGGGCCCAGCCTGTTTTCCTCCTCGGGAGCATGCTTCTCTGTGATGATGATGATGCCCAGTTTCATTGGTGCACCTTCCACTTGTCCCTCGTCCTTCTCTGCTGTACTCATCTTGTCAGCCCTGCTTTGCTTGTAGCACAGCAGTAAACACAGCAGGCACCAGTATTCCTGTGTTACAGACCCACAGTTAGCGCAGAACAGGTGGAAGCACAGCCGGAGCAAGCCAGGCATGATCTGGGAGACCAGCATTTCACAGTGGAAGAGCCAGCCCCGGTCTTTGTGCTTTTCAGCCGGGACTTGCTTCAGCACTGTCACCAGTGCCTAGGAGAGCTGCTGCAAAGCCCTCTTCTTCAGGTCAGCGTTTTCGGTGGGGCCCTTGCTGCCCCCCCCGTGCAGTCTCAGCAGCTCCGAGAAACTGTGGATGCAGCAAGGAGCGGCCGAAAGGGAGCGTGGGGCCTGCGGGCGGGGAGGCCGCCTGCGCTGCGGGCCACGGCGGGGCGGGCAGCCGTGCTCTGCCCTGCGCTGGGGCGAGGTTAGAGCGCAGGACCGGGGACGGCCGTGCCCCGCTGCGCGCCGCCAACACGCGTGGGAGCCCGGGGGAGGCGGGCGGCCCACCCCCCAGCAGCTGCTGCAGCCGCCGGCTCCGCTGCCGGGGCGCCGGGAGACCCCCGCCGCCGGGGCCCGGGCTCCGCTCCGCTGGGGCAGCAGGCGCGGCTGCGGCGGGAGCCGGGCTCGCCCCGGGCCGGCGGGGCTGGGGGCCGGGGCCGGGCGGAGCCCCGCGCCTCCCCTTTAAGGCGCCGCCTCCGACAGAAACGCGCGTCCCCCTTAAGGCCCGGGGCGGTTGCGCCGGGCGCTTCATGAATGGAGCCACGTGACCCAAACATCACGTGACGCGTCCGTGAGCGGCGGCGGCGGCGGCTCGCGGCGTCCCGGTCCCTCCCAGCGCGGCCTCCCCGCCCGGCCCGGCCCCGGCGGCCCCGTCAGGAGGTGAGCGCCACCGGCGCCGGCTGCGGCGGCGGGCGCGGCCCTGGCACCGGGCGGGGCGGGGCGGCGGGCTGGTCCCCGGGGGCGGGCCGGGGCGGGGCGGGCCCGGGATGGCGGCCGGGGCCGCCGCTACCGCGGGTCGGCGGGTGCCGCGCGGGGCGGCCGCCGCCGCTGACTCACGGCGGGGGTTCCGGGGCCGCCCCGGCGCCGCCCGCCGCGCCGCCCGCCCCGGTCCCCCGCCCCGCCCGGTCCCCCGCCCCGCGGCCGAGCAACAGGTGCCTGGGCCCGGCCCCTCCCGGGCGCTCGGGCCCCGCCGGGCCCGCAGCGGGTCCCGGGCCCCCGCGCCCGCCGGCAGGGAGGCGCAGCCGCAGGCGGGTGCGAGGGCCCCGCCGGGCAGGCGGCCCCGGGGCGGTTCCCGGGGGTTCCCTCGGCCACCGGCCTCCTCGCCCGGCCCCCGCCGGCTCGCTCCGCGCTGCGGGGTCCCTCCTGAGGGCAGGAGGCGAAGGTCTGCAGCGGGTGCGAGCCGCCGCCGTGTTCCGCTCGCTTCCTCGCCCCGGGGCTTGGCCGCCGGTGGGACAGCCGCGCTTCCCCGCTGCCGCCAGCTCGGCGTGGCCGCTGCCCGCTGGGAGGGAGCTGGGGGCCGAGGGGACGCAGCTGCCAGGTCCTGGCCCCTGTTCCGTAGGGGCCTGCGGGCTCACCGCCCCACCGAGCCCCCCGGCCCTGGTGGGGGCAAGGGGCGGGCTGAGGCTGTGGTCTGCTCGGTGCTCGGCTCTGCAGTGTCCTCGGCGCTGAGCGCATCCCCTCCGTGCGGGAGGCAAGCCTCTCCGGCGGGACCGTGGACTGCGACGCCTGGCCAGTACAGAGCATCTGTGCGTGTGCACGGAGGGGTCTTGCTGGTCAGGGCTGGGGACGTCTCTGCCCAGAAAACGCGATGTTTGAGCTGCGTGGTTAGAGGAAAGCACTACCGGGAGGCTGGAAGGGGTCTCCAAGACCCAGCGCTTTCCTTTATCTGTGTAAGCACAGTTAAAGCTGGCTGGGTGGTCGGATTCCGTGAGGGGAGAATTGCTGTCAGAGAGCCCTGGGTTGGATGCGAGCTCACCAGGGGCTCCCGGGGCGGGGGGCACAGGAGAAGCGCTCTCCTGACTTCATATGTAATTGGGGGAGTCGTCCGATTTGTTTGGGTTCCTGGGAGGGCTGCGTGAGCTAATTTGCAAGAAAGCAAATAAACAGAGTATGAAATCCACACTGGGAGAGAGAGCTCTCGTGCGGCGTGCCTGACGGCTGCCAGCAAACCCCGCTCCCCTGCCCGCCCAGCGCTGCGGAGCCTGTTGTGGAGCGCAGCCCCTTCCTCTGCCTCCCTGTCCCTACAGATGGGTCTCACTCCCTCCCTCCTTCCCGGCGCCCGTCTCCAGGCCAGCCTGTGCTGGAACGGGTGACGTCACCGTGTTTACACGGGGCTCGTGGCATGGTTCTGCAATCAGGAATGTGGAGAATGGGGCCTGCGTTGAATCATGCGTGGTGCTGTCAGCTCCCTTGTGCTGCCTTTGAGCTGAGGAGAGAATTGGCTGTGCTTCTGCTGAGTTCAGGCCTTTTGAGCTCTGGGGAAATGTGTTGAGGCTGCATTTTCTTCATTGCAGTCATCGCGTTTGGCACTTTTCAGTGTGATCTTTCTTCAGGAAGCTATCAAAAGCCGAGCAATCGGCAGTCTGGAGAGTTAGGCCAAGTTTGGTCTCTGTCTTGGTGCCAGTTCTCTGGGTGTCCTCTCTGCGAGCTGCCGAATAGCCCTGTCTCTGATCCTTCAAATGGGACCCAAAAAATAGCCAACAACTAGTCTCCAGGTTGTTCTTCCCATTCTACTTGCTGACCTGTGCGTTGCTGCGTCTCATTTTCATTTCCCCTTGGGAAGGGGGACTTTGCAGGGTCTGGACTGTGCGAGCACCCCTGCTGATTCCCCAGGCTGCCCCAAGGAGCTCTCTTCCCAATACCTTGCCTGATGCAGCATGTTTGCTGCCCTGTTTGTTTTATTTCAGCTCTGCTGTAATGAAGGAAGCTTGAGTGCTTGCCAGGCAGCTGGAAATTCTTCAGCGCCACAAGGCAAACAAATTTCTGTGGTCCCACTGACCATGCCTGCCCGCGGCTCCTTACGCTCACCAGAGTTTGGTGCAGAGAGGAGCTGCAGGGGTGACGTTATCGGTCTCCCCAGCTCTTCCCTTCCTTCTCCCCTTTTCCCAGCAGCCATGTTGTTTGCCAAGTAGGGGCAGAGGAAAGAAATAAAACGGTATGGGAAAGAGTGAAGAATTGATTTTATGAGGCAGCTGCTTGTGTGCTGTCCGTCCTGTGTTAGCCTGCTTCGTTGCAGCTACCTTCCTTGGATGGCAAAGTGACCCTTTCTACACCAGCACTGTCAGGTTGTAGCGGATGTCTCATTGGAAGGAGCATTGTCCTCTGGGTATAAATAGCCTGCCTCCTGGCAGGCTGGAGGCTTTGGGAACATCTCTGCCGCTGTCCTGGGGAATGCTGACCCCATTCACCTCTAATAGGTGGTAGATGCATTGCAGGGAGCCTGCGCCACAGCTGCTAGAAGAGCATAAATTCGTATTTGCTGACTTGTGCATCTGGTTCTTGGCTATAACTGTACATCAGTGCCTCTTACATTTAGCAAAGCAGTAGCAAACAAAATTGTTGTTGACTGTTTGGCACTGAAGAGACAAAACATACAGAGGTGTTTGTAGGCTGTGCTTGCACAGCAACGCTTGCCTCGCTTAAGGAGGTGTGTGGTTCTTTGCTGTTCGAGGCGCGACTACGTCTGTCAAGCAATATCTGAGCAGATTAATTAAATGGGCAGCGTAGTAGCACTCTGAACTAAAGCCTGAGGGGAGGAGGTATGTAGGGGCAGAAACAGGAGCTTGGGTACGATTCACTGTAAAAACAGGCCTGGGAATTGCTCTTAGCAGTTCTGACATCCTGTCTTCTGTGGCAGTGAAGGAGTCTGCTGTCTTCTGGTTTTGGCTGCCCTTGATCTTTGTTTTCTTATGAGCATACCTTGGCTCTGAGGATAAGGGAGGGAGAACGTGGTTCTGGGCCCTGGCATTGCTGGGGACCGATAGGGACTTTCTCACAGAAGAGGCCTGTGGCTGGGGTCAGCTTTGGTGACCGGGAGAGGTGAAGGCTGCTGAGGCATCGGCCCGAATTTGTGATGGGATTCCAGTGTGCCCAAGTGCTTCCTTGTGCTGCAGCGTCAGGTTGTTCTTCTGTTCTTTGGGGAAGGTTGGGTGCAGAACTTTGACTTGAACCTGGATGTGCTGGCTTTCCTGGGAAACAGAAAGAGTTGGAGAGGCGTGGGCACAGCAGCGGCGTTCTCCCGTCCTGCAGGATGCCCAGTGAGCCGTACTGTGGAGGCAAAGGCTTCCCCTGCGCTCCTTGCCCAGGGTCGCATGTTCTTGAACCGTACTGGTTTGGGTCCTTGGGGGCACCTCGAATCTGGTAGGACTCTCGTCCTGGGGAGTTTCTGGGCTCTGCTTGGGCACCTGTTGGAAGGGCACGTCGGAGCGACTGGCTGCCCTGCTCTGCTTGGGAGTTACAAGGATGAGGCGGGGAGCAAGAGGCACAGAGTGCCAGTGTGCTGAGTCAGCATGACTGGCCCGGAGCAGCCGTGCTCTGGACCCAGCCTGCTGCCTGCCAGGCTATTTTTAAAAACGTGGCTTCCGTGTATTCTGACTCCTCCTAGTTTTTTAATTTCCCCCACCCCAAGCGAAAAAAACAGCATTGCCACAAAGTCTCCGTGGGAGTAGGGGTGTGGAAGGGCAGCAGCTTCTGCTCAGGGACAGAATTTGCCACTTGTGAGTCCAGCTCAGTCGAGCGCCTGTCGAGCGTTGCCCGGGGAGGGGAGTGGGACGTGCAGCAGCACGGGGCGTTGCTGCTGGACCCTGCCACAGGAATGTTGCAGGCTCTGCTGCGTCCTGGGGGGCTAACCTGACCTTCTTTCCCTTCCAGAACCTGATTGACAAGGCTGTCGTGTTATGACGACCCCCAACAAAGGAAACAAGGCCTTGAAGGTAAGGAGGCAGGTGGAGGAAAGGGGCGCAGGTGTTGGGTGCAGGGCATCCACTCTAGGTTTCACGAGTGCATGCTGCCTTCTCTTCCAGGTGAAGCGGGAGCCAGGCGAGAATGGGACCAGCTTGACAGATGAGGAGCTGGTGACCATGTCTGTGCGGGAGCTGAACCAGCATCTACGGGGCCTGTCGAAGGAGGAGATCATCCAGCTGAAGCAGCGTCGGCGCACGCTGAAGAACCGGGGCTACGCAGCCAGCTGCAGAGTCAAGCGTGTTACCCAGAAGGAGGAACTGGAGAAGCAGAAGGCAGAGCTGCAGCAAGAAGTGGAGAAGCTGGCCTCCGAGAACGCCAGCATGAAAATGGAACTCGATGCTCTCCGCTCCAAATATGAGGCTCTCCAGAACTTCGCCAGAACCGTGGCCCGGAGCCCCGTGACGCCTGCGCGGGGACCTCTCACCTCCAGTATGGGGCCCCTTGTCCCTGGCAAGGTTGCTACTACTAGTGTCATCACAATAGTGAAATCCAAAACGGACGCCCGGTCTTAGTGAAGCGAGTGTTGCCTGAGCTTGTCTGTGCAGGGCAATTAGGCACAAAACCAGCCTGGAATCCCCAAAGCACAAACCCTCCCCACATGGGTCCGGGTTCCTTCTACTTGGCCCAGGACTGGCCTGCTGATCACTCCAGTTTTATTTTGTTGTGTCCAGATTGGTATGAGCAGTGGTGACGCGTCCCTTGTCCTTTGCAGACAGAGCCTCCCACCCAGCGGTCTGTAGCCCTCGGGTGCCCTTGGGACAGACTGCGAGATCTTGGTTTTCTAGCCAAAGAAAGTCTGTGCAGCGTGGCTGACAGCAGGGCGATGGAAGGGCTTGGGGAAGGTCCGGAGGGAGGCTTTCTTCCTGGGGGCCGGGAACCCTAATTTTCGGTCACTTCCAAAGGCTTTACTTCATTACTCTTCCAGGTGGTGCATCTTGGTGCCTGACTGCCAGGCACCTGAACCTGCTGCTTTTGTCTCATTTGGTACCCGTAGTTGCAGTTGGGGTGTTCTGTGTAATATAATAGGTTTTTATTCCTTTCTAGGTGTGCCTCTGTGCCCTAACAGTGGGTTTCCTTCAGATGTCCGTTGCGTTAGCTGTGTAAACTAGCAGTGGTGGAAAGGAAGATGCTGTCGTGCCCTGCTGCCTCTGCCCCAGCGATGGGGAAGGAGCCGGGACGGGGCCCTTGCAGGGGCCCAGCACCCCGAGGGGGGAGGGAAGGAAGGTACCGTGTTGACTGCAGGCCGGTTTTGTGCCTAATGTGTTGCACTGAACAAGACCAAAATCACTAGTTGTTCCCGTGTTTTGAGGGTATCAAGTGTCTCTAGTGTGATGGTTTACACAACCAGTTTATGTGGTTAAATAGCCCTTTATTTAAAGAGAGAAACATCGTTTTAAGAGTTATTAAATTATCTAAGTTTAAAATCAGACAGAAGAGAGAGCGTATTTATAGTCAGCTTTTTTATCTGAGAGGGCGAGAATATTTGACCATATAAATGGGGAAATATTCTCGGAGACTTTGCTAGTTAAAAGTTAATAAATAAATAATTTTAAAGTTTCTCATGAACCTCCCGCAAACTGTTTGTGGCTCTGAGGTTAGTTTTTATAAAGAGTTATCAGACTTTATTTATAAAACTTAGAAAAAGACAAAAAAAGAGGCAAGTCCTGTTTGATATCTTTTTGCAATTGTACCAAAAGTGACTTATTCTCGACCTTGCTGGCTTCTGTTGTGTCCCCTTGTGTTGCGCTCTCTGTGCTCTCTGAGCTCTTGCGTAGCGCTGTGGTGTGGTGGTGCCAGTGTCTGCCTTTGCCATGTGCTGTCGTTTCATGCTGCCGTCATTTTCCCTAGGCTCGACCGAGAGATTGAGTTGGAATCTCTCTGAATTCTCCAGAAGGATTCTGGCACGCAGGCAAAGGTGCTGCTGTTCTTGAAGGCAAAACCGAATGGCTGGTGCAAGGAAGTAGCGATGCTGGCCCAGGAGACGCTTCTCTGCAGAGGCGTGCTGCGGGAGCACGGGCGGCTCAGGCCCCTTGCTGAGCAGCTGACACCAGGTAGTTCAGTTACCTGAATGGGGAAAACGTTGTGCTTTCCTTCCTCCAGCAAAGGTGGTAGAGAAGTAACACGGGGGAGAATTGTCCAAGTTTAGGAGGAGACCGATGGAATTGGATCCTGTGGTCAGAACTTGTGTTGCTCTTGTGGCTCGTCTGACAAGAGGGGCAAGTCTGCCTGCCTTCTGGGCAGCGCAAGGCCAGCGCTAGTCCTGAGTGTCTGCATATTACTGAAAACTAAGCTGTGGCATGGTTACTGTCTTTCCTGGTGCAGCTTCTGTCTGTGGGTGTTGGAAGAGTGCTTAGACTTACAGCTGTGTGACACAGCTGAGAAGCTATTTGTGGCCAGGCTCTGTTTCCACAAACACTTTGATCCCCCCTCTCCCCTCCCCAGAGATATGAGCTGATTACTGAGTTGTTTTAGAGAAGCAGGACGTGGGGGTGAAGTCCATGTGATCTCCTGACTGCTGAAAGCCGCCTGAGCGGAGGGGACGGACCGGGACAGCACAAGTGAAACCACAGTCTTGCGGGGAGGCATGGTTCGCCATACTGGGTGGTTTTGGTGGTGCGTTTCTCGCAGGGCTGAACTGATACTGCTGTCCTCTGGGCTGAGAAGCAGGTAAACCTGATGGAAGCGGCAATGTGGCAGGAGAGGAGCAGATAGTTGGTGGGGATTTCCTGCTGGATGGGGAGATCAGCTTTGCTCTGACTGACTGGGAGTTTAGGGAGAAGCTGTTTGGGATGCTTTTCCCAGTGAACTTCCTGAACAAGGAGACAGCTAGAACATCGCCTCCAGGCTTCCCCCTCCCAGCCCTGGGCTTTCTCTTCTCTGAGCTGAAGCGTCTGACATGCCGCTTCCCAGCCGTTCACTGGATGGGCTAGGCACTGGGCAGCGCTTGGCACAGAGCTCTGGGCTCTAACCTTTGTCTTCCAGCTGGTGATGTGGTGCCTGGAAGAGGTGAGATGTTCCAAAATACAGAGACCTCCAGTTGGCCTGGGGTGTCAGTCCCAACGCTGTCCCTCCTGGAGCCAGCCTGAGATCGAACCTGGCTAGAGAGCCGTTCTGAACCCAGCTGGAGGCCTGACCTCAGCAGGGTGAGCAGCCAAGGTTTTGCGTATGGGGCCGGTTAGGAACCGAGTGAGCTCCAGGGGCCAGAGGCTGTGGTGTGAGGAGGGCCCTGTCAACAGAGCAGGTGATGACAGGCAATCCCGCAGCCATGGTGAACTTGCTTCCGTTGTACTCTGCAGCAAGGAATGTCCGGGTCCTTCCCTGCCGGCTGGGTGGCAGCCGTGCTGCTGCCGTTAGGAGGCTGCGCTGCTTTGGAGTGAGACCGTGAGTCAGGAGGACGGAGCAGGCGGCAGTGCTGACTCCACCAGATGTTAACGCTGTTGTTTCTCTTCCCCTGTGCTGCGCTCGCTGGCTTGCGGGCTCAGGCTGCTCCGAGTGGCCGAGTGCATTGGATGAGGACGCATTGTGTAGGGGGGAGCAGCTGCAAAGCTATGGCTGAAGGGCACCTGTGCCGTGAACGAGCTCTGCAGGTGCTGGGCTGGATGTCATCATCGGGGACGTGGTCCCCTCCTGAGCGCTGCTTCCCCGTGCTGGCGCGTTGGTTTTGGTTTTGTTCTTGGTGAAGTGTTGGACCCCAAGTGATGTGTTTCTGCAGTGTCCAAGGAGTCTCCCGTCCTGCTCCGGGGGTCCCGGTCCCCTGCCAGCTGGCTTCCCCGTGTGAGGCGACCCCTGCCCCGAGCCGTCACGCTGACCTCTCTCTCGTATATAGCGTTCTGGAGTGTGACAGTTCTTGTTCCTGAGGTGCTCGTCCGTTTGGTTTCCTGCTGTGAAGGGTGTTGTGTTTTCTTTCTCCTTTTCCTGGTGCCGTTAACCGCGGTGGCTGGGGGGCCCTGCCCCGGCCTGCCCGCAGAGCGAACCCGCGGAGCGTGCCCCCCGCCGCCGCTGGGGATTTGTGTATCTTGTGGTGAATTGTGTGAAGTTACCCCCGCCTTGCGCAGCCTGGGCGGGCACCGCTGCCCGGCTGCACGGAGGGCACTCGTCCTGTCCCGGCCGGCCCTCCGTCCCGCTGCCCGCCGGGGCCTGGGCCTGCCTCCCGCGGCGGGGCGAGGCCCGGGCTCGCCGGCGGCTGCCCCGGGGAGGTTTCCCGGCGGGCTCTGCCCCCGGCCCGGCGAGGGCCCACGGCGCTGCAGGGCCCGGCCCGGGGCTCCGGGGGCTGGGCGGGGCGGGCGGCGGTATTTATTGCTAAGTTATTGCCCGGGGCGGCGGGCCGGGCGGGCGTTATTTATTGCTGTACATAGTGTCCGTCCGCGGCCGCGGCCGCCGCTGTTTTGTACGTGACAATAAACCGCTTTCAAACAGCCGCCGCCTGGCGCTTCCTTGGGGCGCGGTCCGCCGCGGCGCGGGGGGGCGCTGCGGCACCCGGGGCGGCGGCGCCGGAAGTGGCGCTGGGCCGCTCTCGCCGGCTACCGGAAGCGGCGCTGCGGCGGCGGGGAGGGGCTGCCCGGCAGCGGAAGCGGGGCGCTTCCGGGGCGATGGCGGCCGGCGGCAGCCTGAGCCGCTCGGAGCGGAAGGCGGCGGCGCGCGCCGAGATCCTTCAGCAGGAGGAGCAGCGGGACCGGCGGAGACAGGTACGGCGCGGCGCGGCCCGGCCCTCCCCGCTGCCGCGGGCCGCCGTGACCACCCGTGTGTGCCGGGCAGGTGTCCCGCATCTGGAGGAAGCCGCCGGCGGAGCGGAGCCCCGAGGAGTGCCAGGTGCTGAGCGAGAGCGAGGACATCGTCAGGGAGCTGGAGCGGCGCCGCAAGCGGCGCGAACGGCTGCGGCGGCGGCAGGAGGAGGTGGGCGGCCGGGGGAGCGGCGGCCCCGGCCGGGCGGCGCGGCGCCTCCCGGAGCCGCTGCTCGGTTGCTGTGGGGAGCAGGCGGTGGGGAGAGGAGCCCCGCACTGCGGGGGGCGGCTGAGGCCGCCGGGCTGGCTGCTGCGGGGGCAGCTCTGGAGCCGCGGCGGAAAACGGCCCTACCGCGTTACCGGCAATGGCGCAGGCCCCCGAGGTTGCGGCCTCCCGTGTCTGCCCTCGGTTTGTCTCTGCATCAGCCTTGCTTTCAGCGGCTGACAGATCTGTGTGTTTTCCAGACGCACACGGTTTTCTGTGTGCGTGCTGTGTGGGCATGTATCTTGGGAGGATGGATCTGCATGTGCTGCCATCCAGGAAGCTTTTCCCCTTGCTCTTCCGTGGATAATACGGGCAACACCCACATTCTTTTATTTAGAAATCACTTCTGATAATATTTGTGTCCCTTTTTCTGGCTAGCCTAGGCCCATATTAAAACTTGCAGGGAGCTCCCTGGTCGTTCCAATTCGGTGCTGCGCCGTATCTCAGAAACATGGGAACTTGCTCAGTTGTATTTTCTAGGTATGTGACGAACCTGAGGAGTTAAAGAGAAAAGTTACTGAGCTGGCTGCTGCTGTCCGGAATGCCAAGCACCTTGTCATCTATACAGGAGCCGGGATCAGTACGGTAGGATTCTTTGGGGGTGAGTGGCTGGAGCTTTGGGAGCTCCTTCAGGAGTGTTGCAGTGTTGTTTGGACTTTTTTTGTGGTTTCCAAATGACTGCGTGATATGTGTTATGAGTCTGGGATGCCGTGTTAACACGGCTGTGCTGCAAAACACGACCAAGACGTTTGCTAGTTTGCATCTTGGGTCTGTGCCTGCTGCCCAAGAGATTCCGAGGCTGTGTCACCTCTGTGACCCTGTGAAGAACGTGCTGCTTAAACAAGATCTCTAGTCTTACTTCGTTCAAGTCTCTTCAACTACTTCTGGTGTAAAACCTAAAAACAAGTTAGCTAATTAATGTTGCCTGTGTTAATGGACAAATAGGAATAGCTGGTGGTTATCAGAACTTATAAATGACAGTTTAAGAAACGGTTGGTTTCAGTGGCCTCTGTTGGGAGAGTGAAGATCTGATTCTGCCTCTTCTAATGTGACACGTGTCACCTTTGTCTGAACTCTGAGATGGGAACCTTATTTTTCTTTCCCTTTTCTACAGTCTCGGTTGATATGGAGCGTGATGATTCTGGGCAGGGTGTATGAGTGCTGATGTCACAAGTCTTTTTGCTAAAGAATGCTGAGCGCAAGGTACCAGAAATCAGAGTCTAGTGAAAATAAGGAAAGGTTCAAGAATTGAGTTCTGCGTAGGGAAATGGGAAGTACCAAGGGGGAAAAAGAGCTCTGGAGGGATTCCATAATGGTAAAATTGGAGAAAATAAATACTGGAGGTGAAAATGAGAGCTGTCAGGTAGGAGAAGAGATGCTAGAGAGAGAAAAAACGTATGAAAAGAAGGTTTTCCTGTGATTAGGCAACCACTGCACTAGAATCATAGAATGGTTTGGGTTGGAAGGGACCTTAAAGATCATCTAGTTCAACCCCCTGCCACGGGTAGGGACACCTTCCACTGTGCCAGGGTGCTCAAAGCCCCGTCCAACCTGGCCTTGAACACCTCCAGGGATGGGGCATTCACAACTTCTCTGGGCAGCCTGTTCCAGTGCCTCACCACCCTCAAAGTGAAGAATTTCTTCCTTATATCTAACGTAAATCTACCCTTTTTCAGTTTAAAGCCACTACCCCTTGTCCTATCACTACATGCCCTTGTAAAAAGTCCCTTTCCAGCTTTCTTGTAGGCCCCCTTTGGGTACTGGAAGGCTGCTGTAAGGTCTCCCCAGAGCCTTCTCTTCTCCAGGCTGAACAACCCCAACTCTCTCAGCCTTTCCTCATAGCAGGGGTGCTCCAGCCCTCGGATCATCTTTGTGGCCCTCCTCTGGACCTGCTCCAACAGGTCCATGTCCTTATGTTGGGGGCCCCAGGGCTGGACGCAGTACTCCAGGTGCGGTCTCACCAGGGCGGAGCAGAGGGGGAGAATCGCCTCCCTCAACCTGCTGCCCATGCTAATTTTGATGCAGCCCAGGACATGGTTGGCTTTCTGGGCTGCAGGTGCATGTTGCTGGGTTGTGTTGAGCTTCTCATCAACTAACACCCCCAAGTCCTTCTCCTCAGGGCTGCTCTCAATCCATTCTCCTCCCAGCCTGTATTTGTGCGTGAGATTGCCCCGACCCATGTGCAGGACCTTGCACTTGGCCTTGTTGAACTTCATGAGGTTCGCATGGGGCCACCTCTCAAGCCTGTCGAGGTCCCTCGGGATGGCAAGAAAACTTGGAGTGAATGAAAAAGCACCTGTGAATGAGGTGTATCTGGTCGTCCTGGGTGAGACCGGGTTGATGTGTTTGTGGACAAGAGGTACAAACCTTCCCGTCAGGCCTCATTTTTCTCTCCCCGTAACACAGGCTGCTTCAATCCCAGACTACAGAGGCCCTAATGGCATATGGACTTTGCTACAGAAGGGCAGGAGCATCAGGTAAGGAGAGATTCTGAGCTGAGTAGCAGAAAGCTGATACTGAAAGAGAGATTAATGGCAATTCCAACTTTTTTTTTTTTTTTTCCCTTGCTTCTTGTCAGGGCTACAGATCTGAGTGAGGCAGAGCCCACACTCACCCACATGAGCATTGCCTGCCTACACAAGCACAACCTGGTAAGATATTTTTTCCGCACCTCACTTGTGTTCCACTGTCTAAGTATGATAAATAAAACCCAACAGGGGAAAAAAGCTTTTCATGAGGTTGCCTAACTACTGTTTCTACTCAGGTGGCTACGCATCCATGTAGGAGAAAGCATCTGTGCTCACATACAGCTTAGGCTAGCTCCAGACTGTAGCTCTGGCAGTTTTTCCCCTGGTGCTTTTTCTTTAGCACCTTGTATTTCCCTCCTGGTGAGCCTGGTCTGGGGACCTGGCCACAAAGTCAGCCAGACCTAGTAGAGCCGTTTAGCAGGAGGAGTCTTTTCATTTAGCTTTCATAAAGGTCTGTTCTCCATGCTTTTCTTCTGTTAGTTCTGCTCTAACGTATGGGGCTGTTTGGTGTGTATTGGGACATATGCATCACCTGCATTTGAGTAATACTTTCAGTCTTCTGCATGTGTGTTTGAGTGTTTTATTTTCTTCAAGGTGCAGCATGTGGTGTCTCAAAACTGTGATGGGCTGCACCTGCGGAGTGGGTTACCCCGAGCAGCAATATCTGAGCTTCATGGAAACATGTACATAGAGGTGAGTGGCCAGAACAGGATAAAGTCACTGTCTGGTGGCCTCACGAGAAGATAATGCAAACTCTTTATGTCTCACTAGCTCAGGAACAAGGGCTAGCTTCTGCTTAGGTCATGTCTTCAGGCCATCAGGTTTGGGGTGAACTAGTTAGCAAGCACCAAAACAAAGTGTTCTGTACAACTCGGTAGCTTTTTCTCTGTACTTGCTAGAGCCTTCTGCTTCTGACTACTCTTCCTCAGACCTTTTCTGAAATCCCTCTCATTGCATAGCCAACAGGCTCCCTGTAATTCCACTTGCTAGCTGAAAGGTTTTCCAGACTTTTCCAAGTTAGCATCTGTTCCCTGATGATCCCTTCTACTACTTCCAATTTATTGACACCCCAAAAGTGCTTTTTGTCTGAGAGAAGTGGCTGGCTCCTGGCATTTCCTGGGCTAGATGCTGATGATGTAACGGGATTTTTGCTTTCGTTCTGCACCAGGTCTGCACTTCCTGTACGCCCAACAGAGAGTACGTGCGAGTATTCGATGTGACAGAGCGCACAGCCCTGCACAGGCATCACACTGGCAGGATGTGCCACAAGTGTGGGGCACAGTTGAGAGATACAATCGTCCACTTTGGGGAGAAGGGGACGTTGAGACAGCCCCTGAACTGGGAGGCAGCAACAGAAGCTGCAAGCAAAGCAGATGTGATTCTTTGTCTGGGTTCCAGCTTAAAGGTAACTTTAGAGACTCGGTGAAGATTGTTAGCAGCATTCCCTCTTGGTGATACACCTTGGTGCTGAGCAGTCTCCTCCCAAACAGACAACTGTAAACTCTGGTGTCAGGATTCGCCCACCATCTGTGATAGTCTCTCTTCCTCCCTCTTTCCCCTCCTGGTAATACATTCCTTTTCCTCTCGCTGATACGGTTCACAGTTACGCGTGCCTTTGGCTGTGCTGATAACCTCTATTTTGTGGCAGGTTTTGAAAAAATACCCACGTCTTTGGTGCATGAGCAAGCCGCCCACTCGTCGGCCAAAGCTATACATCGTGAACCTGCAGGTGAGAGCCCTTCGCGCTGGGTTTGGGGGGTCTGGGCAGACGGACGGCGGGGCGCGGCGAGCCCGTCTGCCCGGGAGCGTGCGGGGTGCTGGGCAGGGAGCCCCGCCGCCGTGCGGGGAGACGCCTGCAGCCGCGGCTCTGCTGTCGCTCCCGCAGTGGACCCCGAAGGACGACCTGGCCGCCCTGAAGCTGCACGGCCGCTGCGACGACGTCATGCGGCTGCTGATGGCGGAGCTGGGGCTGGACATCCCGCGCTACGACCGGTGAGCGGCCCGGGGCCCCGCCCGGCGGCTGCGCCCGGGGCTCCCGCCGGCCCCGGGGCCGGCCAGCAGCCCTCCCCCGCTCGCCCTCTCTCCGCAGGGCGCGGGACCCCATCTTCGCGCTGGCCGAGCCGCTGCGCCCCGGGGAGGAAGGCACGCACTCGCGGAAGCCGGTGGCGCCGCCGCCGGGCGCCGAGCCGCCGCCGGGCGCCGAGCCGCCCCCGGAGGAGCCGCCGCCCGCCCGCCCCGGCGGCTGGCTGGGCCGCGGCTGCGCCAAGGGCGCCCGGCGGAGGAAGAGCAACTGAGGGCGGGCGGGGACCGGCGGGGACGCGCCCCAAGATGGCGGCGGGGGCGGGCCGGGGCGGGGCGGGGCGGGGCGGCGGCCCCGCTCGCTCGGCTGCGGGCGGGCGGCGCCGCCGGTGACAGCGCGGCCATGCTGCGCAACGGGGCGGCGGGCGGCGGCCCCGCGGCGGGCGGCGCGGCGGCGCAGCGGCCCGTGCGCGTCTGGTGCGACGGCTGGTGAGTGGGGCGGGCGGCGGGGCCGGGCGGGCGGGCGCGGCGCCCGCAGAAATAAACCGTGTTGGCTGCCATGGTGCCTCCGGCTCCTCTGTGACCGCGGCGCGGCCGGGCTCGGCGGCGGGCCGGGGCCGCGTCCCGCGGGAGGGCGGCTCCCTCCCCGCGGAGCTGCCGCCGGGCCCCGGTGTGTGGGGCAGCCGGACGTGGCCGCTCCGCAGCCGGGAGCGCCCTCGGGCCCAGCCGCCCACGGGCCTGGGCTCCGCCGCCCGCGGGCCTGGGCCCCGCCGCCGGGCCCTCTTGTCCCGGTCCCCTAGGCCCGGCCGGGTCCCCGTGCCCCGGCCCATGGCTGGGGCAGGTTCGTCGCGGCGTGACGGAGCGCTGCCGCCTTCCCCCGCTGAACCGGCGGCGGACACCTCGGTCGCGGCATGGTGACAGATAGCGGAGAGACTTTAAACCTTTGAGCCCGCGGGGAAGGTGTCCTGCTAAGGCTGCGGAGGGGGAAGGTCACCTCCTGCAGTGTCCCGGCAAAGTGCACCCCGTGTCCCCGGACTGAAGCGGGGCCGTTGTCTTTCTAGCTATGACATGGTGCACTATGGCCACTCGAACCAGCTACGCCAGGCGCGGGCCATGGGAGATTATCTGATTGTTGGAGTCCACACAGATGGTAAGAGGTTTTCCCAGCTTTTCACCTCCTCCTGCCTCTAGAATCGCCCAGCAACGTTAGCCCCGAGAGAACGGAGATATCCTGGTACAAAGCAGGTTCTTTCTGCATCTGCTCAAGGAGCAGCAGCCTCCAAAAGAGAGATGTACCTTCCCTGGGCAAGGGAGAGGAGTCACCCCTCTCACTCTTTCCAGAGTGGGGGTTAGGTAGTTCAGAGCTTGCAGGCTTCGTTTGTGGGGCGATCTGTATTTTGTGCTGTAGAAACAGTTGAACCACTTGAAAATCAGTTTGGTTTGGCTGGTGCAAACTGCAGAACTGGTATTCCAAAACAAATTACTGTGTAGAGAAAACTCGTTTCAAGCCCACCTGAAAATCGAGTGCTAGAACTAGTTCTTGCATGTGAAGATGGATTTAAAATTGGTTTATGGATGCATATTTTCTAGCATGAACTGAGCGTAGCATGAAACTATTGTTTAAAAGGGGAATTTCCCCTTGGGGGCTGCATGGAGGCCCAGGTAGTCCCCCCAGTAGGAAGTATCTGGGTACAGGGAGGCACTGAGACCTTTTGCCTTCCAAGTGAATTCCAGGGCCCTTGTTACGCACTTAGGAAACGTGACTGAATTGAAATATTTTCTGATCTAGCTGGGGCTTCCTTCTCTACCACAAACCAATTCCAAGCAGAGGCCCCCAGTGAAGTTTGCCTGCCTGTGAAAGGAGTGAGGCTCCCGTAGGTGAGAGTCTTCGTAGCTGTAGTACGTGCTTCTAACTGGGTTTTTCTGTTTCTCACCCAGAGGAGATTGCCAAGCACAAGGGCCCCCCTGTCTTTACGCAGGAGGAGAGGTACAAAATGGTGCAAGCCATCAAGTGGGTGGATGAGATTGCTCCAGGAGCTCCCTATGTCACCACACTGGAAACCCTGGACAAATATAACTGTGACTTCTGTGTGCACGGTGGTGAGTGGTATTCTGAGGCAATAGCTGTATTAGCACAGGCCCTCCGGGGCCTGCGTGCTCTTGGTTTCCCTGCTGCAAACCGAGGAACATTCTGGCTAGTGCTGGCCGTCAGAGGATGCCTCGTGTACAGAGGGTCTGCCTTACCAACACCTGCGCTGGGCAGCGTGGCTACTCCTGTTCTGGTGTTCTGGAGAAATAGTCTGTGTGCTAGGCACCCTGAGAGCGGCCAGACCCCTTGGTTTTAAGCATCCCTTTCACTTACAAAGGTGAAACGCGTTGTCTGACAATTATCCTGAGGTTGCCCTTAGCACCAGCAGAAATTTGCGTGGGGGGGGAAATAGTAATTTACAAAACTGTGAAAAACCACTGTTAAAAAGGTAAGTGTGCGGCAATACAATCGTGTTTATATCTACTTATCCCGGGATGAGATCAGATCTGAAAAGCTTCTCTCTCTTTATCCAGCTCATAAGCTGTTCAAGGGCTTAGTCAACCGTGTGGTTAGAGACCTAGTTCTTATTATGAACACTTTTTGGTTTATAGTCACTGAAGAGAACCGGTGTTCTGAGGAAACAGAACTTGTGTACTCTGTCCCTTCCTGGGACTGCTTCTTGTGTTCATTCAGCCTCAGCCCTTCCTCCCTGCCCTTCCAAAGGTATTTTGTTAATCAGGAGTAGTCTTTGCACTCATTTTGCGTATGCTTCCTCATCTGATCCCAGTGACCTGCTATTGATAAGCCAGGTATTTCATTAAATGTAACTAAATCATTAAACTTGTATAAGATCAATATGCTTTTTTCATGTGGGGTGATTATCAAATTGCTTATCAACTTAATCGCCTGCCCTGAATGTGTGTTTGGGGTATGTGACCCCTGCTAGGCTTGGTGAGGGATTATGGCAACAGAGAAGCACTTGTGGCCTTTGCTCCAGTTTCTCTGCGTTTATCCCCTCTGCCGAATCATTCAGTACTTCTACCTGAATAATACCCTTGCATGCTGCAGTTTTGCCAGGCTGTGTTTATGCAGAAGATAAGTTTTGAAATAGGTGAGCTTAACTAGGAAGGTGAGGGAGAGCAAACCCGCTGTTTCTGCCTCTCTCCTGGCACACAGAGCTGCGCTTGCAGCGTGTTCTCCTCTCCTGTCCCGGTGCCCTGAGAGGAGGGCGTGGGGTTTGAGAAGAGCTCCTCAGCCTCCCCGAGCGTGCCACCCGACTGCGTGAGGTGGAGTGCTTGTGAGCTGCCGGCATGCACTGTAAACTGGCTGGTTTGCCAAATGAAAGCCAGCTTAGGTTTTCACTTGTGAAGATTTTATACTATCGCTAAAAGTAGGTGAGAGGTGTTTTTGTAGAGCGAGTTGGGAACCGTGCCCGAGATGAATAGGGATTAACTCTGTAGAAGGGTAGCTTGACATCACTGTAGAAGTGCCATCACTGAGGGGAAGGACTGGCTGTTGGAGGATTGTTTAATTGACTGAAAAAGTTGTAACATGACCCAACAGCTAAAACCAGTCCTAGAGAAGTTAAAGTGCTTTTTAATACTGAGACTGATGGTAGCTGTTTATTGTCATTCAGACAGTAATTCAGTTGTGCTTGCTGCTGGATTCACTGCAAGGGCAACTGGCTCACATTTTCTGGACTGTCTAAAAAATGGTGGACCGGGTGGCTAATGGTGTTTAGCATCCCGGAATATGCCTGTCTCCACCGGGTAGTCTTGCAAAGCCCTGACATTTCCATTGGATGCAGGGTGTATCCCACGTGTATGCACAGAGATTCGGAATTGCAGGAGTTCTAGTCTGGCTTATGTGCTGGACCTGTTCAGCTACCACTGTCATTCTAAAACAGCTTTTGTGCAGGAAGGCTTGGGGTGCAGTTCTGAGGCTTTTCTCTCTCTGCAGATGACATCACCTTAACAATAGATGGCAAAGATACCTATGAGGAAGTGAAGACAGCTGGGCGATACAGGTAACCCATTGCTGCTCACCTTCTTATCTTGTTTTGGGCAGAGTTTCTGGGAGTTCCTGCCCGGAAGGGAAGTCAGATGAGACACACCTATCTTCAGGTCACACTTTAATTTTGCGATAACGTGTGTCAGAGCTTCGGTTGCTCCCACCATTTTGGCTTCCGGGACGTGTTGCAGACTGGCAGGGCCTTCCTCTTCCTGGCAGGTGCTAGTTCTGGTCTTGAAGCCTCACTGGGAGTTGGCTCTGGGAAGTCAGTGCAAGGTAACCTTTCTTCATATAAGCAGTTGCTGTGGCATGAAGAAGATGCAGAGGCTCAGCAAATGAACACTATATCAGGAGCAGGTAGATGGAAGACTTTCTCAGGATGGTCCCTGGTTTGGATTTGTCAGGTGTCACAGGTGTTCCTGTGGTAATGGTGGGAAGAGAGAGAGGCATATGCTCCTGTGGCTTCTGCGTTATCCTTTGCTTGTCTCCCTGCAGGGAATGCAAACGCACCCAAGGCGTGTCCACTACCGACCTCGTTGGCCGCATGCTGCTCATGACTAAGGCTCACCACAGCAACATAGTGAGTCAGAGGGCTTTGGGTGGGAGCTTGGAGTCCAGGGCATATGCCAACTCTTTCCTTTTGCTGTCCCAAATGGCAGTGGAGCTCCTGGGTCTGGCTCCTAGGTGCACGGAGAACTGGCAAGCTGATTATGGGCAGTGGCAGCAAAACACCCTGCTTATGTTTGCTTAAGCCTGCCTGAGATCACAGTGTGATCTCAGCCCATGCTGCTTTGGAAAGAGGTGGAGGGATAAAAGCTTCGATCCCTCGTGATTGGTGTGGGCTTCAGGAGCATTATGGGAGTGCCAGGCTAGCCTATGGCTTCTCCAGGGGTGAAACTACATAGTGCAGCCACAGTGCTGCCAGAGTTGGAAAGTCCTCTTCCTTGCCACTGAGCTGCATGCTTCTGCCTTCTGCTGTCACTAGTCTTACCAGACCTTTCTTTAGTCTCCTCAGCTCACTACCTGGTAGATAGCTAACCTAACCAAAGGAAAATAAAGGAAGTATTTTTATGTTGGCTAATGAGTTGAATTGACTTGGTAAACAAGAAATTCAGTGAATGGAATCGCCTAGATAACAGCAGGGGCAAGACAAGGGACCCACAAGAAAATTCAGGGGTAGAGGGAGATCTTTTAGTGTGCTGAGCTGCTAGGTTGGCTGAGCTGTAATATGTAAGTTCACACCAAGATCTGTCACAGTGCTACTAGCTGTCTGCAGAGATCTGAGCCTGTCTCTAGTGGAGTGTCTTTGCAAGAAGGAGGGACACTGTCCTGTTAGGGGCTTGTGTAGTTGAGGGAGGACGTAGATGTGCAACGCTATCAGGTCTGCAGGTTGGGCAAGAACCACTGTCACTGTGTGGTGCCAGGCTGGGATCAGATAAGGACACATTTCATTTGACTTGTGCTGGGACACGACTCTGGTTTAGATATTAATCAGTTTGTCACCATTCAGTGCCAGGGATCGATGGTGTGCAGTCTGAGCCTGGACTCCCCAGCACTTCTGCCACACACAAGCATATTCTTTGTTGGATGAGCTATATGAGTGCTTAAACGTTTTGACTCTTTATCTCCCTTCAGGATGAGGACCTAGACTATCGGAAGCACACTGACAACTTTGGGAAGGTAATGTGAGTTCTGATCGTGGATGTCTGGTTGTTGTCCTGTCTCAGAAGGATTCCAAATGTGCTTTCTGGCCTGTGTTGCAGGCTTGTTTTTTCCCCCCACATTTAGTAGTAACCTCAGTAAATGTCTGCTGCCCCCATGAAGTAGCTACCATAGTCAGTGAAATAGGCACATGTGGCTGCACAGGGCCAGCGAGTGAGCTGTCCTTCAGCGGCACCGTGGAGCTGCTGCGCACACTGAGCCTTTGCTGTTTTTCTGGCTTGCTTGTAAACTCTTTATCGCCGCTTCCTTTGGGACCCAAGTGCCTGTAGTTCTAGCCTAGGGACAGCCTCTGTGGATGCTCCTTTTAGTGCTCATGTTTCTAAAGATGTTGCATTAAGTCTGGGAAGCGTTTATGTAGCAGGCATGTAGCTAGCATGCTGTACTGCAGAATTCACATGCCTGGTCTTCAAGTAGCTCTCTGCCGTTGTGTCCAGCTCACGTCTTGGGCTACCTCTAAAGAGTTATAAGCCCCTCTTCTTTTTCCTGGGTGCTGGATTGTCCCTGATTAATGAGCACCTGGACCTACAGCTTGAGTAAGTCTTTTTTTACTCACAGGGGGTTTGTTGACTGGGCTGAATCATCCTCTTTGTCCTCTACCATGTTGGGTTTTTGAGCAGGCTTTACGGGGCCTGTTGCTCCAGCGTGGCTGTTTCCTGGTGCTTGGATCTGGGGAGAGTATCTGGGCACCAGGTACCCTGCATGACCCCTGTCAGCTGAGCCCCCCTTCTGCATGCTGCCGTTTGTATGGCTTGCCCTGGTCTTGGCTGAGTTGTCTTTGTTCTTTCAAGTCTTGTAGAGCAGCTAGCTTTAGGGGAGCGACGCGGGGCCGGAGCGGGTGCCTCGGTGGCTGTTTCCAAAACTGCCACACGGCGGGGATAAAGCTCCGTCTTCGGTTTCACTGGCGCTGGGCTCTGGCCCTTGCTGGAGTTCTGGGTGATCCCTTCCCAGCTTGGCATGCCATCGGCCAGGTGGATGGGTAGGCTGCCTTAAGGCTTGAGAAGAGCGTAGGTAGGTTGTGTGTTGTCTCCCTTACTAAGCCTTGCCTCTCCTGGAAATACGAGACTGCCCTGTTGCCTTCTTCCTGAGCTTTCTTTTTGGCATCTCCTTAGCTGGCTGTTGAGGGGACGATTTAGACTGTGTTTGACACAAAAGGGCTTTTGTGAGACTGCACAAATATTTGGTGCCAGGAACGTAGGAAGTCCAAGCTGCTAAGAGTTGTATACGTACTAGCAAATTAAGGCTAGCAAATCGCCTGCAGCTGCATTCTGTGTGTTGTCCAAACCCACTCCTGGAGCCTGAAAAGGAAACGTGTGTGGTGTGTGTTTTCCCAGGGGCCAAAAGGTCACAGTCCCTGGACTGGTGTCTCGCAGTTCCTGCAGACATCTCAGAAGATCATCCAGTTTGCATCAGGGAAGGAACCACAGCCCGGAGACACTATCATCTATGTGGCCGGAGCCTTCGACCTGTTCCGTATCCTTGGTTCTGTTTTGTCAAGAAAGTAGCGTTGGTCTTTTGTTTTAATGTTTTCATGTTTTGAGGCACCAGACTAGGATATTTACCTCTCCCTCCCCCCCCCCCCCCCTTTTCTGTGGGTGTGCATGTGAGGGGGGGAGGCAGGAGTTCTTACTGGCAGTTTCTTAGTCACAGGACACTGAGAAAGGAGCTACAGCTCCTCTCCAGAGAGATTTGTGGCTGCTGGAGGATTTCAGGAAGACAGTTGGATACTCTCCACACTCTAGCGATCACACTTGAGTCCCTCTTGAGGACTGTCTGTCATGGACCAAGTGACTGTACAGGGCATCTGGAGCAGACACTTCACCCTGGGACAGCCTTTGAGGCATTGTGCCGGAACACCCGAAACAGGGAGAAATTCTGGACAGAGGCAAAGTTGAGTCTATGTAAGGTGGAGCTGAAAAGATGTCTGGCTTTTGTCCAGAACCTGTGGAGCCTGAGGAGGGAGGAAGCAACTGTTCCTAAGACATAGGCAACAAGTAATGCAAAATTAAAATCCTTGGGATTCCTGTCTCCCACTGTGTTTTTTCAGTGCATCTGTTTCTGCTTTCCTTTCCCTATTTTCCATGTTAGCTTCAATTCCTTAAACAGGTCTACAGATATTGGGCATGTAGATTTCCTGGAGAAGGTTCACCAGCTGGCAGAAAAACCCTACATCATTGCTGGGCTGCACTTTGATCAGGTCTGTATATAACGTTGTCCAAAGACAGAGCAGCTTGGCACCTGTTCTTTCTGAAACAAGCAGGCTGTGCTCTGGAAGACAGGAAAAGGATGTATTGGCCAATAGAGAATTTTCATTTGGGGAGAAAGTCAAAGGAAAAGGGGGTTGCTTTGTCTGTCTTCTAATTGTGCCTGGTGCTTTGCCTTAGGAAGTAAATCGCTACAAAGGGAAGAACTATCCCATCATGAACATCCATGAGAGAACACTCAGTGTCTTGGCCTGTAGGGTAAGTGCCTGTAGGGTAGGTGCCTCTGTGCTGTTCCAGAAATTGCCTGGAGCTGGGTGGTGTTTGCCTGTAGCCAGCAATTTTGCATGAGTTCTTTGGTGTGCACTGAGAAGGCAAAGACAATACTGATCACTTCAGGCTGCCAGAGGTGCTGGTGTGCTCTCAGGAGGAATCACTAGGCTCCTCTGTCGTCCAGGCTAACCTGAGCTATTGAACCTGTCCGCCTCTGTTCCACCGGCAGTGAAAAGGCAGGATGCCTTGCAGAGTGCTGCTCTGCTCTGCAGCTCTGTTCTTGTAGAAAACTCTCTGCTCCCTGTAGCAGGGGAGAAAATTTCTGGGAAGGAAATGTGGAGAGGCTCAGAAACGTATGCCCTGAGCAATTAACTTTTGGATTTGCTGTATACACACTACCAGAAACCTTCTTCTTTGGTGGAACAAAAAAGATGCTGTGTGACAAGCAGTAGCTGCTAAACCCCCTTTCCTGTTCCCTTATTTGAGTTCCTGACTGTGTAACCAGATGACCTGGCCAAGTCTTTTTGGGAAGCAGGCTGGCCTCTGTTTTGTTCTGTGGGTGGTTTTTTTTTTTTTTTTTTTGTTCCCCCCCCAGCCCCAAATCTGTACTCTTTACCTGGTTTCTTTTCTAGTATGTCTCGGAAGTGGTGATTGGAGCCCCCTACGCTGTCACTGCTGATCTGCTGGATCACTTCAGGGTGAGAGTCTTTGCCTATAAATGTACACGAAGATGTTGGGGTGTGATGTGCTTAGGGAGCTAAAGGTGCAGGAAAACACAGGTGTGTAAGAGAGAGACGGTGCTGCTCAGCAAGATTACAGGGAGCTCCAGATGCACTGCCAAGCCTGGTACAGGAGGGGTGGCTTTGCTGATCTCCAAGCTATGCCGCAGTGAGTGCGGTGGCAGGGGAAGTCCCTGTCATCTTTTGGATCTTGTCAGCGACTTTGTGTCCTTCTCCAGGTAACACTTGTGTGTCATGGGATGACCGAGGTGGTGCCAGACAAGGATGGTTCTGATCCATATGAGGTAAGCTACTAGCTGCTGTTGTCCATGCTTCTTTGTCAGCATTCGATAGATAGAGCATGGCTTTGCTCGTGTTCCTGAGCTGAGAATTTGTATTGCAGAGGATGCTGCCCAAGCAAGTCCTTGGCAGGTGATGCTGGTTTTCACCCACCTGAGGGTCGCCTGTAAATCACTCACGACAAGCTCTGTTCTTTTAGTCACTGTTTTGTTTTGCCTGTTTCTGATGCCTTCATGGCAGAATGAGAAATCCTGTAATCTTTGCTCTATGCCAGTCCTAGGCAGCCTTGCTCAGCTCCCGTATAGGTGAAGCTTTGCTTTCAGCAGTTACTTATTCTGCCTCTTAGGAGATCGTTTTGTGTTGTGCCTGGCTGGGTGCCCACAGGACCTGCCATGACTTCTGCTCAGCTTTCAGTACTGAGCTGTAAAACCAGAGGTCCTGTGTGTTTTTCACAGCTCAGTCTGCTGCGTTTGTTCACAGGAACCAAAGAGACGTGGCATTTTCCAGCTGGTGGACAGTGGCAGCAATCTGACCACAGATTTAATTGTGCAAAGAATCATCAAGAACAGGTTGGCTTTCATCTCCCAGTTCTGTCACATACTGTTCCATCCAGCTTGTCTGAGGGCTAATTAATGGGATCAAACAGGAAGAGAAGGGGTTATCTAAAGGCACAGAATCAGTGAACTGGTCCTTCATCTTTCACAGCTTGGGCAGGCTGCTTAAATGTGGATGTACTGGACTGTACAGGAAAAGGAACAGCTAAGCTCTACTATGTTAGAATGTGCTTCACAGCACATTTTATTATTTTTCCTCCTCCACTATTGATGATAAAATTTCCTTGCTGTATTCTTGGGGATTTAGCATGTCACTTCTTTCAGAGCTTTGTTCTTTTAGGCCTGAGCCCTTCACCTTCAGTGACCTTGGCTCAGGTCAGCGGTAAACTTTGATTTTGGTATTACGTCTCTAAGTGGCCTGTCCCAGGACAGACCAAGCATGGAATAGCGGCATCTTCCGCAGAGGGAGAAATAAGTAGTGTTTGGCCAGTGTGGGAGCCTAGGACCTCAGAGTGATGGTAACGGTTGTGGGAAGTGCTGGGTGCTGGCTCTCCGAGGAGCCTGGGGGTTACTGGTGAGGTTTCTGAAGTACTCAGAACAAAGAGCAGCATAGGAGAAGGCCGTGCTCCCCTGCTCCAGGTGCTTTTAGTCTACTAGAGATAGGGATGGATGAGAATCTCATGGCATTTTGTGATTGATGCAGGCTGGAGTTTGAAGCTAGGAACCAGAAGAAGGAAGCAAAAGAGCTGGCTGTGCTGGAGGCCATGAAAAGACTGGAAGAGGAGAAGCACTAGGCCAGCAGAGAGCCAATGCGTGGTTGCAGAGCGCCGCAGCCTCGCCCTCTTGAGGAGCAGACAGCTCTTTGGGAGGGGGCCCCTGAACGGGGACACCGCTGCCGGCATGCAGGATGTGCTGTCCTACCTTCTCCTGTCCTGGCTCCTCCTGCACTAATTATGCAGACATAATGAGTTGGGATCCTGCTGCCTAGTTTTTCCTCCGTTAATCAGCCCCCATCCCCGTTCCCAGGAGGAGATTTGACAAAAGGAAAAAACAAAACAGTTTTAATTATAACTAATGTTTTAACATGTTGATGTGCTTTTACCTTCTGCCATTTCTGGCTTTTAGTAGGAGGGAAATGGAGCAGCCACCCAGGCCCCCTCTGCCCGCCCAGTGTCGGCTGTCCTGACCGGAGTCCTTCGGGCGGCAGCAGGGGCGGCTGGACAGACTGGCGAGAATGGCCCCCCCGGGGAAGGGGTACGGCACCTGCGGTTCCTCCCGCAAGCTTTCGGTTAGGGATGCTGGACCATCAGTGTGCCGGCTGCTGGAGGTGCTGACAGGCCCTGTGCTCTGAGGTTCACTGTGCTGCCTCTTCTCAGCTGCTGCCTCTGCACAAATGCCGGACCCAAAGCTCCATCGGGTTTAGGTGGATAAAGCCTCTCTCCGCTGTGACTGGCGCCAGCGAATCGCTTGCTGCCCCCGTAGCAGGCAGCGGCGCGGCAGCTGCTGAGCGGAGCGGGTGGCTGGTGGCACAGGGACCCTCGGTTCTGCGGTTTCCCTGGCAGGTTGAGGGATATCTCCGCAGGAGGCGTAGGAACCGCGGGGGCATTTGCCAAAGGCTCTTCCTGTCACGAGGCAGCAGGACCCGGCGCTGCTCAGAGCCCAGCTTGCTGCTGCCGCCAGAGTCCACTTGTGCCTGATGGGTTACCTAAGGGAGGGACCTTGTCAGCTGAAATTCCACGGCTGTTTTCGGAGGGCTGACGTGCGGCACGCGTGCCCCTGCGGGGAGGTGCAGGGCCTGAGGAGGATGGGTGCTGGGCTGAGCCCCTTTCTGCCTCTTACATTCCAGGGTGCTGTGGTGGGTGTCCTGTGCTGCTCCCTGCACTGTTGCTGGACGGTCCTTCCACGCCAGTTCTGTTGTCCTCTCTGTTGTAAACTTTTGTTGCTGATCATTAATAAAATGTTGAAGAGTTGTGTGTTGGTCTCTTTGGGGCTCGAGCTCTGGTAGCAGAAAGTGGCCAGGCCCCTAGCTGGAGACTCTTCGACAGCAGCTTTTCCCAGGAGCTCTGATGGGAGCCGGGAAGAGGCCGCTGTGGCCTGAGAACAAGCTCATTGCCCTTGGGCAGCCCAGCCTGAGCTCGGGCACATCGGGTTTGTTCTGGTGCAGGGGTTGGGGATCACGCTGGCTAGAAGCTGCTTGTTCTCACTGTGGGAGGATGTTTTTGTTGAATTCACTAGAAAATTGAACTAGATTGTGTGAAGGGGGTCTTTGCTGTGTTCTGGGGGTTTATGCTTTCTGGACTCTCAAATTGCAGCAGAATTTGCATTGGAAAGGTGAGTGTCTCAGCAGTTCGGTGGGCAAGTGGGTATGGAGGGAGGAGGTGACCTGAATTATTCTGCTGATCGCTTGGTGTGTCATGATGCCAAAGCAGCGTCCGTGAGCAGCCGCGGTGGGTCTGTCCTGCTGCCTGGGGGGGCTGTGGTGGGGACAGATCAGCCGGGGAGCTCAGGGTCTCATGTCTGTGTAGTTGCTAATCCCAGAGCCTGTGTTCGCATATTGGCATTTCAGTAATGAATAGAATATTCATAGAATGTATTCATGTGTCATCCGTGACAAGAGCAAAGACACCCACCTGTGTGGGAGCGCTCCCTGCCAAGCGCTGGGCCAGAGGCGACTGGAGAACTTGGAGCCTCCTCTCCTCTCCTGCTGCAGCTGGAGCCCCTCGGGTGCCTGGGGCAGGAGCAGCAGTGCCATCCCTGCGCCGTGTTGAGCACAGGTGATGCCATGAGTGTGTCCACTCATCCTGGGCTTCCCCCCACTGTCCTTTGCAGCCCCAAGGCCACTGCTGAGATCTAGATGCTCCCACTCGGGAAGGATGCGGGAGAGCAAGGAAGGGCTGGCTGGTCCTCGCTGCTCCCAGCCTCGGTTGCTGTGCTCCGTGTTGTGCTCTGGGCTCTCCCCCAGCTTGCCAGTGCTCTTCAGCGGCGGGGCTGTGCTCTGGGAGGAACAGTTCTGCAGCCAGAGAAGAGGAAAGGGTGGCCCTGGAGGGTGCAGGTGTGATCCCAAACTTCTGCTGCTCTTTTTGGCAAGAAGGAAGGTGCTTCCTCTCTCAGAAGGTAAAGTCTGTCTTGCCTTGCTGTGGTGGCAGGATGGTGGCTGGGGTGGAAAGCCTGTTGCTGGGATCCCTGCCTGGCTGGTGATGCTCCCCAGGGTCTGGGGCATGGACACCTCCCTCCCAGGGGGTCCAGGCAAGCCCCTGCTGCTGCTCCTCTGTTCCTGTGCAGAGGCTGCTCTGCTGCAGCTCTCCAGCCAGAACCAGGGCTTTTCCCTTCCTGACCAGGGGTGACGGCGGCTGCTGCTGTTGGGCAGGTCGGGGATTTGCCCCTGACTGAACCGGCCGTTCTGCGGGCTGCACCAGCCAGCTCGCACTGCAGGCTGTGCCCTGGCTCCCTGTTCAGCTACACCCTGGTGGAAAATGGGGGTGAGGTCCTTGCCGGCTGGCTGGGGGTCTCGGCTGCCCCGAGGGTCTGTGAGATTGGGCTGAGCCCTGTCCTCCTCATCCCAGCTGCAGTCGGGGTGTGGGAGCGGGGCAAGTCCCAGCCTGGAGGAGAGCGGCTCAGGCCAGCTGTGGGGTGCGGGCAGCGCAGCTGTCGGGCACTGGGGACACGCGTGCTGGGACCCCATCGTGCTGGGGCAGAGCTGGTGCTCCGCTCTGCATCGCAGCCCCCAGCTGCCCTGTGCACCCTCCTGAAACCCCGCTGCTTCGGGGCACATCAACTGCTGCCCAGAGCCGGCAAAGTTGCTCCTTGCCCCCGAAGCAGCCGTGACTCCGAGCTGTCAGCCCCTTCCCGGGATCTGCCGGCTGCTGAGTGCACAAATAACCCTGCTGCAGCATGCGGCCCCTTCCCACGGAGACCGCAGAAGAATTTATCATTAAAAACAAACAACTTGGCCACGGTGACGCATCTACCCCGGGCTGAGCATTTGCATGTAAATGAGCTGCCTCTGGGACCCAAACAGGTACCTTCGTTATTAAAAAAATGACAGAAGTGCTTTATTTCTGCTCTCACCATGCGCGGGTGCTTGCCCTCTGGTATAACTTATTTGTGCGGAAACGTCAGCTTCGCTTGCTCAGCTGGAGCGCGGTGGAGCTGTTGTTCCTTGGGGCCTCTGAGAGCTGTTTCAGAGTTTTTAGAGTAAACTTTTGCATATGATATTCCTTTCCCCAAGTGCCTCTGGGCCCTTCCTCTAAGCTGTTGTTTACTGACAACCTGTGAGACCTGGGGGCGAAAATGAACAGGGAGTTTAAATGGGGGGGAAAAGAAATGGTGTGAATTTCAAGTCTGTGACTTACTTTGTTTTCTGTGGTTTGGGTTTTTTTGTTTGTTTGTTTTGCCCCCTGCAGAAGATCAAGACTCCGGTTCCTGCACCCATCTTGACACCTGCCTTGCGATGCAGATTGCAGTGAGTGCCCGATGGTTCCCTAATGGGAACTAATTTCCTGAAACCATTGTGCCTCAATTAAATCTTGTAAGAGTAGCCACGACCCCACTGAGGGGAGTCAGCAGCTTTGGCCCAGACCCTGCCACGGTGCAGGGCCCCTGGAGCAGGGCTGGGGTCGGGGCTTGTTCCCCCCCCCCAGGGCCATTAGGCATTTACGGAAAGGGGCGATGGGGCGAGCAGACCCCAACGCCCTGCAGGTCGCTCTGTTGGCCGCTGCCACCCTGGCCAAATTCTGGACCTGGCTCCTCGCAGCACGTTGGTCCTGGCACACCAGCACATTCATCCCGCTGCGCCGGGAGGGCTGGGTCTCTGCAGCCGCTCACTATGCTGGCAGTTCTGGGCAGGAGCTCAGCACCGGGACCGGGACCGGTGCCAAGCTGGCACGTTACTGCTGCAGGCAGGAGGAGGGCTGCGCCTGGGACACCCGCGCAGCGCCGCTGCTGTCCTGAGCTGCTGGAGCACCGGTGGTGCCCGTGGGATTTCAGAGATGGGGCTGAGCTTAGGGGCGGGCACTGGCACCCCACAGCACCTCCAGCAGGCGCTTATAACTGACACCCCCCCCCCCCCCCCCAGTGTCCTCTGTTGTGGCCGGTGGCCCTGGTGCCCACCAGGTTTCTTGGGAAGACCCCAGCACCAGCAGCCTCTGACTGGGCTGTGCCCTGCCCTGGGGCAGACGAGGGCCTCACCAAGGCCCATGTGCCGTGGTGCAGCACACTGCGGCACAGCCAAACCGCAGTGGGTCTGGGCTGCAGCCAGGGGCACTTGGGGGGACGGAGGGGACTCCTTTCATAAAGAGCACGGCGTCCACCGGGGCAAGGGCCTCTTGCTGGGCGAGGCAGAGCCCTGGTGACCCCCACGGGGACTGCAACCGGGCCAGGTGCCATGCTCTGGGTCTCGCCCCCAGATGCCTGGTGGGGGGGGCCCTTGCCAGGGAGCAGCTGGGGTCAGGGGGCTGCTGCCCCGCTCCTGTCACCAATCCCATGTCCTGCTGCTGGAGCATGGCTGGGTGCCCCAGTGCTGGGTGGGGGCTGCACCTGGGTCTCCTGCAGCACGGGGGGCAGCAGGGCCTTTCCTGGCCGGGGTGACGCAGGGATGGGTGCTCCCTGCCTGCGTTCACCGCCCTGCAAAGCCCCATCGGCTCCTGCTGCTCCCCACAGCTCAGCCCGGCACTGTGCTGCCCACACAGGCTCCCAGGGCCGTGCCCTGCAGCCAGCGTGGGTGTCAGGCTGGCCCTTGGGGCTGCCAGCGGGGCAGCAATTTGCCAGTCGTGATCCATGAGTGATTTTTTTTTCTGCCGGGTGTTGGAACAGCCACGGCACTCAGGGTGGGAACAGCCGCTCACAGGGGCCTGGGGGCAGTGGAGCTGCGAGGCCAGGGCCACGCCAGTGCTGGTGTTGGTCCCTGTAGCTTGGTGGAGCCCTGAGGTCGAGTCAAATCGGGCAGCAGGAAGCAGGTGGGGGGTGCTCAGTCGGCCACACAAGCCCCCGACCCCAACACCCACGAAGAAGCAGGGATGGGGCTGCCCGTCTCCCTGGGGACTCGAGAGTCCCCACACAGCCGCAGGCTGGGGACTGTGCTCAGCTCCAGCCCCAGCCCTGCTGCCCCCAACGCACTCCCAGCCGGGCTGTCGCTGCCCTCTCGCCCGGAGAGGCTCCAGAGCCCTGAGCACGATGCCCTGCCCCCTGCCCAGGGCACAGCCCGTCCCCAGCTTTGTTCAGCCTGACCTGGGGCAGCCCCCAGCCCCAGACAAGGCCCTGCAGGGCTCAGGGAGCTGTGGGGGCCACAGGGAGCTCAGCACCCTCGTGGGTGAGATGCTTTCTCTGTGCCGCTTTCCCTAGCAGAGCAGCCCCGAGCATCCCAAAACCAGGTGAGCTCCCCCCACCCCACCTCCCCTCCCTCCCCTGCAAGGACAGACACAATGGAGCCAGCCCAAGCACATTTATTGTCACCGCAGAGCCACCAGTGCCGGCTCAGGCATCTGCGCACTCCACGGGGTCCAAGGACACGGTCACATCTGCCTTGCACTGGAAAGTGCCGGGGGTTCCGGGCAGCACCCGGCAGCTCCACGGCGCTGGGGCCACATCCGTCACGCACAGCGCCTGCGGGGAGACCATCAACAGGGACCGGGGTTCCTGGGCGACGCGGCACCGGTGGGGGGAGCCGGGGAGCCCCCACTGTGCCCCAGTGCGCAGAGGACCCCGCTCCTGCTGCGGAGGGGCGGGGGGCCCCAGGCCCAGCACAGCCGTGCCCAGGGTCCCGCGGGGAGCGGGAGAAGCCCCGGTGCCCACCGTGCCCCGAGCCCCTGGGGCAGCTCCGGTACTCACCGCAGCGTGGAGCCGCACGGGCGGGCGGGCCGAGCCGGGCAGCAGCGCGCCGGGGCCGGGCTCGGCGGCGCCGTCGGTATCGGAGCGGCGGGCGTAGGGCGAGCGGCGGAGGCCGGAGAGCAGCCCCGAGGCTCTGCCCACCGAGTAGTGCCGGGGCCCGGCCGCCTGCCTGTACCAGGGCTCGGCGGGGCGGCAGAGGCAGAGCAGCGCCAGCCCCAGCCCCAGCCAGCGGGCAGCGCGCATGGTGCCGGCGGGACCGCAGCGCTCCGGGGCCGCCGCCGCCGCCGCCTTATAGCCGGGCGGGGGGCCCGCCTCGCCCGCCCCCGCCCCGCCGCCCGGCCCGCCCTCCCGGGGCCCGCGGGGAAGGAGCCGCTCGCCGGCGACCCCGCAGCCGTCCCCGGGTCGCCGAGGGGCCCCGCAAGGCTCGGGGCGGGTCCCGACACCGATCTCCCCCCCCCCGCGCCCGGCAGCCCCCGCTTTCCTCCCCCCGGCCGGTCCCGCGGCGCTGCCCTCCCCGCCCCGAGCAGCGATCCCGGGCGCAGAAGGACACCGGACACCGGAGCGGCGGCCGCACGTTTATTGAGGGCAGCCCGACCGGGAGAGGGGAGCGGGGCTGCCGGCGGCGGGGAGCGGGAAGCGGCGCCGGCCGGTGTAACGGCGGAGACCGACCGTCACTCCTTGAACTTCCACTCCTGGCGGCACATGGGGCAGTGCTGCTGGACCTGCTGCGAGTTCAGCCACTTGAGGATGCAGTGCATGTGGAAGCAGTGCGAGCACTGCCCCCACACCAGCGGGCAGTCGTCACCGGGCACCTTGCCTGCGGCACGGACAGGCCGTCAGCCCCGGCCCGGGGGGGGCCGCAGCCGCGAGGCCGCCCCGCCCGCCGCCGCCGCCGCCGCACTCACAGTCGGGGCAGCAGCCGTTGAAGGCCATCCGGCAGATCCCGCAGTTCTCGTCGTTGGCCACCCACAGCCAGGAGGCGACGCCGTGCCAGCTCCGCACCCGCACCCGCATCTCCCGCCCCGCCGGAAGTCCCGCCCTGCGGCGCCCGCCCCGCCGGAAGTCCCGCCCCGCCCCACAAGCCCCCGCGCACAAGCGCGCGCGGCCGCCGCGCCTTTCGCCGCCGGCCCCGCCTCTTCCGCTTCCGGCGTCGGCGCAGCGCGGCCGGAAGTGCAGGCCCCGGAGCGGAGCCGCCATCATGGCCGACAAGATGGACATGTCCCTGGACGATATCATTAAGCTCAACCGGAGCCAGCGGGGGGCCGGCCGGGGCGGCGGCCGGGGCGGCCGGGGCCGGGGCGGCGCCACCCGCGGGGGCGGGCCCGGCCGGGGCGGCGTGGGAGCCGGGCGAGCGGGAGGTGGCGGCCCCGTGCGGAACAGGCCGGTGATGGCCCGGGGCGGCGGCAGGAATCGGCCCGCGCCCTACAGCCGGGTATGGAGCGCGGCGGCGGCGGCGGCGGCGGGCGGGGAGCGGCGGCTGCCCGCGGGGCTCGGCGGCGCCGCGGGGGACCGTGACCGGGTGCGGGCCGGGCCTCGGCGCGGCGGGTGGCGGCGGGATGGGGCGGCGGGGCCGCGCGGGGGGCGGCGGGGCGGGGGGCGGGCCCGCCGGGCGGCCCTTTGTCCGCTCCCGGCGGGGCGGGCAGCGTGGCCGGTGGCCGCCGGTGGCCTGCGGTGCCCCGCGGTGCCCCGGGCCGGTCAGCGAGCTCCCGGTCTCGTTGCAGCCGAAGCAGCTCCCCGAGAAGTGGCAGCACGACTTGTTCGACAGCGGCTTCGGGGCGGGGGCCGGCGTGGAGACCGGCGGGAAGCTGCTCGTCTCAAACCTGGACTTTGGCGTCTCGGATGCGGACATCCAGGTAGGGGCTCGGGAGCGGCCCTGCCGGCTGCGCGGGGGGCGTTCACAGGGGGTTTAATTCATCGCGTCGCGGTTGGGAGCGCTGGGTGCCCGCGGGAGCTCCGCAGGCCCCGCTCCCTTCCGCGGCCGGGATGGAAGATCCCTGAGTGAATTGGCTCTGCCGTGGTGATGGGCTTTGTGCCGCTAGCATCTGTTCTGCCACGGCTCTGGTGATCTCGAGGGGGCTGCAATTTGGAAAAGCCGCTGTCTTCTGCAGAGCGGTAGTTAGTTGCATCATAAGTGATTCTGCGATGGCGCATGTGTGGGAAAATGCTGCTGTTTGGCTGGATCCAGCTGTGCCTGGAGAATTTAGAGTAAACTGCATAAATTCTTAAGGGCTGCGTAACCGCAGAAATTCCATAACTGCACCACGTGTATGTCTGCATGCTCTGTTTTTACGGGACCTGTTTGTGCAGCTTTGTTAAAGTTGCGCTCTGTTGAGTGTCGAGGTGTTCCTATGGACGCATCTATCGGTGTAACTGGGAAGAGTTATTTGTGAGGGAGAGCACGCTCCCCTGTGCTGCAGCATCTGTGGTACCCGGTGTGTTAAATCTCCTAGCCGAGTCACCTGTTGTGGTTGTATTCCTTGTTTCAGCTGTGCCTTTGGCAAGAACCTGCTGGATTCTTTCGGTTGGGTGTACGGTGCAATCTGCCTCTGTGGCTGCACGGGTTGGGAGGGGCTGAGGCATGGTGCTCCCACCCGGCCATGAGGGCACGGTCACGAGTGGGCAGCGAGTTGTGCAGAAATAAACGTTTGCAAATACCAAGTGTGTCCCCAGTGGGGGCTCTGCTGGCTCGGTCACGCTGCAAAGCGCTTCCTTTTAAATGGGCTCTGGTCCTCACGTCCTCACCAGGAAAAAACAACCAACCACTTCTATGCTTTCTTCATCTGTTAACTCATGCCGGTTACTTCACGTGCCGATCTGGCTGTGTCTGGGGAATTGGGAGTGAGCTTTTTCAGGTCACCTAGTTACTGGGTAATGTGCTTAAAACCACCTCTTTTTCTCATGTAAGTTCAGATTTAGTTTAAGTAAGTTTCTTGTTTGTCATAGTCAGGCCCTGGTGTGTAAAACATGGCTCTGTGAAGTCACCTTGGTTTAGCCGGCTCCTGCGCTTTGTGTGGCAGTTGAGATTTGCCTTTTCCACCGCTGGCTTGGGCTGAGGTGTGGGTGAACTTCTACCTGTGGCTTATTAATTCAGCAAAGCTGACTTAATGGCTTTGCACCTATTTGTTACTACCCATCCCATAATTTAGCACTGCCTCAGATGTGGTGATTGCTTTCTTTGTTTCTACACTAATCGCATCATTAACGTGGTACGGCACAGCTCGGGCAGTGTATCAGCAGGAAAGAGTGGCTGGAAGGAGCCTTGAACGTGCTTTGCTCTCGGAGGAGCTGCGCAGTGTCACACCCTGAGTGTGCGCTGCTGCTCATGAGGAACCCGGGTTCTCTGCAGTGCAAAGGGAAGCTGGCTCTGGAGAAGTGTCTGAGCACTGCCTCACCCGTCTTGCGCTCTGTTCCAGAAAGCTTCTATCGAGTGCTGTGTAACGTTCACCTCTGGTGAATGAGTACAAGGGAGGAGCTGGCCTGCAGCTCTGCCTGCAGTGCTGCTTGCTTAGGAAGTGGAAGAACATGCGTGGTGCTCCCTCAGATGCTTGGGCAGTAACTCACAGAGGCAGCTGCGTGGCAGTCGGGCTTTGCAGCAGATGCTGTAGAAGGTGGCCTGTCCCTTTGGGCACCTGGCAGCTCTGGCCTAGACGTTGAGCTTTTGAGGCACGGGGTATAGCAGAAACTCAGTAAGGTGAGGTGTCCTTGTTGACTTCCTAAATGTGAAACAAAACCTGTGAAACAAAATTGGTGGCTCTGTTGCTGCCTCTTCGTTTCCATCCTTCATGACAGCAAATGACACACTTCAGTAGAGGACCTTCCTAATCTCAGTTTTTGGGGTATATTCCTAATGGGCTGCGTTTTCAAATTGCACCCGGTCTAGTAAAGATTTGGGGGGGAAGTCCAGCACAATAAAACTGTGATCATCTCATGAATCCCTGCGCTCATACAGATCATTCTTCCTCTAGGAAATGGATTAGGGTCTGGATTATTTTTAAATAGTCACCCCATTGACCCAGCTTCAACAAAAAGACCCGCAGTTTCCTTTGAGTCTGCTTCGCTGGCTGTAAACATGCACCCTGCCAGTGGGGAATATGAAGTCCTGCTTGTTTTTGCCACCTGTGGCAACTTTCTGAAATCTTCCTGATGGGCTTGTGCTCCCCTTTTCCATTGATGCTTTTTCCGAGTTGGCAGTGATGTTTTGAAAAGCGCCTGCGATTGCAGAGAGCGGTTGTGTGTGGGGAACTGCCGGCGCCGTCTCTTGGCTGTGTCGTGTTCATAGCACTGATGGACGTGTGCTCTCTTCTCCTTCTCTTTCTCAGGAACTCTTTGCAGAGTTTGGAACCTTGAAGAAGGCAGCTGTGCACTATGACAGATCTGGCCGCAGTCTAGGGACAGCAGATGTGCATTTCGAAAGGAAGGCAGACGCTCTGAAAGCGATGAAGCAGTACAACGGAGTCCCCTTGGATGGTGAGTCTGCACGGTCCTCTCTGTAGCATATTTTGCTGGCTGGCCGGAGCAGCCCGCGCACCTGTGTCCCGCACGTAAGCTCACGGGCTGCTCTTCCTCCAGGGCGCCCCATGAACATTCAGCTGGTCACGTCACAGATCGACACACAGAGGAGACCAGCGCAGAGGTGAGATGCCGCACGGCCGCGGGAGTCGCTGCGCCCGGTCAGCGCGGGGCGGGAACGTGCCTGGCCCCTCTCTGTGTAGGAAGCGTGGATCCGTCTCCTGTTTGGCAAACTTCTGTGTGCCTCTTTGGGTTAACTGGAATGCACTAAACCAGTTGCTTTTCAAAAATCACAGTGTAAACAGAGGTGGCATGACCAGAAACCGCGGTGGTTCAGGAGGATTTGGTGGTGGAGGAGGCAACAGGCGAGGTACTCGTGGCGGGAACAGAGGGAGAGGCAGAGGAGCTGGAAGAACTTCCAAACAGCAGCTCTCCGCAGAAGAACTAGATGCACAGCTGGATGCTTACAATGCCAGGGTAAGTGCTGCTTGGGTGCTGTCCACAGGTTCCCCACAGCATCTTGTTCTGGGAAACGTTGGCAGCCCAGAGACGGCAGGAAAAAAAAGCGCGTTTTCCAGGTCATTGGACTAAAGCAGTCTCCCTCTGAAGCCGAGCAGTGCCTTGGTCCAGTAGTTGGCTTTATTTTCCAGAACGCTTTGTCAACTACTGTTACTGATAGTCAAGAAACAGCCCCTTTTCCAGCTCGCCGGGCCAGTGTAGGGTGGGCTCTTACGTAGCTGGAACAGCTGTGGTGAACAGTAGCTGCATAACAAAACCCACAGAGATAACAGGCTGCAGAAATGGAAAAACAAAAAGAAAAAAAACCCCATGTGAAATAACTACATGGGATGCTAATGGAGGAAAGCTCGCTGATGCTGATGGTGTGTATGAGTCCTGACATACAGAGCCACTCACATTGCTTGCTGCCTTCAGAATTAGCTCAGACACCTCTGTGCCACAGCCAGATTAAAACCTCGATAGAGAACCGACGTCACACATGTACGTGATGACAGCGTAGGAATTGGATAAAATCGAGGCAAGAGTATGGAAGAAGTGGGATGAGCAGAATTCCAGAAAAAAGTGGCATGGGCACGTCTGGTGCTTTAGAACAGTCTTCTCTGGCGTTGGGGATGCGTCAGTAGCGTGATTTTGCAAAGATTTGCACGGGGCGGGGGGAGCGTGGCAGGGCAGCTCGCAGTCGTGCCTCGCTGCGCTGCCTCAGCCGTGCCCAGGCTGCCCGACGCTCCCAGGCTGGTGCCAGAACCGGCCGGGGCTCGAACCTGCGCGTCCCCGTCCGGCAGCACCGGGGAGTTGCGGTGGTTCAGTGGGGCGGGCAGGGTGCCGCGGGGTGCCGCGGGGCGCACGGTGATGGCTCCTCTCCTCTCTTCCAGATGGACACCAGCTAAAGCGGCGGGCGGCGGGCGCAGGGAAGGACTCCGCTCTTGCTCCACGCTCCCCAGCGGGGGCTGCGGCTGTGGCTACTAATACCGAGGATGGAATTTGTTTTACTTTTACGTTCTGGGATAGGTTTTAAACTCCTGTAAAGGTTTTTTTTAATTCTGAAGCAGACCTGTTTTGTACCGAGTTATTTTTGGGATAAATTTTACTGGTTGCCTGTTGGGCCGAGGTGGTTTTTTCACCTTTGCCGTAAATAAAATAGCACCGTGTCTAGAGCTGTGGACGCCTGCTCGGCCGCGCCCTGCCCCGCCCCGCCCCGCCCGCGCGCGCCTTCCCGCGCCCAGCCCCGCCCCGCCCCGCCCCGCGGCGCTCTGCCCCTCCGCCCCGACTCTATCGTCCCTCCCGCCACCGCGCGCGCATCCCCTGGGCCAATCAGCGCGCTGCGACGGCGGCCGGAAGTGAGGCGCGGGGCTCAGCAGCCTCGTATAACGGGAAGTGACGGCCGTCTCCCGGAAGTACGGGGGCGCGCGGGCGGCTGGGCGGATCCCGGCGGCGTTGTCACCGCAGCGCGGAGAGGAGCAGGGCCGGTAGGGCGGGGCGCGGGCCGCGGCGGCGGGCGGCTCCCTGGGGGCGGTGAGGCCCGGGGCGGCGGGGGGGGGGTGCCCAGGTCGCGGGGCCGCGCCTCCGCCGCGCTGGGGCCTGGCCGGGCCGGCCGCACCGCGCTCCGCTGGCTCCGGGGCGCGGCCGAGGTGCGGCAGCGGGGCCCCGAGTGCCCTTGCGCGACCTTCTAAGGGCCGGGGAGAGCCGCTGTCCCCGGCGGGGGCCGTGGCGGAGCGGAGCGGAGCTCTCGGGGCACGGGGCCCGCGGTTAGGGCGAGATACGGGCGGCTCGGGTCGCCTCGTGCTCCCCGGAGGGGCCGCGGCTGCTCCGCGCACTCCCCTCGGCTTTCCCTCGTTGCCTGGGCTGCGGGCGGCGGTGAAGAGGAACCCTGGGGCCTTTTCGCTTTCCGGAGCGTGGGGAGGTGCGAGCGCTCTCGTTTGTCTCGAACAGCTTTTCCATAAATGGTTTCTAGTTACGAAACGAGAAACTTGGAAGCAACTTCCTCAGGGTCGGTTTCCTTCCGTGTTAGAGTAATGAAAGAGCCCGGTTTATCCCCCCTAATGCTGTAGGCAGGGTGCATTTTAAAGCAGCTGGGGCAACGCATGTAAAGGGCCCAGTTTGGCCTCTGCAGGAGGTATCGGTTCTCCTCCTTCCTCTGCAGCCTGCCGGAAGGATGGTGATGTCTTCCCTGGCTCCGTAGGCCCTCTGCAACAAGTCTGAAAGTCGTAACTTCCTTTTCTTAAGACAAGAAGAACTCTCAGTCATGCTAAGCAGGGAAATTGCTGCCTTGAGGGTTTCAGGTCTAGTCCAGAGTGCTTTGTTGCTCTGGTTGTCCAAGCGTTCTTCCAGCACAGGTATTCCTGTCCTGTAAGTGCTGAGCAGAGACAGTTTCACTGTAGTGTCCCACTGTGGGGACGAGTGGCGGTTGGTACAGGTGGGTCACGCTCTTGGCAGTGTCCGTGGCTGCAGCACCGGGGTCGCCGCACAGTTGGCGGTTGCAGCCAGACTGGAGCCCGTTCACCCACATAACTTGTTTGCATCCTGGGTGTAGGACTGCGAGAGTTTTTTAAACTTCTGAAGTTGTGAGCATATGGAACTGTCTGCTCACGCCCTTGGTTTTACTCTTGACAGTTAACGCCTTGTAGGTGAATGGCAGTCCAGGGTTATGTCATGAGCAAAAAAAAAAAAAAAAACCCCAAAAAACCCTACATCTCCAAACTGCTGAGTCCCTGAAAGGCAGCAGACTGTTTCCAGAGTCCTTCATGCCCAGAGCTGTGAGCCAGTGGCGGGATCAGGCAAGAAGAGAGTTCTGTGGGATGCTCTTACAAAGCGACGGGTGCAGCGGCATTACCTGGATGTCCCCTTGCCTCCGAATTCCTGGGTGGTGTCCGAGGGCAGCGCTCAGCCTCGGGAAGTGTCAGTGAGTCCCCAGTTCCTCCTTTGCTGCTGATGGGCCCCCCCTCCCCTGCTGCTGCCCTGGGAACCGTCTGAGTCCGGTTTATTTCTGATCCAGCCTCCCAAGCTGCCGCTGTATGTGTGGAGCAGCAGCGCAGCTTGAGCTGGTTTAAGCAGTCCTGGCTCCCTGTGCTTACAGCGTAGCAGCTTTTGTAGCTGCATAGCGAACCGGATCAGCGAACTGATCTGGCTGGAAAAAAGCCCTGCAGAAACAGTTATTAACTGGATCAAATTCCAGCCGAGCTTGCCGTGTGGCTGCACAAGCTTTCCCTTGCGCCACAGGGGAAGGAGGAAGGGTGGGGACCGCTCGAATTGGCACTGCTGCATGTCCACGGCTGCGCTGCGGCCTAATGGACGTCTGAAGCCAATTAGCTCAACTGAAGAGACTCTGACTAACTCTGGTTTCACTGCTGCCATGGGATCTTGATCCCGGAGTATGAAGAAGTTGCTATTTACCACTGTCTGCCTGAAAACAAACAGGGTTATGTTCCTAGCAGTTTTTCTGTCTGGCAGAAGGTGGGGCTCTTGTATTCTCTGCTGCTGGCTCCTTGGTGCTGCGAAAAATGCTGAGAGAATCCAGGAGAAACTGCTGACTTGAGGAAGCGGTGAAGGCAGCCGAGTGCAAATCCCAGGTGGGAAGCGATTCAGCCTCCTGCTGTCTTGTGCAGGCTTCTGTGATCTGCAAGGATCTGCAAAGAGCCCAGGGCTGTTTCCCTAGATGTCTCTCCGCGGCCAAGCATCCCACCTCCTGTAATTTGCTTTCATTCTGAGCACGGGCTGGGAGTCCCCTTCCCGGCCAGCTGTGGCAGAGTTCACAGCGGGTCTGTGCCATCTCGCAGAGCAGCGGGCCTCCCAGGAGCGACTCGGATGAGTCTTAAGAGCCAGACAGCCGCCATGCAGAGGTGCTGAGCAGGACACCCGAGCACCTCCTGAGTGTCAAAGAGATGAAGGGGAATTTCCTTCCAAACGCCTCAGAGCAATGGCTGAGGTTTGAGGCGTTTTGCTCCCATGAGGCACCTGCGCCTGGCTGCCGGTCAGCAGCGTAGCAGGAAGGCTTTCATTAAGGAGCTGAGCCCTTTGAAGGACTGTGCTGCAGGTCCACTCTCCTCTGCCTGTCGGTGCATGCTGGCTGGAGGTCTCGGCACGGCACAGATGGGATATGCGAGTGCAGTTCTCTGCCGGCAGTTCACATGTGATTGAGTCTCTTGGCTTCCCTTTGTCTGGCAGTGTGATAGCTGGTCTTTCACACACCTGGAAAAGCTCTGGTTTACTAATCCTGAGCTGCAATAAATGCTTTGTCTGAGAAGCCTGAAGGGCAAGGTTGAGGCCCTCATAAAAGTTTTGATGCGATTAGGAGCCTCCTTCCTCTCTGGCTGCATGTTTGGAGAAGCAGCCCAGGCGCTGTGACCTGTGGCGACGAGATGCAGCTGCTGCGCGGGGGCTCTGTGCGGGCTGGGTCGCAGGGTGCCTCTCCACCCTCGCAGCTGGCCGGGGCACGGGAGCCCGCTCCTCTCGGGAGCACTGCAGTGGTGCAGCCTGCTCAGAGGCGTTGCTCTGCCTGCTGCTCCTGGGGAAGGCTGTTGGAAGAGGTGAGGTGGTATTTCTCCAGGGCTTCCTCAGAGAGCTGAGGCGCAGAGGGCCTGGCCTGCGCGGCTGGTTGGAACAGTGCTTTGTGTTGGTCTGAAGAGCTGTTTTCTGTCTCTGGTGGGCCTCCATCGTTTTAGAGATCCTGTGAGGACTCGGGTGGTTCTTGATTAATCCCTGTGGTAGTGTGCGTGATTGTTTCTTCAGCTCTGGATCACAGGATTAAGGCTAGAGCCATAGGAACACAACCGAAGAGCTGGGGACTTGGGGTTTTTTTGGGGGGCGTGGGTTTGTTGGTTTTTGGGTTGTTTTTTTTTTCTGTGCCCTCTATGGCATGGCTGTTGCTAAATATCTATTTATGAGAGGGGTTGCCCTAATGGAGCTGATGAAGATTGGGTGCTGGTGATGTGTGGGAGGAAACTGTTGCCCCACCTGTTACATCTGGAGGTTGGTTATCAATGAGTGGTAGCTCTCTGCTTGGGTGAGACCAAACTAATGCATTTCTCAACTGATCAGGATAGGATACCTGATCCTGGAAATCAGCTGCTGTTTCGGCTGCTAGAAATCAGTACTGTTTGACGCTAAGGCTGTTCCTGTGCAGAGTGCAGCAATCTTCCACACCCGACCCTGCTGTAGGGAACTGCGCTGTGGTTGGCACTGCTCTGTTCACCTTGCAGTGCTGATCCTTTGCTGCGTGCGCAGTGCTGGCTTCGGCGAGCTTTGGTTGTTGGAGGAGAGGCTGTCTGACGGCTCCTGTGGCCTGTTGCTTGCAGGCTGTGCTGATCAGGCTGTTTGATAGAAGTTTTATCTCTGCTTGGTCTGAAAATTGGAAGATGGTATTCACCTGTGGACGTTAATGCTGCAGAAAGGGACCTGGCACTGTCGGGGATATGCATTGGGGATACTGGTGGATCATCTGCCATGTGTGCGTCTGTTTGTTATATTCATGCTTCCAAAGAGGGCTCAATTGCAGAGAGTTTGGGAGTCAACAGAGGTCAGTGACTTGGGACTTCAGTTCTTTAAAGCTCTCACTGAAAGTCTGTCATTTCCACTTCCTGAAAGCTACAGAAGGAAGGTCCAGGAGTTCTTCAGCGTACAGAGAATGACCTGTAGTGCTTGGGAGGTGAAATCTAGCCTGGAGGTGAGACAAAGGACTGCAATAAGGGGATCAAGCAGAAGGGGATCAAGTAGATGTGTGAGCTAGTGTTTGTTCAACACTTCTGGGAGTCTTCAAGGCTGGAGGCTTTTCTGTACAGGAGCACAAAGGTGACTGGGTTTGATATGGAGGTACCAGGGTGAAATCTAATCGGTTGTTCAGGTACGACATGAGATTAAATGGCCTTTTGAGTACAAATTTCCATGATATTCAGTGACAGGATATTGGAGAATGCTATGCAGAAGGGCCAGCTGTTTGTTCTAAAGTGCAGGGGTCAGCACCAGCAGTTGTTTTAAGTGCGAAGGTACAATGGGAAAAGCTCCCCTACACAGACATGCTTGTGCCACGCAGGGCCCAAGCCCTTGTCATAACCCCGGAGTGTCACATCGTCCCCCCACCTTTGTCTGGTGATAAATCTTAGTCAGGCTTTAATATCCAGAAACACCAGTTGCGTCCATTGCAAGTATCCTGCCCCCAGGACCCCCCGAGAGCCGTGCCAGCCTCTCTGGGGAAGCCCTGCCAGCCCAGGACAAGTCAGCGTGCCTGTTCTCGGGTTTGACAGCGGGCAAGGAGCGGGTCCCCACCGGGGCCCTGGCTGCAGCTCCACCTCAGCACCCCCTCCCAGGGAGCTGGGCCGGTGCCCAGAATCCTGGCAGGTGGCCGGTCACCAGTTCTCCCTCCCCCTTTCCTTTTCTCTCTCCTCTGCGTATTTGCTGATAGGTCTGCTGTAGGCTTCTCTTCTGGTGGAGGTGTGCAAAATTTCACTTTTCTGTGTCTAATCTGTCTCCTTTGCCCTGTTCCCCAACAAAGCATTCATAATATTTATGGCTAAAAATATTAGTGGAGCCCAGGTGGCACCTCCACTGTTCTGCTATTACAGCCATTGCCAGGCTCGACCTGGACATGGAGTAAGACTGGCTCCAGTATCTGCAGAACTCGTCTTGCGTCGCTATAAAACGTGCTCTGTAAACTGTGTGTGATTAATGTCAGCACTGAGGTCTGTCTTTCCCCCTCTGGGTGGCACATTGGGTAGAAATGGAATGATTGAACTGTGTGCTGTTATGTCAGCTCAAAGACAGAAAGAATGGATGATGGTTACCTTATTTAGCGTAACCCATATGAGAAGCTTCAGGTGCATGTAGATCGTAATTAAGCCTGTATTTAAGTACATTGTGTGTGTTTGTTGTATTTGTAGCAAATGTTGTAGTTCTTGATTTATTTGGAAACTCGATGCCAGAGCAGTGAATGCGGTTCCGCAGTCTGTTGTGAGTCGTGTATGCTAGTGCAGAGCTCCCAGCGGGAATATTGAGCAGGACGCGGGAATGGCAGGTAGTGACAGAAACACCTGGATCCATCCGCAGATCATTTGTGAAAGATTTTGCTTGTACAAAAAGCCTTTCAAAAGCTGTCACTGAAAGAGTTTTTTAGAGAGTCCAAGTTGATATTTGCTGTAGGATGACCCTTAGGACAGCGTGCCCTGTGGAACATCAGGAATTCTGAGGATGTCGTTGGCTTTTACCAAGGTTTTTAACGGGGTGTTGGCATCGCCTTTCACCAGCCCTCAGTGTGCAGCTGGGTGGTTCCTGATTAGAGCCTTGGACAGCCGAGCCAAGCTCCGCACATGTTTTTAATCCATTATCTGTCTTGCTGGCCGCGTGTGATACAGATCTTTGAAAAGGGTCTGGCATGAGATCAGCTGAACCATTCCACTCCTCCGAGGCACCCAGCGCAGAGCGGATTGATCTGATTGAGTTACAGACTGTGAGCTCCAGATTGCAGCAGAGGCTCCTGGTATTTGTGCCAGTGGTGGGGCAGAGGCCTATTCTTAGCTGGAATCGTGTAGAGCAGAACTGAACTGGGTTTATTCAGGGCTCAGGTTTATTATGAGTGAAAGCCTCACACGGTTGTTCTTGTGGAGTAGAGCGTTTTTTCTATGGCTTGGGGTATTTACCAGCTCATGAGTAAAGCACCGAGGTTGAATTTTTCCTACCCTCTGGCGTGGGCCTCCATGGGCTGAACATGAGACCTGGCCTACCGGAGGAGTCTGCGGGGCTGCGGGGTACGGGCATTCGGCAGGGTTGTGTCCCGTGAAGGGCCCCGGGGAGAGGGAGTCACGGTGGAGCAGTTCTGGGGAAGCCTGGTTGGTGCTGCTGGGAAGGAGCCCGTGCTGGTGGAGTAGGTAGGTGCAGTTACACCTCTCCTCCCTGCTTCAGTGTAACTTGCGTGTGTGAGGATGGCAGAGCAGGAGCCAACAGCGGAGCAGCTGGCCCAGATTGCAGCTGAAAATGAGGAGGACGAACACTCTGTCAACTATAAGCCACCTGCCCAGAAGAGCATCCAGGAGATCCAGGAGCTTGACAAGGATGATGAGAGCCTGCGCAAGTACAAGGAGGCACTGCTCGGTGCCGTCACTGTGACTGCAGGTGAGCCCTAGGATGTGGCTGTGCCCCGCTTGAGCCAGTCACCTCCGGCCTCGTCCCTGCTCCTGCCCGGCAGCTGTTCTCCCAGTTCTTTGTGCTTCGGCACGAGCGTAGCCGGGAGCGTAAAGGCACGTGTCTGCACTCCCCCCACGCTGATCTCTGGCCCTTGGAATAAGGCACGGGGACAGGGGGTGGCACTCTGCCTTTGGCGGGGTGGTCTTGGGGAGACTGTGGGCTGGGCCGAACACGGCCGGGAGCCCAGACTTTCACTCAGGGGGATGTTGTTCTCACTGTTGTTTGTGCTCTTTCAAGAAATGCCCTGGAAGTAAAATGAGTTGTGTTGGTTGGTATTGGGGATGGGCGTTTAACAGCCTTTTTGCTTGTCTTTTAGATCCCAATGCTCCAAACGTGGTGGTGACCAAACTGACTTTGGTCTGTGCTACCGCTCCTGGCCCTCTGGAGCTGGACCTGACAGGTGAGCTAGGACAGAATTCCAGCCCTTCTCCCAGGTCAAAGCTGGCTTCGTGTGGAGCCTGGCAGGCGGCCCCGCAGGAGCGCTGCTGGCACGGCAGGCAAGCCCTCCTGTGCCAGATGCAGAGGAAGGTGCCCGGCGCACTGGAGGGTTCTGTACTCTGAGCCCGGCGGCTGTGTCTGCGCCGCAGCAGAAGGCCTTCCTGCTTCCGCTCCCCTGCCAGCCCTCGTTTTGTAGAGGTGCGAGCTGCCGGGCGGGGGAGCCAGCCGTCCTCTAGCCTGTGCAGCGACACTAATGGCAGCTTCGAGATGGTGACAGCCTTAGAGCAAATGTCTACAAAGGAACATTCTTGAATTAACTGCATAGCCACGCTGCAGTGTCCTTTCACAGGGCATCGCTTGCCCGCCTCAGGTAGCATGGGCAGCGTAGCAAGGAGGGTCCTGGCATGCAAAAATGAAAGGGTGAACTGCATGCTGTCCAGGCAGTAAGCATCATCCCCTGCTGCTGCAGATACTGTCCTGATCACCCCTTGCAACTTAAATTCGCCCCAGAGCACAGTACGAAGGGACTCTGAGCAACCCTCTCCCTTCTTTGTAGGTGACTTGGAGAGCTACAAGAAGCAAGCGTTTGTGCTGAAGGAGGGCGTGGAATACCGGATAAAAATCTCCTTTAGGGTAAGAATTCAGATTTGAAAACCGAAGAACACCGGACTGCTGCAATCCCAGCATAGGGAGTGCCTGAGCCCCGAAAAGTGGGGTGATGGAGGAAATTGTCTGGGGTGGGCAGTGTGTCTAGGAGATGTCTTCTACAGTCCTTGCTTGTTTCTCTGCAGGTTAACAGGGAGATTGTGTCAGGGTTGAAGTATATTCAGCACACGTTCCGGAAAGGTGTGAAAAGTAAGTGCTTCTCTGTGACTCGGGTACTGCTTTGTGCGAGAGCTTCCTGCTCTGCTCTGGTGATGGGGGCTCGCCTGCTGGTGCCCCAGCAGCTCATAATGGGAGAAGAGAGTCTTCAGGCATGTCTGTGTGGCTGAGCCCGTGGCGATGTGTGAAGGCTTCTGGGTTTGCTGCGAGGTGTGCGGTCCTGGTTGCACCTGCACCTCTGGGCTTGACGCGTAAGCCCCGCTGGAGCACGGAGGTGAACAGATCGCTGCTGACAGCGGTGCTGGCGTGGGGGGATCCCTCCCTGCAGGAGGAGCCGTTCCTGGAGTGAACGGAGCTGTTAATGTGGGTGATGTTCTTCTCACAGCCCCTCTGTGGAGGGTTGTAGCAGTAACAGACCTTTCATTTGCTGTAGCTTTGCCCCATGTGCAGGGGAGGCTCTTAAACAGCCTCCACACACCTTTTTTTCTTCTTCTAGTTGACAAGACCGAATACATGGTTGGGAGCTATGGCCCCCGAGCAGAGGAGTATGAGTTTCTGACCCCCATGGAAGAAGCCCCTAAGGGCATGCTGGCCCGGGGCAGCTACAACGTCAAATCCAAGTTCACAGATGATGATAAGACTGACCACCTGTCCTGGGAATGGAACCTGACCATCAAGAAGGATTGGAAGGACTAGCCCTTCCCAAGGCCAAACCCCAGAGAGCGTGAATCAGACAGTGGCTACCGTAGAAATCCCCCCCTGTACCAAAGTGCTGACATTGGAACCCTCTTACCTTTCACTCCCCTGTTATAATTTGACCAGAGAGCTCAGTTTTGTAATGCGCCCCCTCCCCAGAGAATCGCTGAGTGCATTGACCAAACCGTGCTGTCTGCATCTGATCTCCAGCTGCCCAGCCCGGGGCCGTGCTGTCCCAGCACAGAGGTGGGAGCACTTGCTCCCTCGCCAGGCCCTTTGCTGCTTCTCACCTTCCTTTATTTGGGTAGGTGCTGAAGGGGAGAGACTCCCGTGCTCTGTGTAGGATCCTGTGCTTGGCTTTCCTGTGCACAGCTCAGGGTAGCTACTGCCTCCAAGTAGCTGAAGAACTTTGATGCCAGGCAGCTATTGAATCTGTTTGTTGGCTAAAATCATGTCCGGCCTGCCCCTTCCACCCAGTCAGTGTCCTGGGAACGCTGGCAGCTTCATTTGTGGATGTTCCCTGTAACCATGATGCCTTAATGTGTAACACGTATCCTCTAGGGAGGGGGCCCTGCCCTTGTTACACTTTTTAAATGCCACCCACCCTCCCCCTGTTTGTTGGCATGGCACTCATCTTGGTCACGCCCCTCATGGGTTATTAGGAAAGATTCACAACTTCCCGCTTTGCTGCTGGTCCGTTCTTCACCCGAGACGGGACATCTCCAGAGGGGAGGGTGGTGTGACATCCCGGGTGACGCCTGGCACCACCCCTGGCCCCGTTTGCATGGAGCTCCGAACTCTCCGGCAGCCTCAGCGCCTCCGAGGCACAGAGGGGGTTGCAAGGCAGGGGGGTGCAGGAGTCACCAGTGTTGCCATCACCTCACACTTCTCATTGCAGCCAAGGTAGCTGCAAAGCACTGAAATTCCAGGACAGCACCTGCCCTCCTGGCTGTTTTGGGCTGAGGATGGACTAGTCTGTTTCTGCAGCTGCTCTCCTGATGCGATCAACAAAGAGCTTGCAATGGACAAGTATTCAGAAGCGGTTAATGCCTTATGTATCTGTTCTGCCTTTAAAATCCGTGCCTGGCCTGTCAGTATTTATTGCCTTGACACTCGACTCCCCCCCCCGTGCCCGTAGCAGACCCCTGCAGCACGCCAGCCTGCCAGCCGAGGCTGCACTGACACGGCGCTCGGGGTGAAGGAGCCCTCCGGGACCCGTGGACCCCTGAGGGCTGGGCAGGCACGCTCCAGCTCCACAGTCCTCCGATTTGGATCCTACCACGTTGAGGTCGTATTAGAACTGGGACCAAGTACATGTGGCTTTCTTGTAGCTACATCTTTGCCTCTAACTCTCCCTTGCCCTGCCCCTAGAGAGATTTTTGTTGATTTGATTTGGTGCATATTGTCTGTAAATCCTAGACCCGGGTTAACAGGTTTGGAATCATCGTCTGCTTCTCCTTTTATGACAGTTAAATAAAATCTTTGAACTGACCATCTGCTGTCTGTTCTGGTTCTGTTCTGGAACTTCCTGGTTCTGGGTCTTTGGCAGGAAGTGGCAGAACTTCTGTTCCACAGGGGATTTCTGCAAAGACCTGGGGTGGGAGAAGACCGGAATCCCTGGGCTTGCTGAGCTGTGAAACAGGGCATCCGGGACAATCCTTGCCAGAGGAGAAGAGGTGAGAGGCCCCCATTGCAGCTGTTCACTCTGTGCTGCACGGCCTGCAGTCCGAGGGATGAGCAGGGCGTGGGGAAGTGGGAAGGGTGGGTCTCTGAGGTACTGAAATTGGGGGTATCCTGCCAGCTGAGGAGCACCTGGTGCTGAGCCTTGGCCCACCTGCGTTGTGCCTACTCCAGCTGCAAGCACGAAGGGAAATTCCTGCGCAGGCAGAAGAATGAGGGAGGTGATTGGAGGGAGAACAGAAGCCGGGAGAGGCGATGTGTGATAAGAGCCTGTGGATGTGGCATGTTTGTGTTAAGGGTAAGAAAAGTGTAGCCGGGAAAAGCTCTTGACAGAACCTACAGTGCTAGAGAAGCTGTAGAGGAGCTGGCTCAGCCCTGCTCCTGGTCTAAAAGACTCACGATGGTAACTGAGAACTCTGAATACAAGAGGGAACCTACTGAGCTAATGGTGCAGGCCTCCTTTCTTCCTGGTCCCAGAAAGCTGCTGTGCTTCCCAGATACTGCAGCTAAAGGAAACGACGCTACTCGGAAACTGAAAGAACACGCAAGGGCTGAAGCAAAGCACCCTCAGCCAGGCAGGAGCCGCCTACACACCCTGGTGAGGAGCAGGCGTGTGGCCGGCGCCTGCGGGAGCCCGCTCCGGGAGATGCGCTTTGCTTGCGCAGCTCCCTGCTGCAAGCTGTGCCCAGCCGCATGCCCTCGCTGCAGCGCAGGGACGTGAACGGCAGCACAAGAGCAGGAGCCGGGAGCAGGCGTCACCCTCCATCATGTCAGTTAGAGCGAGCCCAGATGTGCTGATAAAGTGAACAAAGGCTGTCCTTGTGCTGGCCCCCAACAGCCGCTCTGTGGGCAGTTAGCGTCAGGGTGAGATCCTGTCTGATGCAACCTCTAGCTCTTTGGCAAGTCTTTCCAAACTCTGGACGTTGGTGTTTCTGTTAGATCATTCATGCAACGGTGGGATGCCTGGGGAGGGGTACGCAGGACGGCTGTGACCCGCTGTAACTCCGGGGACTGAGGAGCTACAGTGGTGATTCACTGCCCGTATTTTCTCTGGAACGTGGTCCCTGCTGCAGTGTAACAGGCTGGGCTCTCCTGCCTGGCAGCCAAGCCCACGAGTGCACACAGGCACGAGCAGCCCGAGGGATGCGTGGCTCCGGTCACGGGCTGGGCAGGACGTGGTGGCTGGGTGGGCCGGATGCATCTCACTACTTGTGGCTTCCAAGCGAAAGCCTCAGCCCCTTCCGGGAGATGCACCTCATAAACCTTGGCTCGGAGCTTGCGTAAGAGCTGTCCGGGCTGCTTTTCTAGTCAGGTGGCTGTTTGTGCTGCAGCAGCTCGGTCAGACACAGCAGCTGCCTCAAAGCAGCAGAACCGCAGTTCCTCAAGCACGGCAGCTTTTGCCTGTGCCTGTCAAAAGGCAGCCTGGGAGAACTGAGGCCGAGGGAAAGGGGAGAACTTGTGAATTAATGTCTTGCAGTGCGCAAGAGCCCCGGTTGTGTGTCCCTGGACCTGCTGTGCCAGCAGGTGGTAGGTATGGAAGTGACACACTGCCCCAGCTGACAGTCCCAGCGGGGAGCAAGACATGAGAGGAGACGGACTGCCACCGTAGAGATCAGGCAGTGCGCTAGCTGCGCGGCTTCCCTTTGGTAGACATTGCAGTGCAGGGATATTTAAAGGGATTTCAAGAAAACAAGAGAACTGTGCTCTGTTCATGCGGTGCTGGAAGGCAGGCACCAGGACGCTGCACTCCGCAGTGGTGGGATCCCCGACCAGCACCAAAAATAACAAGAGTGTTGCTGCACCTGCAAGGCACCAGTGAGCATCACCGGCCGTGCCAGAGCTGCTGAGCACGTGTACCGGTGGGCCGGCACCGTGCCAGGCCCTGCCGCCTCTGCTGACGCGTGGTGATGTGGTAACACAGCTCGCTGCCACGAGCCCCAGAGCCCCGCTGCCAGTGGGACGTGCCGCTTCCCCGCAGCCACCAGCTAAGCCCACCTCTGTCAGGGCGTCAGGCGAGGGCTTTTTGGGCCCCTGACGCAGGGTCCAGCCCTTTCAGGGGAGAGCATCGCTGCAGAGCCCCTCTGGCAGGGCAACTGGCTGGGCTCTCTCAGCACAATGGTCCCCACATGTTCCCTTGCCTGTGGACCCAGACAGCTGTCAAGGTGGCCAAGCATCAACACAGGATCTCATTCTGGCAGCAGCTGATTCGCAGCCTGATGCACCTGCACCCACACAGCCCCAGGCAGCAGCAGCCGGGCAGTGGCCACTGTGCGCTCGCTGCTTTGCTCAATGCAGCTTCACCATCTAAAAATCTCACCGGACTCTTTCTGGACCCAAGAAAGGTGTCAGTTCTGCACCCAGCCAAAGGTCCTGGAGGGACAACGTCTCCTCGCAGCACTTGCAGAATGACCAGGTTATCTGCAGAGAACTGGCGCGGCGCCTCACACTGAACACCGCCGGCCTGGGGCACTGGGCCTGGCCCCCGCAAGGGGAAGCGGGAGGGGAGCAAAGAGCAGCAGCTCTGTGCTGCGGGCGGCCACTGAGCTGGCAGATCAGCAGGGTGCGGCCAGGGAGCCTGGACGGAGCCTGCCCCGTGCCAGCACTTATCAGCTGGGCAGCCTGCGCATGCAGGAGGTGCCCTGGCAACCCCCCCGATATCCCAGCGCTGGCAGCGCCAACGCCGCAGCCAAAGGCCAGCTGCTTCTGCCCGGTGGTGCAAGGGCTCTCCCCCAGCTGCGCTCCAGGAGCAACCAGGACCTGGCAACCGATGCCTGCGCTGCGTCAGGAGGTGCCAGGGCAGAGCACGAAGAGTCACATGGCAGGATTTTCCCGTCACGGGACCCATTTCTCACAGGTCCCTCAGCAAATGCCATGCAGAGATACAAGCTCTGAACCAGCGCCTTCCCATGCCAGGGTCCTGCTTGGTCCTGGGGGGGACGAGGTGCCCTCCCGCCCCACCCCACGCATGCCATCGCACAGGTGCTGTCTCTGCGATGGAAAGCATGTGCCGAGGCCGAGAGCCACCGTGAGCGCCTGGTGGGACCCGAGTGCTGCGCCAAGCCCCCCCATTCCCCGTGGTCGGTTGCCGGGGCCGGCGAGGCCGCAGCGAAATGGGACAGGGCCGTGCTGAGCCGCAGTGGTGCCCAACGCCTCACGCCAGCAAGGGCCCGGCCCAGGTGGGGGAGCTCAGGGCGGGGAACGGACAACACTGGGGCAGTGCCGCTGCCATGACACCACGTGGCTGCCCCCCCCACTTTACAGGGCCGGCCCTGAGCGCTGGCCGGTACCACGGAGCTGGGGCTGGTACCGGTGCCGCCCCTCCCGCCGCCAGCGGCCCGGGCTTCGCCCCGCCCTGGGCCCGGCGGCCTCGCACACCATGCCATGCCCCACCGTGCCAGGTGCCCCGCGGACCTTCCCTCCGCGGGCACCGGAAGAGCGCCTTTCCCTTCCGGCCGGGTCAAAGGGCGGCGGCCGCGGCCCAGTCAGAATCCACCACGCGCGCCTGGCCGCGCGCACGCGCAGTGCCCGCCCGCCGGGGCCGCCCGAGTGCCACGTTCGAGGGCAGGCGGCCGCGCGAGGCGGCGGCGCTGACCAATGGCGGCCGACGCAGCGGGGAAAGGGGCCAATGGCGACCCGCGGGAGGGGAGCGAGGCCGGCGGCCAACCCGCGGCGGCGGGCGGAGGGCGCGCCTGGCCGGCCGGCGAATAGGAGCCGCTCGGCGGCCCGGGCGACCGGCCGAGCCAATGGCGGGCGGCGGCGGCGCGGCGCGACGCGGCCAATGGGGCGCGGCGGCGGCCGGGGGAGGCGGGTTTATAAGCGGAGGCGGCGCCGCGGCCGCACGCCCGGCCGGCCCGTCCCGACTGCCGCCATCAGCGCCATGGCGGGGCTCCGCGCCGTCCTGCCGCTGCTCTGCCTCCTCCTGCCGCCGCCCGCCCGCGCCTCTGCCGCGGCCCTGGAGGAGGAGGACGGCGTCCTGGTGCTGCGCGCCGCCTCCTTCGAGCAGGCGCTGGCGGCGCACCGATACCTGCTCGTCGAGTTCTGTGAGCGCGGTGGGGCGGGGGCCGGGGCAGGGCGGCCGGGGCAGGGGCAGGGGAGCATCGGGCCGGGAGGAGCGGGCGAGCGGCGGCCCTGGGGCCGAGGGCGGGGCCGGGCGGACTGAGGGGCCGGGCCGGGGGGGGGAAGGTGCTGAGGGACCGGTGTCCCGGCGCGGGGGGGGGGGGCCGCTGCCGGCGGCAGCGCGGGGCCGGGCTCGGTGGGAGGGCGCCGAGGCGGGCTGCTGGCCCCGGGGTGCGGATTCTGCGCCGCCCTTGGCCCTGCCCCGTGCCTGCTCGCGGGGCTCCCTGAGTCCGGGCGGCTGCGGGGGCGTCGTGGGCGGGAGCGGGGGGCTCTGGCCGGTGCTGACGCCTCGTCCCGCAGACGCCCCGTGGTGCGGGCACTGCAAAGCGCTGGCGCCCGAGTACGCGAAGGCGGCGGCAAAGCTGAAGGCGGAGGGCTCGGAGATCCGGCTGGCCAAGGTGGATGCCACAGAGGAGTCAGAGCTGGCGCAGGAGTTTGGTGTGCGTGGCTACCCTACCATCAAGTTCTTCAGGAACGGTGACAAGGCCGCTCCCAAGGAGTACACAGGTGAGCTGGGGTGCCTGGCACTGCTGCCTGGGTGCAGAGGGCAGCAACGTGGCGGTGGGTCCTTGCACCTGGCCCCGCACTCCTGCCTGCGCTGGTGCGGCTGGACAAGGTCCACTGTGACAGCGACCCAGGTTGCGGAGCAACGCTGCTGCGGGTGTGCTTGGGGTGTTGAGGAACAAGTCTGCCTCTAACAGGCTTTCTCACCTAAAGCTGGGACAATCCCGAATATCAGCTAAAGCAGATACAATTGTTTCTGTGTAGGAAAGCAAAGCAATACCAGCTTGATTTGTTGCTTGGCTTGACTTTACTTGAGCAATGTAGTGCCCAGAGTTGACAAAAATGCTTGGGCGGTTGGGTGAAGGGGCAAACACAAGGTGTAAGGCAGAGGTGCAAGGAAGACCAAGACAAGCAGAACTCAGCTAAACCAAGTCATGTTGTGCTGGATGCTGAGGGTAACATCCAGAATGCTGATTTGGAAAGGAAAAGGAGATATATTTGCATGAAAAATATTGGCATCTTGGAGGAGTGCTGCATTGCTGGTCAAAGTTTAAGAACGTGCTTGGACTAGAAGCAGGGGACGAATGGATTCCTGGGAGCCCCTTGTACCTTGACTTAACAATTAGGGATTGGCTTAATTACACTAGGAGTGAAAGGAGAAGAGTTGCGTAAACAGTATCTCAATTCTTCCCGACCTCTCAGCTAGTTCCTGAACAGCCTATCTCAAAGCTTAGGGGTTGTGCGTTCTTAGTTGAGGGGAAAAAGCCAATTGGTGTTCTTATCTTTCTGTTGTAGCTGGCAGAGAAGCAGATGATATTGTCAGCTGGCTGAAGAAACGCACTGGCCCAGCTGCAACTACCCTGACAGATGCTGCTGCAGCAGAGACATTGGTGGACTCCAGTGAAGTGGTTGTGATTGGTTTCTTTAAGGTAGAGTTTGTGCTTCCATTTGAGAAGCTCTTGTGTATGTCTGGGGCCTTCCCTGCTTTCTGCCCCATGGGGACCTGACAGCTGGGGAAGGCTCTCTGTAAGTTGTGAAACACTTGCTGTCCTGCCTTACTTGATCTTCCAGTTCTCTGGCTGGTAAGCCGTGGGATGTTTATGCTTCAGTTTGATGTGTCCCATGTGAGACATCTTTCTTTATTATCCAGGATTTGACATCAGAGGCTGCAAAGGAGTTCTTGTTGGCAGCAGAAGCTGTGGATGACATTCCTTTTGGGATTTCCTCCAGTGCTGATGTCTTCACCAAGTACCAGCTTAGCAGGGATGGCGTGGTCCTCTTCAAGAAGGTACTGGTTGGTGCAAAGCATGAGCACCACACTTGAATCTTCTGCCTCTTCTTACCTTTTCTCTAGCTAGTCAGATTCAAATGAGGGCAACCCTGAACAAAACAGCAGAAGATCCTGTGCTGTCAGTCTGGCTGTTTCCAAGCCTCAGAGCCTGGCAGGGAGAAGAGCAGAGCCTGCAGACCGTTTTTGGTGTGGCAGAGCCCCAGGTCCCTTTGCAGGGCACTGCTAGTAGTGGAGAGGCCTGCAGTCAGCAGACGGTGGCCTCAGGTCTCCTGGCCACGCTGCCCTCCCAGAGCTGCTGGGCTTTGGGTCTAAGCTGTTGCTTCACTCACTTCCCTGTTTTCCAGATAACTGGCTGCAGTGCAGTAATGGTCAGCGCAATCTTTAAAATATTCATGGCTGTAACTAGTGAGGCCTCCTGTGCCTCTCTCTGAACTTTGAAGGTCTTAAGCAGAATGGTAGCCAAGTTCTTGATGGCTTGTCATGATGCTGTGTGTTTTGATTGTGGCTTAGCAAAGTTGCTTTTAAATGTACTCAGTATTGACCTCTGCTGTAGTTGGTTGACAGCTGTGGTGTTCTGTCTGTTGTGCTGCTGTGGATTCTGCAGCAGTGATCCTAGCAAAGTTCCTAAGAGGATTTACAGTTCCAGCTGACTAGGCTGGGGCAGTTGGATTACCTGCAGAGGGATGCTGGCCATCTACAGAATCAGAAATAAACTTACTGATGCCTTTTACTATTAAAATCCAAGCCACTGGGATGAAGTTCTAGGTTTGAGAAGACAAGTAGAGATTCCTTAGACTTGGTGGTACTGTGTGCATGGATGTGGTGAGGCAGGACAGAAAGCTGCTTTGGGTTCAGACTTACTAAATCTGTAATCTAATCAGTCATTGGTCTGACCTGAGATAGGCTAAAGAGTTGAATGAATTCTTATTTCATTCTTTGTTCAGCTAAAATAGCATATTTTATTCCACTGTGTCTCTGAAAATGTAGTTATTTTTATGGTGCTAGAAGCTTGTAGACTTAAATTCTCAGTCACAGTTCACTCGGATCAGTAAATTATCTGGCTAATGAGCAAAATGCTAGGGTTTTGCAACTAGAAAAGTTGGGGGGGATGAAGGGAGCGGTGTTTTGTTCTTGGCTGACTTAATACCTGTATCTTGCTCTTCTCGCATGTATAGCTTTCTGTATGTAATCTTCCTGTTTGCCCTAGTCATAGCTAATGCTAGGCTGAAATAGCTGTTTGCAGGGGTTTTCTCAACTTTTGTTTATGTTCTTTGGGAAATGCTGAAGCCCAAATAGAAATGCTCCTCTCAAATGGACCATCTCTCTGGGGCTGTGGGGAGTACCAGCATCGGGCTCTGAGCAGGGCAGCGTACGAGATTGCTCTAAAGTGGCCAGGTTACAGCTAGGGCTTCCAGCACTGACAAGTTACTACCCTGGGTTTTGCTTAGTTACCTGTACATCTTCTCATGTTTGGTGCTCTATAGAATGGGCTTGTGTTGATTTGATCGGATGTACTCTTAAGTCCTGTGAGCTCTGTTAAGCTTTCCTCAGCTTGTGAAGAACTGGGGCAATGGCAGGACCAGCTTTTAACAGTAAAGGAATTTTCAAGCTGTTTCCATAAGCGTAGTCAACTTGGGTACGTCTGGAATGAAAAGCAATTCTGCCCCTGGCAGCTTCTGTCAGGTGTTAGGAGTGGGAGGAACCTTGGTCTGAAAGGCTGTTCTTGAGCCGCTGGAGGGCTGGGATGCTGCAGAAGTGCTCTGCTCTACATGGAATAAAGAAGATGAGATGCCTTTCAGCCTGTGAATGTTGTCTCTGTGTTCCTGTTCCGGTGCAATGTCATGGTAGTGCCACGAGAGCTCTCAAATATGTCCACTCCAAACTAAGGTGAAAGTGAGCACCAATGGTAACCAGATACCAGGTCATAAGAAATCAGGTGGTTTATTTTACCAACAGTTACGTGTTTGGACTTTGGCTGGGCTTCCTGCAGTTAGTTGGGTCTAAACTGAGAGGGTTTGTTGAGTCATTCTCATCTTATTCTTTGTGTGAGTTGTCCAGACTTGCAAAGACCTTGAACAACTGTTCCGAAGGCCCTAAGGCGATGTTTGATACTTTTCAAAGTATTTACAAAGTTAATTTCCAATGTTAAGTGTTTTGCACAGCTTTTCAGCTCAGACTGGTATGCTTCCTCTAACAGATGGTTATCTGAGTCCACTGTCTTGCTTCTGCCAGTAACTCGAGCATTGCCCTGCCACGGGACTGCTGCGCTTTCCCACACATCCTCTTTTTAACCTTGATGGTCCCCTACAGCTGTTCCCTTTCCAGGCTGCCAGAGAGGGTTCTGAGAATCCCGGTCAGGGATACAGGTGATGTCCCAATATAAAAAGGGATCTGGCACCTCTAGTGTGATGTGTGTGTTAAACATGTGCTGTTGTCTCTAACAATAGAGACTGAAACAACCCTGCAGAGCTGAGTAAATTACTATTTACTCGCAGTGCATAGGGGGCTGTGCTGTCAGACTTCTTTCATAGTGCTGTCTGGTTAAAGTGTGTGTGTGTCTGCTCTGATGCTGCTAATTCCTGCAGAGCAGAAAGCTGCCTGTGCTCTGGTAGCTTCTTGCTGGTCTGCCTAATGCCCTCTACAAAGCTGTAAGGCAGCTGTTAAAAGTCCTTCTTGGTGACCTGCTTCACAAACTGTTTTGTGATCATGCAGAACAATGCCAAGATCCAAGTTGACTGTCTTGTTGCTGCTCACCTTTTGCTGCTGGGGGCGATTTAAGGCTTTGCTTGCCAGGAAGATGAGCCCCTTGATCCAGACTTTATGTGAACATGTGGTGACCTGGTTGAGAGACGGGAGTCTGCTCTGAACAAGTGCAGCTGAGATCCATTGGGGCAGTGACTCTGGTGTGAATGTATCTTATTTCTTGAAAGATTTCTATGGGATGTGGAAGTGTTCTAATGCAAGAATGTCTGGTTTTGCAGTTTGATGAAGGCCGTAACAACTTTGAAGGGGATCTCACAAAAGACAACTTACTGAACTTCATCAAGTCTAATGCATTGCCTCTGGTCATAGAGTTCACTGAACAGGTAGGTCTGTAGATAGTTGGTAAGGCCTCTTCCTGTAGCTACTGTATGAATATAACAAAGCTTAGATTGTAGGTTGTGTGGTCATGTTTTATCTGGGAGCTGACACTAGCTTGGGCTTATGGAGAAGTGTGAAGAACACAAGGGAAAGGAGGCATGAGCCTGCTGTTCAAAGCAGTCCTGTAGTATTGGAGGCTCCTGTGGGCTGGTCAGAACAGCAGAGCCAAGCTGGTCTTGACACTGATCTATCTCTCTTCCAAAAATAAAGTTTATTTTCTACTCCTCAGACTGCTCCTAAAATCTTTGGAGGAGAGATCAAGACTCATATTCTGCTGTTCCTACCAAAAAGTGTGTCTGACTATCAACAGAAACTGGACAACTTCAAGAGTGCAGCTGGAAACTTCAAAGGGAAGGTGAGATGGATTTTTTGGATTATGAATTAAGTGACCACCTCCTGCAGAGAAGTGTAGTACTGTCTATATCCACTTACCAGCTGTGGAGGAGGACTTGAAGCTAGCTCTCTCTACCTGTGTCTCTTGATAATAGGTGACTGAGTCACTTACTGGCTTGCACAACTGTTGAAGGAATAGCAGTTAACTCCTGACTTTCCTTCTTGCGGATGTAAATCTGACTCTGCCTTAATCAACACCAGTGCCAGGTCTGTGCGCATGCTGCTTGAACTGTTGCGGCTCCAGCGTCTGTGCTCTGACAGGGTGGCCTCTTAATGGGCTTGGAGGAGGAAGAGGGGCCAGTTCAGCTACTACCCATGCAAGTGTGTGTGTAAAGTATTGACAGCAAAGAGGTACTTGTCTTCACCATACTGCCTTTGACTTTTTCCTCCAAAGATCCTGTTCATCTTCATAGACAGTGACCACAGTGACAACCAGAGGATTTTGGAGTTTTTTGGTCTAAAGAAAGAAGAATGTCCAGCTGTACGTCTTATCACACTGGAGGAGGAAATGACCAAATACAAACCTGAATCAGATGACCTCACAGCAGACAAGATCAAAGAGTTCTGTAATAAGTTCCTGGAGGGCAAGATCAAGGTAACGAAGATAAATGCTGCTGGTGGCTAAACCTACTGGCCAAGCAAGATTAAAAAAGTCCTCTTTGTGAGGAGTTGTGCGAGTCATCTGGAGAAAATCCTTCCAACTAATGTACAGAATATCTAGCGGGCTTTGTGCTGAGAAATGAAAGGCAAAACTACTGGGGCATGAAGACTGTAGGAAAGCAAGCTCTGTACTGGTGCCTGAGTACAATCAGAGCCTGCTCTTTCTGCTGCTTATGGTAACTGCTGTTTGTCCAGTTGCTCTTTCTGCCAGTCTGTGGAAGGTGTGAACTTGTGTGGCACAGCTTAAAGAGTCTGTGGGCTCTAATCTGCTGGAGGTAGCCATATGCAACTTACTCCAGTAGCGACTGTTTAGCTAAACTCAGTCCTCTGGGAATGAAACAGTCAGCAATATTGTTTCCTTCCTACAGAGCTGAACTGCAGTTCTCTCTGCACAAGAGCACCTCTTATTCCCACTTGTTCACAGTGGGAAGGAGACTTTCTGTAAGCAGAAGAAGCAGCTGATTCATCTGACTGCTCACAGCCTATGATTGAGGCACTGAGGGAGGTGGTTAATCTTGGGTTTTCCAGGATGTGTGATTGCATGTACATTCCAAGCAGCTGTGTAGCAAACCATATCTCAGAATGTTGCTTCTTATTCCAGCCCCACCTGATGAGTCAAGATCTTCCCGAAGACTGGGACAAGCAGCCTGTCAAAGTTCTAGTTGGGAAGAACTTTGAAGAAGTTGCTTTTGATGAGAATAAGAATGTCTTTGTAGAGTTCTGTAAGTATCTTTCAACAGCTGATTCTGAGTAACTGGCATGAAAGGAGTGCCAAAATACTGCATGACCAGGATTAGGGAGAAAGCATCTTGGAGAATCTAAGCCACAAAGGGGGTGCCTTAGTTGAAAAGATGTGTGTGAACTGTCTGGCTCTCATGGGGGCTGTGGGGGAGTGGTGGTGGTAGTAACTTGTTAGGTTGGTGGTGCTAGCTATGTTTTTCTAATTAACAGATGCCCCCTGGTGTGGTCACTGTAAGCAGCTGGCTCCTATCTGGGACAAGCTGGGAGAGACCTACAGGGACCATGAGAATGTTGTCATTGCCAAGATGGATTCGACAGCCAATGAAGTGGAGGCAGTGAAAATCCACAGCTTCCCCACACTCAAGTTCTTCCCTGCAGGCTCTGGCAGAAATGTAAGAAGGCAGATGACCTTCATACAGATCACGTAACAAGGGAGCACTAGAAATGCTTAGTTGCCTGCTTGAGTTCTGTTTTGGACAAGGCCTTTGGGAGGGCTCTCCATTCTGTAGGGATGGAACACATCAAGTCTACAGGACATCTGAGACCCTTTGTGGGGGGCTGGGCTGTAGGAAAGAGTTTGGTGGGGGTGGGAAGTGGGAATGGGGAGAAGAGGGAGCATAGCAGAGGACAGTGTGCTCATCTGCAGGCTATTCTTTCCTCGCAGTGATCTCTGAAGTCTAGTGGCCGAGCTGTTTTCCTTCGTCTCATATGGGTGAAGGTGAATTTTTAAATTCCCTTTTGCTTGGCATGTTAACTGTTGCTCAGAAATAGAATTCTCCTCTCCAGGGGTGTGGTTCTGTAGGTGCCCATAACCATTATCTTGATGTTTTTTCCTGTGTAGGTAATTGACTATAATGGGGAGAGGACACTAGAAGGCTTCAAAAAATTCTTGGAGAGTGGAGGTCAGGATGGGGCAGCAGCTGATGATGTGAGTAATATTAATAGAGTACTCTGGGCCTTCGGGATATAGAGTGTAGGTTGGATCTAGTGCTGCGCTTGAATCCTCAGTCCTAAATAAGAACCCGGGTTGTTATGTGGCAAAAAGGATGTTGTTGGTGAACAAAAGTGCCCACATCATAAAATGTGACCTGTTCAGTTGCAGCCTGGCTGGCCACTGGCCTGTAATGGACTCCTTTTTATTGAGAACACTTTGGGTGTGAAATAAATGTTCTTGGGAGGCTTAAACACAAATGTGTGGAAACTGATATTATAACCCCTAAATTTGCCCAGGCTGTCTCTGGTTGTTGTACAAACTGTTGGAGTACTTAAAGGGCTTGTTCTTTATTGATAACTCCTGCTCAGCACCTGGAACTCAAGCAGGATGATGAGCATTACATGTGCAGTATACCTAGTTGGAAGCTCCTCACCTGCTGGGGTGGAGGGCATTACAGGTGCAGGTACCAGCTTCCAGGGGTTTCTAATCCTTAATGTCCCAAATTCAGAGCTCTTGGTAAAAGTCTCTGGCTGTTCTGTTAACATGGCAGCAGAGAATAGCAAACAGGTTAGAGATGCTGTTCTGTGCTTGGTTTTGGATCTGCCTAATGTGCCAGAAACTAGTAGCTGTCTTTGTAACCTATACAGGATCTGGAGGACCTGGAGACAGATGAAGAAACAGACCTTGAGGAAGGTGATGATGATGAGCAGAAAATCCAAAAGGATGAATTGTAAAGAGAAGACTGATCTACATCACCCAAAATCAGACACTAAATTGGCTGCTGTTACGCAGCCCAGTGAGTCAGAAACCCATTAAGATTTAAAGCAGAAGGCGAATGACTGGAAATCCAGGGATTGGCTTTTAAAGTAACACTTTACCCTCACTTGTCTGTACACTTGACTCTTTTTCTTTCTTTTTGCTTTTGCGAAGGGATCTGTCACTAGGTAGCCAGCCCAGCCAGCTGGGCTCATTTTTTTTTATTGTGATGTACTTTTTTGTACACAGCTTTTGTTTTGAATTATTCTGTTCTTCTGGGTAGAAGCAGATTATGAAGTGGTAGCATGAGTTCAGTGGCCCAACATTCTGGAGCCTTGCCACTAACATCTTCCAAGAAAGCTCTTTCCCTTTTTCTTTTAAAACTAAAGCCCATAGTTGATAGTTGATTTCTGTACCTGGCAGGGTCCTTAATGGTCTCAGCTGTTCTTCCCTGGAATTGGCTTTCAGTATATGTAGGGGAAGAGGCAGTAGGCTGGTGGCATCATCCTGGTGTGAAAGGTGTATATGAAGGTGCTTCTCTTCATGCTGGCCAGATGTTTCCTTTCCCCTCTGCTTTAAGACACTTGGAGATGACTTCCAAACACCTGGAAGGGTGGAATACTGTGTGCACTGGCTGTGGCAGGCTCCGAGGGTGGAGGTGGTCGCTGGCTCACCAGCTTAGATGAGACCTAAGCTGCCATCCTTTCGATCAAATGCAAGACTGTTTTGCAATCACTTTCCATGCATTATTTTGAGTGGGTTGACCAGGCAGGTGGGTGGTGTGGGAGGGCCTGATAAAATAGATCAAAACAGGACATTTGCAATTACTGGGTTTGGGGGAGGAACTTGAACAGGGGAGTGCCTCAAAGGCCTGAGCTGCATCAGGCTGGTTCTTAGCATTCCGCTACAATAACATTGGGACTGAATTTGTTGGCCAAATAAAGTTGAGATTTTAATACTATTATGTCTCTCTGTCTTTATCGGAATATCAAATGGGTGTATTTGAATCTGACCTGAAAGAGGATCAGAGTTCTAGGGTGGTTCTCAAGAGACTCTGCCAAAATGATATGTGCTTGTCAGCTCTCTCAAACTTTCACTGGATACCACATTTCTTGAGGAAAAACCACTTTCTGAACACTTCCAGTTTTGCAGGTGGCTTCTGGTACCTTAACCTGAAGAAATTTGTATTGCGTAATCTATAAAGGAAAAGAACTTCAAGATGACCATGTTGTGTCCAGATTAAATCAGTTTGTGCAGGCAGACAACTAACAGCTCTATTAGCAGTGAGCAGACATTGGCTTGGGCTCTGAGAATAAGCAGCTCTGCTTGCCAGCTGGCCTGAGGTGAGAGGACCTCATTGCTCTTGAGCAGTTAACCGAGGAATTTGCCTACAAGGAAACCTGGGGCTGCCTGTAGCTCTGCTAGTCAGGCTCACATGATCCAGTGAGCTACATTGCTATTTCCAAACTGGTCACTTACTGCTGAAAATATTTTTGTAAGAAAATATGCTATAAATGTCACATGCGAGGGCATGGTGAAGCTAGAGGGCAACTTGGCAGGCTACTGGTGTCTGTCATTGAATGTGGGTGCCCTGGGGTGGTAGGACAGAAGCGTTGTACAACGCTTGCCTGCAGCTCCAGCCTCCTCCCATGGTTCCCCTGGGAACAGAGCCCCTGCCATGTCCTGGCCTGGTGCACACAAACCTTCGGGGCAGCAGCACCAGGGCTGGGGCTGAGCAGGCGATGGCTGACTCTGGGATCAGAAAACAGCATCTGCTGCTTCCTGTTCTGTTGGTAATCAGCTGTGTTTGTTACCTGCGGTTATGTGGAGAAGGATCTCTGAAGGTGCCTCTCTCCAGGGCTGTGACCTCGCATGTCTGGAGGCAGGCAGGGGGCTTGTTCTTAGTGTAGCCTGGCTGCTGCTGTTGTAGCCCAAGAGAGCAGGCGGTGCCAGTGGCTGGTGTCAGGGCTGGTTAGTGGCAGCTGCTTCTGAGCAAGAAAGCTGCCTTGTGTTTTGGGGTGGGGAGGAAGAGAGCACTGCTAGTAAGAAGTTCCACTGGAAGGTGCTGGTTATTTTGGCTCAAAAAGGTCCTTTTGTGGAGCTGGTTAAAGCGTAAACAAGGCTGAGCTCTGCCGTGGTTCTCCTCTGTTCATGGTCTGAGACCTGCCTTGCTCAGCTCAGAGGAGGGGGCTTTTCCCGTACACCGAGGCTGCTCTTGGCAGAGCAGGACTCCATCAGGGTCATCTTGTGTACACAGCTAATTGCTGTTCCAAGAAAGCGGGCTAAAAGCGTTCCGTCTCCACAGCAGATAGCTCAGCCTCCTGTTGCACGGTGTTCTGTCTGATGTACCGCTGCGCAGAGATGGTCAGCAAAAAGATCAATGTGTTTGCCAGAAGATGACCAAGCGCAGCAGGCGGCTCTCAGGTGCACGGCTGACCGAGCTGTCAGCCTCAGTGCTGGCAGGGGTTCAGGACGAGGGTCTGCTGCGTAAAGGGCAGAATGCAATCTGTGACTCCTAACACACGACGGGGATTTTTCCTGATGCACCACAGGGGAGTTCATTGTCCTGCCTGGACAATCCCCAGTGGTGTGAAACAGCGCAATACACTCATGTATCTGAAATGACCAAACTGGTGGGAAGAAGGATGGAGGAGCAGTTGTTGCGTGAACCCTTGGTGGATCTGAAAGATTCCTCTGTGGTAAATGGCCCATTCTGGGTCTTCGACAGCTGCAGCTGGAGAGCAACGAATGCAGGAATTGTCTGGTGGTGGTGCTATTCTTCAGCTATTCTTCTGAAGCTGTTTTGTAGAAGCCTGCCCTCACGTAGCAGATGGTTCTGAGTTTGAAGTAGGACTTTGAACACCATGGACTGGCATTGCAGGCTTCTGCTTCTGCACCTGCATCAGGAGCACCAGCAGCACCTCTGTCCTTGCAGGGGCACTGATAATATGCAGCACGCTGGTGGTGTTCTCCATGCTTAGCTGTACGCTGTCTCGCAGTCGTGCTGGGCAGGACAGCTCATTCTGCTCTTTTCAAGTTGTCTGATGCAACTACAGGAGGGTGACTTAGCTCTGAATGTATTTGGCACCATAGCTCTGACATGTCTGCATTGTGCTGGCTGGTCAGTACATGAGTGGCCGGTTCCCCTCGCTTGGTGACCATGCTCATGTCTTTTCCCCGGCACACGCGCGTGTGTGCGCGCGTATGAGGGCTTGCTGCTGGGAAGTTCTGTTTTCAGGCCATTGGGTTCCTCTGAAGGGCTATCCATGCAAAAGCAACAGTAGATTTGACCCCTTGGATGGGCACATCAACAGGTGGGTGGTAAGATGAGACACCAACTTCTGCCCAAAAGTGGGAGGCTGCGGGCCTGGGCGGCTCGATTACAAAGTATCAGGGCAAATAGCATGAGCTGCATGTCCTCAAAATAGCCCATGGGAGCCTATATAAAGCGATGCCCCTGGAGAACCATCAGTCCTGGGCCAAGGGCCTGAGGGCGAACTGTGTGTGCCCAGCGCCATCTCCTGCACGCGGCATGGGAGCGTAGGGACAGCCCGGCGGCCACCGCTTCCCTGCCGGCTCGGGAGACCTGGGGACACGGGCACGGAGGGAGCGCAGCAGCGCGGGGGCCATCGCACCTCCGTCGTGAGGAGGGACGTGGCAGGCAGAAGAGGAGAACGCGGTGCTTTGAGGCCAGCGAGCGGTAGGGCCAAGCACTAAGCAACTCCGGCTGCTCCTACAGCCCCCCCCGTGCCGCTGCTCCTCCTCTTCCTCTGCAGTCTGAAGGCTGTGGTCAGCATGAAGGACTATTACCCAGTCTCAATGCCCCGGTACAGTCGGTACGCCCGGAGATTGAGAGCCTCACGCACTGTGCACTTCCCCAATGACGTCGTCTTTCAGGACCACATCAGGCAGGGGGACCTGGAGCAGGTGGGCAGATTCATACGTGCCAGGAAGGTGACGCTGGACACCATCTACCCTTCTGGTGAGTGCTGCTGGGGTTGGCAGAGCTGGAACCTGCGCAGCGGCACGGCTCAGCTGGGCTGCGAGGGAAATGAGAGCGAGCCGTGCGGCCAAAGCCAGGGCGCAGGCCGCCTTTGGCAGGGTGACAGGTTGGAATCGAGTCGTTTTCCTCCCCAGTGAGGAGTACCACCCCTAACATCGCCAAGCAGGGCCCAAGAGAGCCCCGTGCCAGTGCCCCAACACCTTCCTTCAACAGCGTGGGCAGCGCATGCTGCGGGAAGGGGAGGCTTACCCCCTGGGTCCCTTCAAGGCACGACGGTGCACCTGCAGGGTGGTGGGACCTAGAAAAGGAGCCATGAGCACAGGCTGGTCTGTGGAGCTCTGGATGGGACAGTGCGGCTCCTGCCATCCACCCCAGCTTGGGGGAAGAGCGGGGAGAAGCAAGGCTCCACGTTTAGTTCCTGACTCTGTCCGTTTCTCACAAACGCTGTTCTTTTGCGCGCATGCCGATCTCGCAGCATTTATGTTTGTGGGGAAGGCATTGTGTTATGTTTGCACCCAACCTCACTAGCAACTGTTTATGGAATGCCTTGATCTGTACTGGCTGGTGCAGAGCCCAGATTTGTCCCTTTCTTGTGCTTGGCTTCAGCTTCTGCTGTCACATGGCCACAGAGACAGGGTCTCAAATGACCCTGGGCTTCCTCCTGTCTATACTGATTGCTTCACTACTTGCTCCGTAAGGAGCTTCTGAAACTTGGGCAGAGCAGGACCCCGGAGACACTCTCCTCGTGTCCCCATGTGAGTCCTGGCTGGGACTTGGGCCAGGTCACTGGCCGGGAGCTCTGCAGGAGGGGGCAGCTCCTCCTCCCTCCATCTGCCCTGCCTGGGCCAGTGGGGAGGTGGGTGCTACGCCATCTTAGACAGGGCATTTATGCCGTAAAGGGGAACAGAAACCTGTGGCAGCTCCTCTTGCTTCCTCACTCTTTATTTCTTTCCCCAAAATCATCTCCCTGATAATGAGCGTTTGCTGGCACCCCTCTCTCCTGGGCTGTGGACAACTCGCGCTTGTAAGCTCAGCATTTAGACACTCCTCCCCCAGTCCAGGGCTAACAAATCCTTTCCTTCTAGGCATGGCAGCCCTCCACGAAGCTGTGCTTACTGGAAACCTGGACTGTGTCAAGCTCCTGGTTAAATATGGTGCTGACATCCACCAGAAAGATGAGAACGGGTGGACGCCCCTGCACATGGCCTGCAGCGATGGCTACGCTGACATAGCCAGGTGAGGACACCTCGCCTAGGCTGGGCTGGGACACCCCTGCGCTGCAGAGCCCCGAGAACCGTGGCCAACAGCGGCCGGGCTGGACCGGGCTCCGGGCGTCTCCTCCTGGGAGGGTGCCCGGGTACCTGCGGGACTGCCCAGGCCTTAAAGCTCCCGGCTGCTGTGCCCGGGCGTCGCGGCAGCGGGGCCTGGGGAGCCGGGCGAGCTGGGAGCGGGTGCTGGCAGGCCGTGGGCCCCGCCGGCTCAGCTCCCTCTCCCCTGCAGGTACCTCATCTCCCTCGGGGCCAGCCTGGAGGCCACCACCGATGCCGGGGAGAAGCCCTCGGACCTCATCGACCCCGAGTACAAGGACCTGGTGGAGCTCTTCCAAGCCACCACGATGGACTGAGGCGGGCACGGCGAGGAGCAGGCCTCGGGGGCCTCGAGGGGCCGGGGCGGCGGGGCCGCGCCGGGCCCGAGGGCCGGGGCCGGGCCTGGGCTGGGCCTGGGCCTGCGGCCGGGCGGGGACTCGCTCGGTACCGCGTCTCGGGAACCACTTTGTACTTTTCCAATAAAGCAGCATCTCGGACGCCGCCTCGGTCTGTGCGTGCGCCGGGGCCTGGGGCTGGGCCTGGGGCCGGGGCCGGGGCCGGGGCAGGGCCTGGGGCAGGGCCTGGGGCCGCGCCGGGCCGGGGTGACGTCACGGCGGGCGGGGCGGGCCCGGGTATGGGCGGAGCCGGCCCGGGCGGGGGCGGGGCCGCGCCTGCGCGCTGCGGCGCTTCCGTCGCGGCCCGAGGGCGAGCGGAGGCGGGAGCCGGGCCCAGGTGAGGGGCGCGCGTTGCCATGGCGACGGGCGGGGGGCGGCCCGCGGCCTAGCCCCGGCCTGGCCGCCCTCTCCTTTCTCCCCGCAGCCGCGCCGAGCCGAGCCGAGCCGCCGCCGCCGCACCGACGACGCCATGGCCAGGTGAGCCCCGCCCGGCCCCGGGCCCAGCCGCGGCCCCGGGCCCGGCTCAGCCCCGCGCTTCGCTTTCAGCTCCCCCGTGTCCCGCGTGGTCTACAACGGCAAGCGGAGCGGCGGCCCGCGCTCCCCCGGCGCCGGCAGCGAGATCTTCACGCCGGCCCACGAGGAGAACGTGCGCTTCATCTATGAGGGTGAGCGGGGCGGAGGCCGCGGGGCTCGGGGGGGCCCCGGGGCTCGGGGGGCCCCGGCTGCGGCCGGGCCTGTGCCCAGGCGCCGTCTGAGGCGAGCGGCCCCCCCGCCCGCGTGTCCCCGCAGCCTGGCAGTGCGTGGAGCGTGACCTGCGCAGCCAGATGGGCTCCGAGCGCAGCCTGGTCGAGGAGTACGTGGAGAAGATGCCGAACCCCAGCCTCAAAGGTGAGGGGGGCGGGGGGCACCCTCCCCCGGCCCCAGCTGGAGGGGATGGCCAGCCCCAGGGAGCCTGCGTGGGCTGGCAGGGGGCTGCGATTGCGGCTTCTGCTGCCAAAGTCTCTCCTGTCATCCCTGCAGCGTTTAAACCTGTCGACCTGGGTGATCTGAAGAGGAGGAACACACAGGACGCGAAGAAGTCCTAAGGCGGGTCCTCCCTGTGGATCGGCTGGTCTCCTAAGGTCCTCAAGCAGATTTAATTTGAGATTTTGTGTTGATTTCCTCCTCTGGTCTGTACTCCCAAAAGCCCGCGGGAGAGCCAGTCAGCTTTGGGGCTGGCTCTGAAGCTACCTGAAATCAAAGATGCTCTGGGGCTCACTGAGGATGCCCAGAGCCTGTTGCAAAGGATTCCAGCCCCCCACTCCTAGCTTTCTCTGGCCTCAAGCTGTCCTTCCCCACTTCATGCTGGGCTCACAGATCTCCCGTTCTCCTTCCATCTCTGCCCCTGGCGCGCTGAGTACGTGAGCTCCCCGGTCTCTGGTGCGCGGCAGGGCAGAGCAGAGCAGCTGTGCTGTCGGTAGAGGCAGCGCAAGTTCCCGGCTCCCGTTTCTGCACGGAGGATCCACAGCTGCTGGGGTGGGCCAGGGGGAGAAGGGGGGAGAGTTGGTTCTGTCCTTGTGCCTCGGGGCGCACAGGCAGCTCCAGCTCAACACCCTTGGTGCCGCTGACGGCTGGGCCGGTCGCACCGGCTGTTCCCTGCTCCCTTGTGGGAGGGCTTAGTGTGTAGCTGGGCTGCTGGTGCGTGGGACTCATCAGTGCTGCCAGAGCTCGTGGGTCCGTATCCGAGGCCGGATCGTCCTTTGCTTAGATTGGGCCAGATCGTCCTTGTGCTTAGATTGGGCCGGATCCCTGTGGTGCTGGAGATGGAGCTGCTCCCCTCTCCCTGCAGATGGAGAGAGACGGGGTGTCAGCACTGGCCCCAGGCGCCTGGGAGGTGCTCCGAGGGGGGTGCTGGGCCGCATTCGGCCCCCCCAGCCTCAGCGCTCTGGCAGCTCCACGGGAGAGAGCAGCAGTGGGGGATGGCTGGTGCTGACTGTGCGGAAAGAAGCTCGCTGGCATCCTTGCCCGCACAGTGCCGTGCTGTTCTGTACTAACACCATTTTCCAGACCTGCACCCTTGGAAGAGATCTGGCCTCCACAGCTGGCAGAAATGTCACTGCCTGGGGGCTGCCGTAGTCAGTGTAACATGACTCGGGGGGTGGGGGGGGGCTTTCTTGGGACCCTCACTTCTGGCAAGGCTTGGGTGGTTTCCGCATCGTTGCCTCTGAGCGAGGGAGAGCAACTGAGCCATCCTTGCCCGTGTGAGCAGAGCAGCCGTGCCGGCCGCGTCTCAGTGCCCCCAGAAGACCATGGGGAGCAGTGGGAGCAGCCCCCTGCCCGCCTGTGCTCCGAGCCAGCGGGGAGGGGGCTGCGGGGGGTCCTGCCCAGCGCCAGTGGGCTTTGGGAGGGGTACAGGGGGAGTTGTGGCTGCCATTACCTTTCCTTTGTCGAGTCGTTGAGCTATACTGTTCCCTTTTTTTTTTTTTTTTTTTTCTGTTGTCTGTCACTTGAGGAGTGTTGTAAATAAAAGCTGGTGTCCTTTTGGGTCTGCCTCCACATGACACTGCCTGCCACAGCCCCAGCTCCATGGCTGTCCCAGCCGCGGCGTCCCGGGGGGCTGTTCCCTGCCCGGTCCCCCCTTGGTTCCTCATCCGCCTGTGCCTGCGAGCTGCGTGTGCCCACTGCTCTGCCGGTGCTGGCCCGTGTGCGCCTGCAGCCTTGCTGGGGCAAAGCCCTTGTTCTTCCCTTTTTTAGACTTCCAAAACGTTCCTGTTTTGTGGCTGAAGCTCTCTTTTCCATTTTAGACTTCAACACCGGTGACAGAGGCCAGGGCTTTCCTTGCCTTTTCAGGCCTGACCAAGTCCTAAGGAGAACTAATGCAGAGACCAGAAGCTGCCTCTTATTTTTATTTCTTTTTTTTTTTTCCCCAGAAGGGATCTTGCCCTTGCACTTGCTCTGGGCTCTTAATTTCACCCCAAGCATGTGCAGCCTGGCGCTGGGTGCCGGTAGCACAATGCCCTTGGGCTCTGGCAGCCCTCCTGCGAGCCAGCATCCTAGGAGCTGTCGCTGGACCAAAGATTTAAATGTTGAGACTATTAATACACTCGTATCCTCTTCCCTCCCCTGCTTTAATGGCATTTAAACTATACTTAGCATTGCTAGAATTTCTCCTCAAGTGCATCTCTTCACAGTTAGCCACGACCCTGTTTACCTCCCATCATCAAAACATTCCCGGGGCGCTCACATGCCGGGGTGCGCTGCCCGGTTCTGGCACAGTGGGACGGTGCCTCGGCCCCTGGCGCTGCCGACTCTGCTGGAGCCGCCCCTGGGCCCGCTCCCTCACCCCGGTGCTGCCAGGCCCCGCTTCGCCGCAGCCTGCGGGGAGTGAGTGCCCTCGGGGGGGCAAGAGGTGGTGGTTATTGCTGCCACCGCCCCTCTCCGTGGACTTTTCCTGCGGGATGGGCCCCGTGGCATGCCCCACGTCTGGGGAGCGTGGAGCCGAGCGGGGCTGCCCTGGCTTCCTCCCCAGCTGGGGCAGGCTGCTGGCCGGCCACCGCGGAGCCCGGCACTCTTGCCTGCAGTGGGTGCATGCCGCAAACCTCGTCCCCGAGGCCAAGGGCACGTATGGGGCCCTGCAGCCCGACCCTCCTGGCCTCTGCCTTGTTTTTCTCTTGGCTTGGGTGCTGTAAAGCCAGAGGCGAAGCGGTCGCTTGAACTCTAATGAAATGTCGTACAAAAATCATTCTATAAACAGGCGATTTTTATAAAGACTAATAACAAACCGCGGGGGTGAGGGTGGTGAGGCGGCGCAGGAGAAGTGTGGAAGTCAGGTGGTGGGGGGGTGCCCCTGCAAGGGAGCGAGGCCTCAGGGCAGAGAAATCAGGCTGTTTACCTATAAAAATCGAACTCGGCAAGGGTTTATTTTCCCTGTGACTCGGATACGGTGCTTATCATTAGATTAAATGGTGGGAGGAAGAGAGGTATGTGTTGTATCATTGAATTAAGCAGTGGGAAGAGGGGACGGCAGCGGGCAGAATCTACTTAGAAGACCAATTTGCGGTGCTCAATTCCCTTGATAAAGTGGGAGTTTTCCTGCGAGGCGCCGCGGCCCCGGGGAGCCTGGCTGCTGCCGCGGGGGTGCCGCTGCCCGGGCAGGCCAGGTTGGGCGGCAAGTGGCTATTTAACGCGTTGGCCCCGCTCCTCGCGTTGGCTTTAGCCCCACAGCTGGGGACTCGTGCTGCAGCCGAGTCCAGCTTCTGCCCCCCGGGCCCGTCTGCGTGCGGGCTGGTGGCCGCATGTTCGTTCCACCAGTCACTGGGAACAGGCAGCTCCCACCATGCAGCCGAGCTGTGCATGTGTGTGTGTGAGCACGTCTGTGAGCGTGTGCACACGTGTGTGTAGTGCAGGTTGTGCTGCCTGCGATGTACCCCGGGGGTGCAGGGTGCTGGTGCTGTGTGGGGAGCTGTCAGGGTGCACACGGGGGTGACGCTGGCTGCGGGCAGTGCCAGGACACGGCGGGGAGGGGTCCCCCGGCCCCAGCCTTCACTGCAGCCCCAGCAGGGAACCGGGGTGAGGGGCAGGGGCAGCTCCTCCAAGCCACTCGCGTTTCGCCTGCCCTGTCCCGCAGCCCGGTGTAGGGTGGGTGTCCTGTGAAGGCTCTGCCCTCGGGCGGGCACGGCAGCACAGGGGCAGCGGGCTCTCCCCTTCGAGAGACTCCACGCAGTGATGGGAGAGGATGCTGACGGCAGTCCCATGGAGGCTAGCTCCCTCGGCCAGGGCTGGCCAGGCTCCCAGGGGCTGTGGGACACTCCCGCTCCCTGGCATCCCAGGAGCTGCGCCGCTGCCTGAGGAGAGCCCATGCCCAGCAGTCCCGGGGGTCCGTGTGTGCCAGGGAGCCGCTGGCCACGAGTGGAAGCCACTGGCCAGGGCATGTGGCTCGGTGGGAGTGGGGGGATGACCAGGGCACAGGGGCTGCAGGCTCAGCCCTGCAGCACAGGCAGCGCCCCGGCTTTGGGCTGGCGGCGGGTGCTACGGGGCCACGGTGAGCAGCTCCAAGGGAGGGGATGTGCTCCGGCGGGCCCCGGTGCGGGCGGACATCGGGCACTTGCACGAGGCTCCCGGCCACCAGCAGACGCCGTCCCTGCTCAGGGCTTTGCCTGGTGCTGCCAGCTCTGACCCCCAGCCAGCCCCTGCCCTGTGCCCCGGCCCCCTCAGTGGGGACAGGGCTGGGCCCAGGGATCTGCTATCCCCGACAGACCCCTCGGGGTGCCGGACCCAGCCAGCCTGCGGGCAGGATGGGGGGACATGACAAGGGGCTGTGCAGGGGACAAGGGACAGTGCCAGGGGCGGCCCCACGGCCCCTGGGGACACGGGACGTTACCGCAGGGACACCCCACAGGCTGGGGCTGGCTTGGGGTCCCCAAAGGGTCCCTGTCATGGTGTGGTAGCTGCGTGCACCTCACCCTGCCTGGGCAGGGCCTGGGGGTCCCCACGCCCTTGGTGCTATGGGGCCAGCCTGGCTCTGGGGGGGCATCACCGAGCCACGGGGTGATGAAAGTGGGGTGTTGCCATGGCAATGCTGGAGCAACAGGAGCAGGACCCGGCGCCGCTCAATGACCATATTTACCTTCCCAGAAACCGCTTCGTGCTCCAGCAATTTGCCTCAATTAGGCTCGTTACCCGCGTCAGGAGGCCACAGTGACGGCAGCGGCCGTGGGGGCCAGCAGCTCCGCGGGGGCTGCCCTGGCTGGCTCCAGCACTGCGGCTCTGGGCAGGGTCCATCTGCGCCCCCCTCCCCATCCCCATCCCTGCAACTGGGGGTCCAGGCAGACCCGAGCCCCTGCGCTCCCCTCCCCTTGCCTGCTCAGCCCCACGGGTGATGCATCCCCACAGCCCTGCCCCATGGCATTGCCGCGGTAGGCTCACAGCCCCGGCACCACGGCCCAGACCCCTGCGCCCCACGGCCCTGCTGCCTGCGCTGCGCTGGCCCCTGGATGCCGGGTTCCCGCTCGGCCGGGGCAGACAGCAAGTTGTCACGTAAACAGAGGAAAATTACTGCGTGCTCGGCACGGCGCTGCCGCCGGGAGCCAAATGCCACGCAGCCAGGGCCAGCGCTGCGGGCATGCCCTCCCCATGCTGACACCCACACCCTCGCAGCAGTCTGGGACCCTGCCACCCCCCGGGCAGCCAGCACGGCTCGCACTGCGCTTCGTACCGGCTGGCAGGACGGTGGCTGTGGCAGTGTCGGCGATGCCGGGACAGGGCTGGATTTGGCCCGCCCAGCGCTGCTGTTCACTGCGTAGGGGTGCCGGTGGCTGCCGGGGCACGGCTCCAAGTGCCCTGCTCATCACGTCCCCTGTGCCGGGCTGCACATGGGGTCCGGACAGCCAGGGACTGTCATTGGCTGGGGGCCAGGCGGGGCTGGCCGCAGCAGGTGACGGGCAGTGCCCCGCGCCCAGGGCCTGTGGGGTGGCAAGGGGTCATGGTAGGGCTGTCTGTCTGTCCTGCCACCACCCGTCGGGCAGGGTGCCCCCGGCCGGGGAAGCGTGCCTGGCTAATCTCTGCACACCAGGCGATTGTGGTGCCCAAAGCCGTGGCATCCGGGCTTAGCACTTGTGCGTGACACAAGCCTCTTAGGGTGCCGGCCCGCTGCACGCCCTCCCTGCCGCGGACGGACGGGCCAGTCTGCCGGCACAGGGGAACCACAGCCCTGCACCCTACGGCGCTGCTCGTGGTGCTCGGCGCTGCCAGCAGCTGCTGCCTGGCCTGTGGCCTGGGCTGGCTCCCAGCAGAGAGGGGGTGCTGGCGGGCAGAGCCAAATGATTTAATTAAGGGCTCTTGGCAGTGAGAGGACAGAGCCGATTAGCAGCCAAAGGAGAGCATGTGCTGGCGGGGAGCTGGAGCCCTGTCCGGCAGCGCTGTAGCGGCTGCTGCCTCATGTCTGCCTCACTCACCTGTGGGCAGGCAGCAGGGCAGGCAGCGGGGCTGTGGGGCAGGCAGCGGGGCTGTGGGGCAGGCAGCGGGGCTGTCTTCTGGTGCAGCCCATCCATGCCAGGTGGCCCAGCTCCCCCTCCGTGGCTGTGGCCATTGCCCCTGGGTGCTCGCAGGCATGGTCTGGGGCTGCGGTGTCCCCGGTCCCCACACCCTGGACGCCCGTTCCGGACAGAGAGGCGCATGCAGAACTGGCCCTGTAGCCCAGCATGGGCCCACACCTATTTACAATTACGACAGATAAATCACAGCACTGCGCAAAGGGTCTCGAAGGCGCACGAGGGCAGCAGCACAGGACGAACCCCCCCCACCCCACACAAATCCCCCCGCCCCACAGATCCCCTCCCCACAGAGGTCCAGGTCCCGCTCACCGTGCCTCACCCACAGCTGGCCCAGCCACGTCCATCGTCCCGTGCATGTCCGGCACGGTACAGCGTCCTCGCCGGGGTGGGCAGGGTCCCGCACAGCCTGTGCAGCGCCCGGAGGAGGACGGGGCCGGGGAGGGAGGTGGTGGCCACCCCGGCTGGCTCAGCCTGCGGCAGCGGGGCCGGCACAGCCCTCCCGCTCCGGCTGCGGGCTCAGAAGTGGCTCTCGGCCGTGGTCTCGGGGAACTCGTAGCAGTGGTGCCGGTCCCCCAGGGTGAGGTGCTCGGTGGTGCTGCGGCCGGTCCGCTCGAGGTAGTGGGTGCCAGGGCGCGCAGCAGCCGGGCTGCGCCCCAGCCCGTTGGCGCAGCTGCTCACCAGCTGATGCTTCTCGCAGGTGCTGCCAGCGCCGTTGCGGGCACTGGGCGCGTGGCTGTAGGTGTGCTTGTACTCCTCCGCCAGGTCCTTCCCCAGCTTCCAGCGCTGCCACCTCTTCAGCAGCTCTGCCTGCACCTGTCAGCAGCCACCATCAGCGTGGCCCCGTGCCCGCTGGCTGCCCGCGCCCCTCCGGCTGCCCGCTCCCACGCCATCCCACTCACCTCCTTGTTAACGAAGCAGTAGAGAATGGCCACCAGCATCCCCTGGATGGAGGGAGGAGAGGCATCAGAGGCACGCAGCCAGACCCTGACCCCAACCCTGGACCCGAAACGGAGGGTCCCTGTGGAGGGCCCGTCCCGTGTGCGGCTGAGCTCACCTGGAAGGAGCTCAGGAAGAGGTCAAAGAAGAGCTTGACATAGCGCAGGGTGCCCTGGGCATGCTCGTCCGTGATGAAGGCGAAGACCACCTCATGGATTCCCAGCAGCGGGATCAGCGTCAGCGTGGACTTGGCCAGCCTGCATGGAGAGGGGCCCGTCAGCACTAGGGCGCAGGGTGGGCACTCGCACGTGCCAGCGTGAGCACCACGGGCGTGCGGGGCCAGGGCTGTGCCCACCACCCACCTGAACTTGTAGTCAGTGTAGCGCATCTGGTGCGCGCGGAGCTTGGAGACGAGGATCTGGATGATGCGGATGAAGATGAAGAAGTTGATCTGCAATGGAGCAGAGTGAGCCATGAGGGGCAGGGCAGGGCAGCTCTGTCCCCTGTCCGGCGCAGCTCCTTTCGCAGGAGGCTCGGGGCACTCGCAGATGCTGAGTGAAGGGCTGTAGTGGGCAGAGCCACAGCCCCGGACTCACCAGGATGGCCAGGAACACGGGGAAGCGAAGGATCCACCAGAAACCCATGTTGTTGTTGGTGGTCCAGCACCTGCAGAGGAGGGGGACGGGGCTGCCGGGCAGCCCCTTGACCGGGCAGCTCCTAGAGCCTGGTGTGGCACTGGCAGCCTCAGCTGAGCGAGCGCCACAGCCCGGCACCCTGCTCCTTGCACAGGGCAACGGTGTGGAGCCTCTCCGGGGCCGTCACACCGTCCCCACCATCCCTCAACATGTCCCATGCGCACCCGTGCCCTGTGCACCCACCCGTGCCCTGCACACCCACAGGCACCGACCCGCTGCAGGGGCTGGTACTCACTGGATGTTTTCATAGAGGAACTTCACGATGACCCAGGGGATGAGGAAGAGCACGGGTGCCCCTGGAAGGGAGGTGGGCACAGGGCAGGTGAGGCACAGCTGGGTCAAGGTTGGGGTGGGAGGATGGGGCTGGGGAGCCAGCCCGCCCGCACTCACCCCAGCCGATGCACAGGTAGAGGGTGAAGTAGCTCCTCTCGGAAAAGACGGCCACGACCAGGAGGTTGTGCAGGTAGATGCCCTCCACCAGCAGCCAGCAGTAGTTGGCCACGATGCCGTACTGCATGAAGACCGTGGCCGCCCGGCAGCCCGCGGCCGCCTGCGGGCAGGGGTCAGGGTTGCCGCGCCGCCTGCGCCCCTGGCCCTGCCCACCCCACAGCTCACCTCGTCGCTCAGCCAGATGTGCACGTTGTAGTCGTCGATCTTGTCGCTGTAGTGGGTCTTGAGCAGGGCGTCGATGACCAGCACAGAGACGCCCTTCAGGATGAAGGAGGCGAAGAGGTTCATGTGGATGTAGTTCCTCATGCAGTGCAGCTTGCTGCAGAGGCGGGGAGCCGCTGTCAGTGCCCGCGCCCGGACCCCCGGCACAGCCCCCGCCTGTCCCCCCGCCGGGCGGCCGTGCCCGCACCCCTACCTGAAGCCCAGCAGCAGGGCCAGGGCGAGGAGAAGTGCACACAGTGACACCGAGTAGCCCACGGTGTACATCACCTTGAAGCTGCCGTAGGTCTTGGCAAATTTTTCCTGGAGAAGGAGGGAGCAAGTGAGGGCAGGGGCAGGGTAGGGCCAGGATGGATAGGGGCAGGCAGGGCAGGGCGGGGCAGGCAGGGCAGTGCAGGCAGGGCAGGGCAGGGCAGGGCAGAGCAGGGAACCCCGCACCGGCTGCCCCCCAACTCTGCCCACCTGCGCCTCCAGGTCCTCAGCGTCGAGCTCACACTGCGTGGCATCGCGCAGGGACTGTCCCCGGGGGCCCGTCACCCACTGCCCATCCGGCCCGCAGGTCTTGAAGACTTGTCTGTGCTTCACTGCGAGGGGAGGAGGGCGATGGGGTGTGCCGGGCCCCGGAACCATCGGCACACATATGTGTGCACACACCCGCATGCATGTACACACCCGCGTGCATGCACACACACCCCCGCACGTGCACACACACACCCGCATGCATGCACACACACCCGCACGTGCACACACACCCACCCGGCCGTTACCTTTCTGGTACCAGGGCAGGAACCAGGGGCAGGGGACGCTGGCGGTGCTGTTGGGCAGTGTGTCGGGCCAGCAGGAGAACTTATCGAAGGTGCGGTTACAGACCAGCTCTGCGGAGGGACGGGACATGGCGGCACCCTCGGCCTCACCCGCGCAGGGGGCTGGGTGCCAGGCCCCACGCTGGCCCCTCTCCCCCGGTCCCCATCCCACTGGGACCCCACACCAGCTCTCACCTGTGGGCGCGGGCAGGCGGCTCATGTTGTGGTGGCACTCCTCGCTGTACGCCTTCCAGCTCTCCAAGACGAAATCCGTGATCTGGGCGGAGGAGCCCTGGGGGCACCGGGGAGCGTCACCCACGCCCTACCCATGGAGCTGCCGTGCTGGGCAAGGGCAGCAACCCCGGCTCGGGTATGGCCATGGGCGAGCGTGGGCCAACATGCTGTGCAGTGCCATGCCATGCTGTGCCGTGCCCTGCCATGCCATGTGGATAGCAGGGCAGGCAGGAGAGGGCAGCGGCTGCTGCACAGTGTGCCATGGCGAGGCGCTGCTGCGGGCAGAGGTGGATTGGCAGTGGCTCGGGGGCAGGCAGTGGGCTGGTTGTGGGGCTGAACACTATCATGCAGGATGGCCTGTCCTTACCTGGCAGCAGAGCAGCAGCAGGAGGAAGCTGAGGAGATGCGGCTGGGACATCCCTCCGCCGGGCCGCGAGCCGCATGGGGAGCAGCACGGGGCGCCTGGCTTCCTACCGGTCCTCAGCAGCTCCTCTGCCCTGCTGGCGAGGGCCCTGGCGTGCGGGCGACCCTGCACGAGATGCCGTGTCACCAGGACGCAGGCGGTGGGACCCGTCCTGGGGCAGAGCCGGGGGGCGCGCGGCCGGGGGCAGGCAGGCGTGGGAGGGGAGGCCACCCCGGCGCAGAGCCAGCACCGGTCACAGCGCCATGCTCCTGTCCCCATCCTTGCCCGACCCTGCCTAGCTTTAATGTTCAGCTGGTTGTGCATTTTCCCGCGAGGCTGCCTATGTTTCCTCCCCAGGACTGCATCGGAACTGCGGCCATGCCACCCCTCATCCCACCAAGCCAAAACTCCCAGCCCCTGCATGGCTGGAGTGCAGCCACATGTGGGACATCACCCCTGCGCAGGGCGGACCCTCGCACCTCCCCAAGGCAACACTACCTCCGGACCCCTCTGTGCACATGTCTGGGCCAGGGCCACCCCACACTGGTGCTGGTGCCTGGCGATGCATTGGTGCCGAGCCCCGAGAGCCCAGGACCCCGGTGGTAGCCAGGACCCCTCCTCATGCCTGAGCATCTTCTCAGGGCAGGGGCTGGTGCCTGGGCTGCCTCTCCTCCCCACCGCCTCCACGCCACCGCTTGTGGTGGATCCACATCCAGCGGTGGAGGTGGCCAGGCCCCCAGGACGGCCCCATGGGGTGGCCCTCGGAGCGTCCCGGCCCTGGCCCCGCAGGTCTGCCGGGCTGTGGCACCCACCCGGGGATGGAGGTAGGCAGGGAGCGGGCAGGGATGATGGCCAGCCCCAGGGTGGTTAACCATTAACCCGCAGGGATCCCTGGCTCACGGGGCTGCTGGACCAGCTCAGCCCGGCCGTGCCGCCGCGGCTCCATCGCCCCCAGCCTGACACGGCAGCCGGGAGCTCCCATGCAAAGCCTGGCTCACGAGGAGCTGTAATTCCTTCCATCCCCCTAAGCCGGTTACAGGGCTCCTGAGCGGGATTTCAGCTCTTCCGACAAGGGCCCATTCTGATGGCAGCCCCACGGCACAGTGCGGCCATGTGGGGTGAGGGCAGCAGAGCTGGGGGGGGATGGGGACAGAACAGACAGCGGTGCCGGTGCCACCACAGACACTGCAGCATCATCCCCCCCGGGCACCAGCCGGAGCACTGCGCTCCCCAACCAGCCACCGCTCCCAGGGCTCGCCACTCTGCCCGTGCCTATTTTTATCCCTGGGAAAGTCCTGTTTCCTCCATGCAGACCCACTCGCCATGTCGCAAAGGGCTGCCTGAGAAGCTCATTAATCAGCGCGTGGGGCTCCAGATGTGGCTCGGGGAGACGGACCTGCTGGTGCGCGCCTTATTTAGACTGTCCCAGGACAGAAGGAACTGTCTCCTGGGACAGACCGCACTGGGTGGGCTCTGGGAACGGGGACCTTCGGTGGGTGCCCGCCAGCCACCTACCCACACCAGCAGCCCTGTCCTTTTCCTCCCGCCAGCCCCATGCCAGCAGCCCTGTCCCCGCCTCAGCCCCCCGCCAGCATCCCCACGTGCCCCATCCCGCCGCCACCCGTGGCCTGGCCCCGTGGGAACCTCCCGGTGCCCGGCCCCTGCCCCGAGCATCCCTGCTCCGGGAGGAAACGCTCCTCCCTGGGCACCTGCGGGTCAGCAGCGAACTCGCTGCCAGCCCCTCTCGGCGGCCCGGGGAGGCAGCTTTGGGGCAGAGGTGTCTCTATTTTTAGCTGCCTGCAATGGGATTTAGCAGCGGGGAGGCCTCTGCCCTAGACTCCCCTCCGGGCTGGCAGCCGCTCCCCGGCCCCGGAGCCCTGCCGCAGCCAAACTGGGCAGACTGCACTGGGTGAGGGGTCCTGGCGCACGGGGCCGGTCACGCTCCTCTCCTCCGGCACGGGGCTCCCCGCTTCACAGCGGGGCCCTGCCCGGGCCCTTTGCCCCAGCTGCCCGTGGTGCCGCGCAGCCGCAGCGCCGTGCCGGCCCCCTGCTCCCCGTGGTGCGAGGGACCCCCGGCAGCTCGGCCGCCCCACGGTGCGCTCTCGGACACGCAGGCTATTTCTAGCAGGCACGTGGGCATGCAGGAGTAGCTGTGGCCCAGTTGCCTGGGGTTCAGCACAGACGGGCAGTGGCAGGGAAGGAGCAGCGGCCCTGCGTGGCCGGGACAGCAGGGTCTGGGGTGGCTCAGGCCACCGGCAGCGCCAAGCACGTCCCCGGCCAGCACTGCCCAGCATCAGTGCCTGCAGTGCTCGGAGCAGTGGTCGCTGCTGGCTGGATGTGCCATGGCAGCCAGTGCCAGGAGCCCATCTCTGCCGTGCCCACTGCGGGAGGAACCCGGCTCCATGTCACCACCTTCCCTCAGCCTGCCGTGCCCAACTGGCTCCCGGTGCCATGTTCCCCTGCCTCGGCACCTCACCCCCCGCCGGGGCCAGGCTTTGGGGGACCCTCTGCCGCGCCAAGCCATGGCCACCGGGTAGAGGGTGCCCGGCATGCGAGCGGGTGCATCTGCTGGGGCTGTGGCATGCTGCAGTGGGCACACAGGGGACTTTTGCCCCATGCTGGCATTGGGCAATGCAGTGTGTTCCTGTGTCATGGCTCTGTGGCTACTGACCCCGTGAAGGCCGGGCTACAAACACCCAGGGCTGCTCTGCTGGCGAGGGAGACCTCAATGTCTGCAATGGGAGACGAGGAAAGAGGAACCAGCCCCGGGACAGCTGCGCCCATGCGGGGAAGGGGTCAATGCTGGCAGCCCCAGTGCTGGGGACTGGAGGTGTCGGACCCAGGGTGGGGTGGGGGGAGCGGGGTGGTCACTGACGCCCGCGTTGGTGTGCTGAGCCCTTCCCCAGGCAGTGGTGCCAACCCCTGCAGCGGCGGGGGCAGAGCAAGGACCCCCTCTGCCCCTGGACCAGCTTCCCTGCGGCCCCTGGCCCTACCCGCTCCCAGCAGCTCATGGCCTGGCAGATGCGGGTCCCAGGGTTTGCTGGTGGGTGGGGGGCCAGGGCGAGGACGGGGCGAGCTGAGTACCAGGGCATGCTGTGCCGCCGGGCTGCTGCCACTGCTGTGGCATCACACAAACCCATAGGGAACGGATGGGAAAAGCCTTGTGTCGGGATTTTGTCCCCCACCCGTGGGCGTGCAGCCCCCAAGCTGCCCTGCAGCAGCTCTGTGCCCACGCAGACCCCTGCGGCTGGCTGAGCGCCCGGCCCTGCTCGGGGGAGAGATGCTCTCCTCCTCCTGCCCAGGTCGGCTTCCCCTGGGGATTTTGCTGCCCCGGCCGGCGCCCGGCTCTGGCTGCCACTGCACATGCAAAGGAACGAGCTCCACATCTGGGATCGCTGCGGCCGATTGCTACATGGATCAGCGGCTTGGTGAAGCCTCCACGGGGACACTCATGGGCATCTGCAACGTGACCTGGGAGCACCCTGGCACAGCCACTGCCCCGTAGAAGTGCCGGGAGGCTGGCGCAGCCCAGCACAGCCCAGCCCCGCCAGCGCAGCCCTGCGCCCAGCACTGCACCACTTGCTCAGGAGGCGGCAGCGGGGGCTGCGCGCCCTCCAGACGCAGGGATTAGCCCCCAGTGCGCTAATGCAGTGCTTTCCACGGCTGGCTTGGCTTTGAGCTCAGCGCTACAAGCCAGCACGGCAGGGGCTTTGGCACTTGGCAGGGGAGGGGACGGTGCAGGGCCAGAGCTGATGCAGTGCCAGCGCAAGCCTGGCCCTGCAGATGCTGCTCTGCTTTCCACCCAGGGCCACGGCAAGCAGGACAAGCAGTGGGGGGAGAAAGCCACAGTGGGGAGCCCCAGGAAGTCTGGCCCGCACCCTGCGCTGTCCCCACCTGCGTCCCTGCCATAAGCTTGGGGGTGCCTCCTGCTCCCCACCTGCGACCCACAACTGCTCCAGTCCTCCCCCGTGAAGAGAGTACAAGGAACATGGGCAGCGGAGGAACAGCTGAACTGCCTGCAGCAGCCCTTGCGCTGCAAGACCACAGCTCGTTTGCACAGAGCGACATGATTGTGGAAATGCTGAGCAGCAGCACATGGAGAGAGATGACGTCACCAGGCGCCAACGATGTTGGATCCTGTGGCACTTTGGGCCAAGAAAACCTAAACCAACCCTGACAGCATTTTCGTCAACAGCAACACAGGATGCAAACCAACAGCACTCGCCCCTGTGCCGTCAGGATGAACGCTCTTTGCATCACCTCCATGACTGTTCATCACATCGCATGAAAACCCATGAACTATAGGAGGACGGCGCAAGAGACACAGCGTGACACGTGTGGTTAGCGTGTCACAGGGGAAGCACAGGACTGGGAAAAGCCTAGGAAAAGGTCAGTGCAGACAGGCGTGTGTGCACATGTGCCTGCACTGGGAGCTCCGCACCCGCCTCCCCAGAGCAGCTCGTGTCACGAATGAACGCCGTGGTCATCACGGAGCTCGGGATAACCTCCCGGTACCTCACCGAGGAGTGAGCTCAAGCCCTGCCCTGCCGAGGCACAGATGTGCAAGTGACATTGCACACAGCAGCCCGTCCTGGCAGGGTCCCTCCCTGTCCCGAGGCACCCGCAGCACCTGGGCACGGCCAGCCACCAGCCGTGCCGGAGGCAGGCGGTGCAGCACTTGTGCCCAGCCATCCGCTGGCACTTGCTGCTCGCAGCCGAGTCCGCCAGACCCCCTGGGTTGGGCAGACAGGGGCTCTGGCCATGGGGGATGCAGGACAGGGCAGGATGCAATGGAGGAGCACAGGGGGACCGTGCATCCAAATTGCCCAGACTCTGCCTCTGCCTCTGCCTGGCACAGCGAGGAGCACGGAGCAGCGCTGCGCTCAGCGGCTGGTCTCAGCGCTACACTGCTGATCAGGGCTTGCGGTCACATTTTTTCATTAACTATTTTTAATCCACATTTCGCCTCTTCTCCGTTCAGCCTTTTTTGTTTTCTCCACTCCAGGCAACAGAACATAAATCTGCGCGGCAGCGTGCAGAAAGGAGCAGGGATTGGTGGGAAGGACAGGAGGTGGCAGCTGGGGTGGCACTAACATGCCGAGGAGGGGTCCTGCAGGCCCTAAATTTTCCTGCTGATGCACAAATAACACCGAGGAAATCACAGGGGCAACCACTGAATTTGGCATGGGTCAGGACACCCACAACATGCGCTGCCGAGCGCTGCGTGGGGCAAGGCGGCTGCGTTACAGGGTGCAGACGAGGTGCTCAGCAGCACTGGCTGGGCAGCAGCTGATGTCCCATCCTCTGCCCGTCCAGCCCCCACGGCTCGAGGGGAGCCGGACCGACACCAGCGTGCCCGGCTCTCCCTTGCCACCCTGAGGGAGCTGCCGGGCTGGGAAGCGCAACGCCAGGCAGGGGTGATCTTGGCAGCTGCTTTGGAGATGCGCTTGCAACCACGAGGGCGGCAAGGTCACATACCCAACATGTCCTGGTTAAACAAAGCCATTTACCAACACCGTGTTGACACAGCAGAGCTCGGGACAGAGTCACAAAGGGCACTCGCAATGGGCCCCTGCAACACCCGGAGAGCTTGGGGACCACTGGGAAGGGTGCAGAAGTGTCCCCTGTTTTCGTCCCTTGGCAAGAAAGCCGCAGGCACTGCTGTGCCCATGGCAGGGAGACCCAGCAGGCACCACCCCGGCGAGGGGCCTCTCAGGGAGATGCTCCCAGCGCCTCAGAGCCCGGCTGACACCACTTGCCTGGGGCTGACAACAGCCACGGCAGCACCCAGGGGTGCCGAGATGCCCAACGCAGAGCCCCTTCCCAGGAATGCCAGGGCCTCAGGCGGGGAGCGGGCACAGCCCAGCTGGGAGCCCCCAGCCCAGGACACCCCTTGCCGGGGGGCTCAGCCCCAGCGGGGCCGGCGCCCAGCACCCGGACGGCTCCGGGAGCTGCTGCTCCGGGGGCTCAAGCCGCGGTCCCGGGGATGCGCAGCCGCGACCCGACCCCACATCCACGCCGCGGGGTGTGCGGCATCGCGCCGACGGGGAGCCCCGAGGCCGCGGGGATGGGCGCTCCCCTCCTTCCTCCCCCCTCTGCCCGGTACCTGTCGGGGCTGGGCTCGCGGCGGCTCCCGGGCGCATCTCGGTGCTGGCGGGGACCGGGACCGGGACCGGCGCGTTCGGCCGCTCCGGCGAAAACTTTTGCCGGAGCCGCGGCGGCGGCGGCTGTGGCGGCTCGGGGGGAGGGACCGGTGCGGGGGGAGGGACCGTGGGCGAGGAGCCGCGTCCCACCGCGGCACGGGGGGGTGGGGGGGAGCAGCCCGGTGCCCTCCGCCCCGCCCGCCGCCGCCGGCCCCGGGTGCTCGGCGCTGCGCACCGCGCCGCCCCGCACCGCCGGCGAGCCGGTGCCCGGGAGCGGGAGGAGCGGCGGGGGCAGCCGCACCGCACCGGCCCCCGAGGGAGCGGGACGGGGGTGCCCGTACCTCCGGGGGGCCAGTGCAGCCCCCCGCTGGCTGCCGTGGGGTCCCCCCGGGGAGGCTCCCCCGGCCCCGGCGAGGCGGCAGCGCCCCGGGGCTCTCCTGCGGGCCCCGGGGGGTTCCTGGCACCGTCCCCCCCCAGCCCGTGCACGGAGCTGGCAGCCCCTGCCGCGGGAGCAGGGCTCACCCCCCCCGGGACCCGGACACACCTCTGCCGTGCAGCCGGGAGCTGCCTCGACCCCCTCGCTCCGGCCGCCGCTGGCGGTGACGGGTCCGTGTTTGCCGCTGCAGCCGCATCCTGCTGCAGCACAACCAGGTAAACACATCCCAGCAGCAGCGGCAAACGCCCCGGGCACCCCCGCACCCCAGTCTGGGGCTGGAGCGTGGCCTGGGCACATGTCCCGGCCGTGGCGATGCCAGCAGCCGACCCGCCACCGTTGGGCACAAACATATTTCCTTGGGCCAGCAGCCATGACGGCCACGCAGGCTGTGGCAGCTCGGGGACACCGAGCGTCCTCCCGCCCGGAGCCCGGCCAGCCGAGCCAGCTGCTGCGCAGGGCCCCCCGTCGCGGTCCCGCGCTGCTCGGCCGCCCACTCGCTAGAAGCCCCCGTGGGTGCGGACAGAGCGGCCCAGGGGCCTGGGCGCGCACTGGGGCTTGCTGGTGCCTCGCCAGCACTGGGGGGGTTGGACTCACAGCTGCACCCCTGGAGACAGCCCTTGCACCCCTCCGGGTGAGGAGGAGGCTGGGGAGGGGGAGGCCCGGCAGCCCCCAGCCCTGCCCGGTGCGGGCAGCGGGGTGACCTGTGGGACCCCCTCCAGGCAGCGGGGCCTGGGGCTCGGCACGCTGCCCGGGGGCAGGCGGAGGCCTGGGCAGAGGGCAGGATGAGACCAGGAGGGGCCAGCCAGCTACCGCCGAGGCAAACACTGCTGGCAACAGGCTGTTGACAGTCCTGAGGCCTCTCGTTTTCCGATGCGCAGAGATAAGAAGCGCTCCCGCACCGTGCAGCTGCCGGACGCTCCGTGCTGCAGGCTGTGTCTGGCACATGCCGTCCTGCTGGCGTGGCTGCGGCGCAGCTCAGCTGCCGTAAGGGACGTAGGACGAGGGTACGCGAGTGCTGCGAGCGCAGGGCTGGAGCAGCCGGCGGAACCATGGCCCAGCCAGAAAGTCCCTGCCGCCAGCCGGCGCAGGGCCAGGCAGCGCTCCGTGCCACTGGAGGGTGATGGCCGGGGCAGGGCCCTGCAGCTCCATCGCTCTCCTGCTCCACGCTGGCCTTTGGTATGGGCACAGAGCAGCACCCGTCAGCCCTGGAAGCGGTGCCGGGGACCGGGGGCATGAACCACTGCAGCCTGGCTGGGGCCAGGCAGCCCCTAGCCCCTGACGAGGAAAGGGGGCTCAGCTCACCCCACGCTCATTGGCCTGCAGCTCTCACATGGGGCCAGGCACAGGAACAAAGCAGCAATGCCAGCCAGCATCATTAGACTTCGTTAAGGTGACGAGCTTTCACTTCTCTGCTGTCCCGGGCTGGCTCTGTTCCACCTGATGGAGCCCAATTAGTGCCACATCCGGAAGGCAGCTCCGGCGAGGAGGCAGAGGCGGGCAGGAGCTGCCGGCTCAGCTGAGTCTGGGCACAGCTCGGTGCAGGGGTGGCCCAGGGGAGCCCGGCCCACAGCTCCCCAATGCGTGGGGCAGCAGGTGCTGGGCACACACGCCCTCAGGGCTAGGCCAGGGGTGCAGAACAGGGTGAAGACCCCCCAATCAGGGGAAGGAGCCTTGCTCTCCTCCCTCTGCTCCTGGGGAGCTCAGCTCCAAGCCCAAGCCCTCCCACAGCGGGAGGGGGCACAGCATCCCCCCCATGGGGCACAGCATCCCCCCCATGCCAAGCAGGACACCAGCCCTGTGCTTGTTCCACCGTTTATTACATATCAAGGTCACAGATACTCCAGTTCTTTGATCCCTCGGGGCCACCACGCGCAGGGGTGCACACGGCAGAGGGGCTGGCGCCTGCAGCCCCTGTGCGCAGGGTGGTGCAGGGTGGGGGGGACCGTGAGGCACCCTCGGTGCGCTCGGGGCTGGGGTCTGCCCTGGCCTCGGTGTGAGGGGACGGGCGAGGCCGCGCAGCAGTGCTGGACAGACGCCCCTATGCAAGGCCAGGTCTGGTGCAGGCGAGCGCGGGCCAGGTCCTGGGGCACGCAGGGGACAGCAGTGGGGCTGCCGGCCTGGCCCCGGCGAGGAGGGCTCCAGCCCGTGCCTGGCCAGCGGGGCCGAGCGGCCGCCCCTCGCCCACAGGGTCCGGTCTCTGTCATCATTGGTATGAGGCACAATCCCTGAAGAGCCCAGCAGCCGTAGGGCGCTGGTGAGTTTTGGCCAAGCAGAAGCAGGGGGTGTTTGGGGAGGCCGGGAAGCAGAGCGGGGAGGCCAGGCTGCCCTGGGGTCAGCGGAGGAGCACGAGGGGCCAGAGGCACTGAGGGAGGACAGGGCCTTGCTGTGCTAAACCTGCGTCTCCCCTTGCTGCTCGCAAGGGAGGCGGGGAGCACGCCAGCCCCGCTGTCCCCAGCCTGTCCCTGCCGCAGCGTGGTCACCGGCCCCCCAGCCCCGCAGACTCTGTGAGCAGGCACGGGGCCAGAGGGCTGATCCCCCCGTCCTCCCCCGGACAGCGCAGTCCTGCTCCCAGAAGCCCGTAAGGGACAGGGCTGAGGGAGGTTAAGGGCAGAACTCGTGGCCAGTAGGGCAGTGGGAACACAGGGGAAAAAAAAAAAAAACCAAACAAACCCCAAACCAACAGTGCAGAGGGGACAGGAGGCCCAAGAATATCCCAGAGGTAACGGAAGTGCTGAGAACGGGGGTGAGAGAGGAAAGGGGAGTCTGGGGCTGGCCACAGACATGGCAAGGCACAGGAGTGGAGATGAGGGGCAGGGGGAGCGGCGCTGGCCCCCGACAGCAGAGGGGGGTCTGGGATGTCAGCGGTGACCCGCACGCTCACCCCCCTGGGGCGAGGCAGGGTCCCGTCCCTCCTGCTCAGGTGATCACTTTGATCCCAAAATATTTGCGCAGCTGTTCCAGGAAGACAAAGGTGAGGACGGTGTGAGGAATGAGCCGGATGGCAGCAGGAACGAAGCCCTGGAAGGGGACAGCGAGAGCGGGGAGAGTCAGCGCGTGCCCAGCCCTGGGCTTGCCCGTCGGGGCCAAGGGTGCCCAGCAGCCCAACCCACGGGGAGCGGCACGAGCTTGCAAGCACGGGGGAGCGGCTGGCTGAGCATGCAGCACAAGCTCCGAGGAGCTGGGGCCTTGGTGGCAGGCAGAGACTGCCACAGGAGTGAGGGAGGCACTGCAGCCGTCGCTGTGCACACAGATCTCAGCATCATGCATCAAGCCCTCTGCCCCCAAACACATCAGTGCCGGCATCACCACTACGTAGGCAGAATCTCAGCAGAAGCCCGGGTCAGATCCCACAGCCCCCGGTTCAGAAGGGGGTTGGACGCTGCCTGGGGAAGATGAGCAGACAGGCTGTAACAGGGAAAATGCCTGACTGGTGGCATCTGGAAGAAACCTCGGGTTTCAAACCCCTGTTTGGGGGCCCTCCCAGGAGTGAGACCGAACATACGGGTGACTGCACCAAGCCCGGGCACGTAGGGCCCGAGAGCTGACCAGCGTCTGCTGACCAGCAACATCCAACGAGTGCTGGAGCACCGCTGCCCGTACCTGCATTCCCGTTTGGGAATCTGAGGGGTGCAACAGGGCAGCCGCTGCGGTGCCCAGAGCCAGGCTGCAAGCCCAGAAGAGGCCAAGGCTCGCAACACTCCAGGGCCAAGCCGGGGGCTGGCAGACGAAGGCCCGACGCAGGAAGCAGTCAGGCTGCCGGCAGCAGAGCCTGGAAGGCTCCTGCCCCAGAACTGTTCCGGACCTTAACCTCTGCTCCCAGCCAGTCTCCCCACGCTCCACCCCACCAGCCCATCCTGCGCATCCCCAGCTGGGTACCTTGTAGAAGGCGAGAGGGCCGAGCTTGGCAGTTTCCATGGCACAGTGGGCAACACCCTGGAGCGAGAGGGAGAGAGATGAGGAGGCACGGGGAGGCAGAGGCCGGTGCGCCAAGAGGACAGGACCAGCAGCAGTGAGGTGGGCAGGACGGGCCACTCACCCGGTACTCGCCCTGGGAGTTCATGAGGCGGGTCTTGAGCACGTCCAGGGGCTGGCACAGGAATGTGGCGCATCCGCCCTGGGGAGAGTCAGTGGGGGTCAGCAGCTCGAGCTCGTGGACAAGACCCAGGTGCCAGCGACTGCCGTGGTCGCTGGAGAGACCTGGTGCCCTGTCTGCGCCCAACCCATGCTGGGAGCCCCAGAGCAGCCCCTGTGCCCGGCCCTGCTTCATCAGAGTCCTGAGAGGCAGCTCCAGCAGCCCAGACTGGGGTTCTGAGCCCGGCTGCAGGCAAACCCAGCCCCAGGCCTGCCTCCCCGCACCCAGCCCTGCTCACAGCGATGAAGCTGGCCAGGAAGTGAGTGAAGATGTTGTCTGACAGCAACCCAGTCGCGAGAACCAGCTGCTTGGCCTGGTCATAACAGGAGAGCTGCGGAGACACGGCGTATTAGTGACACGTCCCCCCTCCTCACCATGCCAGAGACTACCCCCATCCATAGCCCGGGCACCTACCGCCCAGCAGAGCCGTCCTACCTGCCCAACGGTGACTAGGGCCCCTCGGCTGGATGCCATCGTAGCTCCCGAGAAGAGTTTCTTCAAGCCCTCTGTGGACAGACAGATTGGGATCAGGACAGTCCTGGGGCATTACTCACACCCCCTTCCCCCGGGAGCATCCTTCCCTGCCGGGTCTGTCCCCCAGACTCCTCATACGCCAGTCCCTAAAGCACACAACAGCAAGTACGCCGCAGGGCAGGAGAACCCTTCGGAACAGCCCTACCCGCTCCCTGCTGCCACTCGTTCCCTTTCCCACCTGCTCCACCCTCCCGTGCTTTTTCATTGCGGCTCCTGGCAGGTCTCTTTCTCGCTGGAGCACAGGCAGGCTGCCAGGCCCTGCCTGGCCCGTGCCCCAGCCAGATGCTGTGGAGGTGCCGGGCCCTGCCTGACCCTTGGCTCCCCCGGCCCCACGGCCACCCTCCATCCCCTCTCCCTGCCCCGACCGAGCGGGCACCCGTGGCAGCTCCCAGACAGAGCTCCCGGGCCCAGTCCTGCCACGGTTTCCCGGTGCCGGCAAGGACACCCCAGGCGGGCTCACCCTACCCTGGCTGGCACGGCCTCACCTTCCCGGAGGACGCGGTACATGCCGTCCAGGGCATGGGAATAGCTGGAAGGAGCGAGAGGGGAAGGCGTCAGGGTCCGAGGCTCCCCAGCACCCGCAGCACTGCGGTGCCGAGCGCGCAGCTGCGGCTCCCGGGGACGCGGCCACGGCCCCGCCGCCCCCGGGAACCGGGCCGCCGGTGTGGTGCTGCCCTCCCGCGGCCACCCGGCCCCAGCAGCCCCCGCCCCGCTGCTCCGGGACCCCCGGCACCCCCCGGGACCCCCACTCACTTGCGCCGCAGGGCGGGCGGCTGCTTCACGTCGTTCTGCATCCTGTAAGGCAGAGCACCGCAGGGTGAGGCGGGGGCCAGTGCCCCCCATCCCCCCCACCCCAGCACCGGGGGCCCGGGGCAAGCTTGCCCCTGCTCAGGGCAGCGGGCAGTGGCCCAGCAGACGGACTGCGTTGCCTGTTTGCGAGGGGACGAGAAGGCTGCCTCCAGCCCCACACCCCCCCGGAGGGCCACGCTGGGGGCTGGGGCTGTCACGCTGAACGGCGGAACAGCTCTGGGCCTTCCCAGTACGGAGCTCCCCGCCGGGGTACGGAGCTCCCCGCCGGGACTGGGCCACCAGCCACGGGGCAGCCTGGTCGGGAGAGAAGTCCGGAATACGGGGAGCCCCCCACCATCCCAACTGCTGCTGCAGCTGGCCGCAGAGGCAGCCACAAGCCTCTGTCACCAGCAGCACCGGGACGCAGGCAGAACTGACCTGACGTTCACCATGTCTGCCGGGGTCCCCACGAACCCGCCGGTGAAACCTGCGGCCAAAGAAAAGCCGGGGTCAGGGGGCTCCTCCAGCCAGAGGGGGCCCAGGGCTGAGGGACCCTCTCCTTGCTCACCTCCCACCGCACCCAGCAGCACTTTCTGGTAGAAGGGGGGAGGCCCCTGGCTGCCCTGGCCCAGGCGGTCCCTCGCAGTCTCGTAGATGGCAAAGCGAGTCAAGGAATATGTCATCTGGAGGAGAGGGAGAGTGAGCCACTGTGCCCCGCTGGGCGCCTGCCTGCTGGCCCCCGCGGCTCAGGGCAGCCTGTCAGCTCCAGCCCAGCTGCCACTGGGAGGGCAGCGCCGCGCAGCAGGAGCTCCACGCTGGCCTCGGGGCGACCGGCGGCCATCAGGGCACGGCGGCACTCACCTGTCGGCACAGCGAGGCGCTGAGCCCGTTGTAGAGAGCCAGGAAGCCGTCGGTGCGGATCACGCGCATCGCCATCCCCGTCATCCGCATCTTCACCTCCTGCTGCGTCTGCAGGTGGACCTGGGGCAGAATCCAGCAGCATCAGCGCACCAGCCCGCTGCCGGGGCTGGGCAGAAACGGGAGAGCGCAGGGCAGCAGAGCAGGGACGGCCGCTCCGAGTGCTTGCCAGGGTAACTGGTTAGCACTTGCGCGGGAGCTTCCGCGCAAACAGCAATAGCTCCGGGCTCCCCACACCTAACCAGTACTTGGAAACTGGCCCAGCACAGCATCGGAGTGGCAGAGGCCGGCAGGAGGAGTGCCGAGGCTCCTGCCCACAGCCCCTCCCAGGCGCCTGCCCGGCTCCGTGGCCTCAATAGCACGTCCCAAAATGAAGTGGTAGTGCCAGCTCCTGCAAGAAAGGCCCTGGGCCACGTCGGGGTGGGGAGGATCCAGAAGCACATGAGTGAGTGAGCAACCAGTGCGGGTTTGCTCAGAGGGAGCACGACAGGGCCAGTGAATTTGTGACCTCCTGCTGCCCTACACACTCGCCACGTGAGCCGGCAGGCCTCCAGAAGTAACTTCCCCTCCTCCCCAGCCACAGAAATGGCAGAGGCAGGAAAACAACCCTGCAGCCCTGCTCACCAGCTCCAAAACGCTCCCTGCCACAGCCAGGCACAGCCCGGGCGTCTGGGCGCTCCCCTCCCCACCCAGGGCAGCCCAACGCCTCCCACCATCACCAGAGGACGCGGCAGCGGGACTGCCCGGGGGCCGGCTGGGACAGAGGAGCCATGCTGGCCAGTGCCGGAGCACGTTCTAGGGGCGCCCGCCCGGCCCCACGCTGCGAAGATCACGTGGGGGTCAAAGGCCCAGAGAGATAAAATTAAAGAGAGCAAAGGGCTGCTGGTGGGGGACCAGGCCTGGCTCCCATTACGGAAGCCCCAGCGTGGCCAGGGCGTGGGACACGCAGCAGGACGCTGGGAACGGCCTCTGTCTCCCGTGCGGGGCAGCATTAGGGGTGCGGGGAAGGGACCCTCATTCGACCCCGGCGGGCGGATTTTGGAGGTCAGGGCCCACAGCTCGCGGTGTGCCAGGGAGCTGGACGAGCGGCTGCCGGGCAGCTCGGGGCGGAGGGACCGGGCAGGCAGGTACGCCAGAGCCATGCCTGGAAGCGCTCGGCTGCCTGCCGGACCCAGGGCCGCAGGAAGGGCAGGCAGAAGCTGGCCAGCGCTGTGGTCGGTGCCGCAGGGCAGGCAGCCCTGCGGGCAGTGCCGGCTCAGGGATTTCGGCAGGGGCGCGAGCACCCTCTGGCCGGGCCGGCTGGGGCCTCCCGCTGGGGCCAAGGTCCAGAGGTGCAGCAAGTGCCCTTGGCCCCCTGCCCTGCCAGACCCTGAGGCCCCTCGTGCTTCCCCACGCCTGGCATCAGCCCCCGCCACGGGGAGCTCTGGGCCAAAGGCAAACCCGCATTCGATACTCAGGTGCGAAAACAGCTGGCTGGCCCGGGCCACTCACAGCCGCGGGGCACGCAGGGGCTACGCGCCCGCAGGGGATAGCGCGTGGGGACGCAGCCCAAAAGTCACACCCGTCACGCTGGCTCAGAGACACCGGCAGACCTAGAGGCGTGTGCCAGACTAATTCCCCTTCTTAGCGCCTTGCCAGGGCATCCTACATGAGCTCCCACGGGCTGCCAGCCACCTCCGCTGGGCAGACAGGGTCAGCCAGGCATGGCAACGGGCCGAGCACCGGGGGAAGCGGCATCCCCCTGCCAGCACCGGCTCCTCTCCTGGGCCCCTGCCCGGCGCATCTTCCCCTCTCTCCATGCAGCGGGGTGGGATGGGGTTGCCCGTCCCGAACCTCGCCCACGGGCACGGCCCTGGGCACGGCAGGGCCTGGCCTGAGCTCGCTCTCCCGCTCCCCCTCCGCAGCCTGCCCAGCTGCCAGGCTCGTCGCCGCTTGGCCGGCGCACAAGGCTCCGGGGCAGCGCTGGCATTCGCCCCGTCCGTGGGTGCTGGCAGCGCAGGGCTGCGCGCGGCGCCCTTTGTGCGGGAGCGAGGGATGCCAGCCCCTTCGCAGCGCCTAGGTGACATCTTGGCCCGGTGGGCCCGCGTCCAACGCCGCCGGCCTGGGAGCCGCCGCCGTGCCTCGGGCGGGCACCTGGGCAGAGCCGGCCGGGGCGTCCTCCACGACACCCAGGGCTGGCGCCCCGCGCTCCCAGCCCCACGCCGCGTCCCCCACGCCGCAGCCGTCCCCTGGCCCACGGCCCCTCGCCGCCGGGCCCCGCAGCCGCCTGCCTTGCCCCCCGAGACGCGTCCCTGCGTGCTCGCTGCCCTCGCAGCCGCGAACCGGCTCCTCAGGACCGGCCCCGCGGCAGCTGTGCCCCCGGTCCTCCGCAGCCATTCCCCGGCTCCTCCTGCAGCCCGGCCCCTCCGCAGCCGTTCCCCGGCTCCTCAAAACCGGTCCCGCAGCCCCTTCCTCCCGCACCGCTCCGCAACCGTTCCCGGCCCTTCGGAGCCGCTGCCCGGCCCACCTTCAGCAGGTCGAGGGGGTGGGTGCAGCAAGCGGCTCCGCATGAAGCCAGGCCGCCGAAATACCAGCGCGACACGCGCCGCTCCGCCATCGGCGCCGCTCCGCGATAAGCCACGCCCCCGGCCCCGGGGCCACGCCCTTTCCCTGTAAGCCACGCCCCCCCACGGTACCGGGGCCTTGGGGGTGGCGGGACCGGGGCCCTGGTCTCCGGGAGCACGCTTCCAACCCCCCCAGACATCTCCGCGTATGGAAAAAGGCACCTCTCCCCCGTTAACGGGGAATTAATTAGAACGACAGACTCACGGAGGTTGGAAAAGAGCTCGGAGATCATCGCTCCGACCGCCAGCCCAAGGCCACCTGGCCCGCCAAACCATCTCCTGAAAGCGCCGCGTCTACCGGGGTTTTTTGAACGCTTGCAGGGATGGGGACTCCACCACCTCTCTGGGCAGTCTGTCCCGATGCTTGATCGCTCTTTCCGTGAAGAAATTTCTCCTAATATCCAATCTAAACCTCCCCTGGCGCAGCTTGAGCCCATTTCCTCTCGTCCTATCGCTAACTCCATGGGAGAAGAGACCAACACCCACCTCGCTTGACTCGCTAGTGTTAGATTAATGGTTGGACTGGATGATCTTAAAGGTCTTTTCCAACCTCAACGATTCAATGATTCTATGATTCACTGCATCCTCCTGCCAGGAGCTGCAGAGCGATCAGGTCTCCCCTCAGCCTCCTCTTCTCCAGGCTGAACACCCCCAGCTCCCTCAGCCGCTCCCCACCAGCCCTGTGCTCCAGACCCTTCCCCAGCTCCGCTGCCCTTCTCTGGACACGCTCCAGCACCCCAATGTCCCCCTTGTGCTGAGGGGCCCAAAACTGGACACAGCATTCCAGGTGCAGCCCCACCAGTGCCAAGTACAGGGGGACAATCCCTGCCCTGCTCCTGCTGGCCACACTATTCCTGACACAAGCCAGGATGCTGTTGGCCTTCTTGGCCACCTGGGCACACTGCCAGCTCAAGTTCAGCTTAATGGGGAGGTCAAACCATCGCGCTCACATCCCCGTGCGGAGGCTGCAGAGTTGGTGGCACCAAAAAACAGCTCGAGGAGGGGGGGCTGCTGCGTGGGGCGGCAGGTACAGGCAGCACCAGTACCGGGGTACACGCATGGAGCCCACGGGACAATCAGGTGGGGCTGATTTTTTTGAGAGATTAATTGTTGTACATGGGTTTTTTTTTGGACATTTATGAAGGTAGAGTTCATCACGATGCTGGAACTAGACAGCAGCCCTGCCAAACCGTACAGCATTCTCACGCCGGATCGCTTCCAGAGAGCATTCCCACCGCACTGACTCAGGGACGTCTCACACTCGGAAACGTCCGGACCCTGGCTCGGGCAGCGGCCGGCGCCCGGGCGGGCGGCAGCGGGGAAGGCTGCCGTCGCACCAGTCCCTCCGTGGTGAGCACGGGGCCGCCTACTCCAGAACCACAGTCCCTCCTGCTGCCTCCAGCGCCGCTTTGATCTTCTCTGCTTCCTCCTTGGAGGCATTAGCCTTGATCTCCTGGGGAAGGGACTCCACCAGCTTCTTTGCCTGCAGGAGGGACAAAGTACAACACTTGTAAACTGGCTTTCACTAACTGGATTAACAGATTTAGAGCCACAAGCCTGACCTCTGCATAAGCAGACCAGGGAAACTCACCACCTGGTCCAAAACCCAAGACTTTTATTTGAACTACAGTGCATCCTGCCGGAAGACATCTAAAACCTGACTGCAAGCGACGGCACATCCACTATAGCCCTGGAAGACCTTTTTCAGCGAGTAATTGCCTGTAAATTCCTCCCACCACATGCACGGTGCTCCCAGAGGGGCAGCCCCGCTCCGAGAAGGCGCCTGGGACGCATGCAGAGCCACCACGCAGTAACCTGCCAAGGCAGCTACTGCCCTGCGTCGGGCAGACTTTTTTCAGTGCCAATGTTTTGATTCACATATTTCCGCCAGCGGGGAGGAGAGGCCGTCTCAGGGTTTGTACGCAGCTGTGCAGGAATCCACTGTACCGGGTAAAAAAGAGTTCCAGTCCAGACTATGCTTGACAACACCATCTCGATAGTTTCAGGGCTTTTTATACAAAACTATTGGTACTATGCAGTACTGCAATATTTAAGGCAAGATAGAAAGCTGTTGAACTGACTGAAAGGGGCTTCCTGCAGTACTGCTGTACAGAAAGGGAAGGGAGCCCAGGAGGATAAGCCCCTGCTGCAGTCAGATGCTCTTGCTCTTGTACCAAGCAGCAGCAACAAAACTATTTGGCTACCGAAAAACAAAGCCTGGGGAGGTTCCTATGGTGAAGAGCTGCTGCCAGCTCTCAGCCGTGTGGCACTGCAGGTGTTTAGCACCCAACAGACTGACCATTGCTGACAGAAAGAAGGTTTTGTTGTTTTCATTCACATTGGGTGCAGTGACGATGTACCCGTGGTGGCAGAAAATGCTCGTTCTGCTAGGGATGAGAAGGCATAGCTGTGCAGGCAAAGCTCGGCAGGGCAGGCATGCCTTCACTCACCAGAGCCCAGGACAGTATCCGGAAAGGAGCCTGTTCTGGCTTGCTGTGATGAGGACAGGCAATACAATCGAGGTTATTAATTTAAGATCCTTGCTCAGTAATGCTTAACTTCTGTTCTAAAGCAGCCTCGGTCAAAGGAAGCAGCTGTTCAGAGCTCACAGCAGGAGGAAGAGCAGAGCCCGAGCCAAGCTGGACCTGCACAGGAACAGCCACAGGACAGGGAGGCAACGTGCTCCCAACCCCAGCTCCGCGGAGCGTATGAGAACGCCAGCCCAGGGCTAGTGAAGACGCGAGGTGTCTGTTGGGCCGGCTCCGAACAAGCTTTCAGAGCTGCAAACGGACTCAAGGCCGCCTTGCACTGACAACACGCCTGTCTCATCGAGTAGTCGTTTCTGTAGGGCTGACCTGTTCAAGTCACATCAGCACACAACGTCTGCAGATTTTACAGGTGATGCTCTCTTCAAAATCCTTAACAGCCTTACAGGCCAAGAATCGATTCCCTACAAATCTCAAACACACCTCAACTGGATGGCAGTAAAATTTACGATAAAAATCTATCAGCTACACTTTGAATACAACCTCTGTAGACAGAACCAACCACCAGTAGCAGTTTGTGCGCATGTGTTTTAACCAAAATACCAGGTCGGGTATGTCACACTTGACAAAGTTTACCCGCAATAACCTGCATCTACCAACCTTGTACCCACATTGGAACTGTAACCAGCTTGTTTGACAGGTTCCACGTGCTAAGCCAAGTTGATTTAGCATTAGTTGTCCAGACAACTTTTAATTCTCCGCCAATCGTGACCGTTATAGCATTTGGGTACTTTAATGTTTGCTTGGGACTGATAATGGATAAACAACTGCCCGACTAACCAAGGTGACAGTCAGTTAATTATCCCAGCGGGCCAACGAAACTCACGTCTCTGCCACGAGAGCTTCTCTGTTATTGTTTGCTTCGCAACATATCAATATGGACGGGTCAGAAGATTTTCTGCAAATCCTTCTGCTATCCTGGGCTACAAATAAGAGCAGATTCAACATTTCTTCCCTGCAACTGGATAAACAGAAAGTGCTACTGTTATCCCCCAGATATGAAAGCATCATCCAGTGGAGAACTAAAGCACGTTAAGTGCTTCTGCAGTAGCAGCTGTATCACCAAATCTTTGTTCTGAGCCTACATCATTGCCCGAGGGCGTGAGCTCAGATGCTGCACAGGCCCGTCTCCCCCAAGAAAAAAGGAGGCAAAGGAGGCGGCATCACCTACAAAAAGAAGAGCTCTGAAAAGGACTGGAAGCACAGATTGCAAGATGTGTGAATTAGAGAAACTCATCTAGATTCAGAAATATATTGGCCTTGAAAAAGCAAAAAGTTTTAGGGGAAGGCAACCCAAATCCAGCCGTAGCGAGGAACCCTGGCTGCTCCCCAGTTCTGCAGGAAAGCTCACAGCAGCTCTCAGATTCGGAGAAGCTGAGGCTGGCATGGAGGACTTTGAGGTCTTTGCTCTGAGCCTCCTTCTTCACCCCACTGCTTCTGCTAGCGGCTCGGTTGTTCGCTGCACAGCAGAGCTGGGAGGGAACAGCCTTCTCTACAAAACACCAGACAAACAAGATGCAACCGACTCCTGCTTTACACCTCGTCCGCGTCTTTGCACCGAGGTGCGCGCACAGCTAGAGCGTTCTCCTAAACGTGGAAATCCGGGCTGCCTTCTGAACAGAGAACCGAGGCTGCCGCTTGCAGCGTGCTTCAGAACCTGCCCGGGCTCGGGGCGACGCAGCCAGAGCCTCGGACAGCCCCCTCCTCACCTGCACGAGGTTCACTCCGGGCACGAAGTTTTTCACCTCCTTGATCAGCTTCACCTTGTCGGCCGGTTTCAGCTCCGTCAGCCGGACGGTGAAATGCGTTTTCTCTTTCTTGAGCGGGGCCTCCTCCTCCTCCTGCAAGCAGCCAGCGCTCGGTGAAGCCAGCGGCCCTCCTCCCCGCCCCCCCACGCGTGGGGACCCGCGAGGCCGACACGGAGCCCCCGGGGCCCAACTCCCGCCCCCCCCCCCCCCCGGGGATCCCGGTACCTGCGGAGCCGCCTGGGAGGGCAGGAGGGAGGCAGCCGCCGCCGGCATCACCCCCACGTCCGGGATCTTCAGCGTCTCCTGCGGGAAGAGCAGCGGCCGGTGAGGCGGCGCACAGGGGCCGGGCCGGGCCGGGCCGCGCCGCCCCTCGCCACCCACCTTGAGGAGCGCGTTGAGGTCGGCCACCTCCAGCAGCGTCAGCCCCGCGATGTCCCGCACCAGCTGCCGCACCTTGGGCGAGTACTCCTTGGCGGCCGTGTCCAGCGGCGCCCCGGCCAGCGCCTCCGACCGCCGCGCCCGGCCCGTGCCCAGCGCCCGCAGGCCGGCGGCGGCCGCCCCGTTCCCGCTCCCGCTCCCGGCCCCGTTCCCGCTCCCGGCCCAGCGCCAGGCGGGCGGCGGGCGGCGCGGCAGGCGCGGCGGCAGCGCGCGGGCGGCGGGCAGCATGGCGGCCGCAGAGGACACGGCGCCGTCGGCCCCGCGCTCGCTGATCCCGGCAGCCCCCGCGCCGCGCCGGCCGCTCTGGGCCCCGGCGCCGCCTCTCAGTGGTTGGGGCGGGGCGGCCGCTCCAGCCGCCGGGTCCGCCAAACTCGCTGGCCCCGGGAGGCCCCGCCGCTGCCCCCAGCACACCGAGGCCGCTGCTCGTTCCGAACGCTTTATTATCGCCACCCGCGCTCGGTCTCCCCCGCGAGGAGCGGGCGGCTGCGCCGCGGGGACGGGGAGAGGCCCAGGCCCGGCGGGGGGCCCCGGGGCCGGGAGGGGAGAGGGCGCTGGCGGGGAACGGGGCTCGGCCGGGGCGAAGCTGGCGCCGGGAGCGGGGCGAGGGCCGGCCGGGAGCGCTGCTCCCTCGGCCACAACCCGCCGGGCCCGGCCAAGGGCTGCCAGGGCAGGCGAGGCGGGAGGGCAGCCCCGGGAGCGGAGCGGGGGGCTGCTCTCCTGCTGCCGGGGCCCCGGAGCCAATGCCGGGACCCTCCGGTCCCACGTCCCCCCAGCCGGGGACAGAGGCGGGGTGGGGGGTGGAAGGAGTAGCCGCAGTACAGAAGTGATTCCGGACGAAGAGTAGTGTGTTACACGGGACCCCAGCTCCCCGGCAGCGATCAGTCGAAGGAGATGAGCTGGGCCTCTCCGCTGCCCTGGGGCTGCTGCACGGGGGTGGGCGCTGGCTGGGGCGGCTGCTGCTGGGGGGCCCCCCCGGCAGGTGCCATCTGCAATAGATCGTAGAATCATTTAGGTTGGCAAAGACCTTTGAGGCGGCTTCGTTAGCAAACGCACCCCTCTGGGGTCCCAGCCCCACCACCCAGGGCCAGCGGCACTCACCTGTTGGTAGAGGGGCTGCTGCCCGGGCAGGTAGGACTGCTGGGCTGGCAGGCTGCTCAGCGCGGCTTCCTGGCCCGGCAGGGTGGACATGAGGCCCTGCGGGAACGAGGGGGTGGTTGTCGGGGCTGGGGGGCACACAGGGCCCGCAGCCCACCCTACCTTGTCCCCCCGCAGCGCCCAAGAAGGGGCGTGTGTGGCAGGGAGCGCTCACCTGCATGCCGTAGGGCTGGTAGCCCATGGAGACCGACTGGCTGCCCATGTAGCCCATGGCGCCCGACTGGGGGGCCTGAGAGATGGCCGGGATGCTCTGCGACTGCGAGGCTGCGCTCTGGGGAGGAGAGGCTGGTGAGAGGTGGTGCAGGCAGCGATGGCTCATCTCAAACCAACGCCCCAGGACCAGCACCGCTCTCCCTGCTGCGCTGGAACCAGGGTGTCTTCTTCCCTCTGCGCCATGAGGAGCCCAGAACTGACCCCAGCCCACTCCCACAGCAAAAGCAGCAGCAGATCCAGAGATCTGGGACCAACCAGCCACTCCTCCCTCCCACTCAGAGATCCCGTCACTGAGACAGGGCGAATTGTGCCAGCACTGCCGAACGCCCCAGCCGGCTGCAAGCTGCTCTGCTACAGCCCAGGGAGGCTGCCCTCACTTGCCTGGTAGCCCTGCGTTGGAGTTGGCTGGTAAGACGAGTATGCCGGGGTGGTGGTGGGCACTGCCTGCCCCTGCTGAGCCGCCTGCCCGCTGCCCGCTCCCGGCTGGTACATGTAGGCGTTCACCATGCTGGGATCTGGGCGCGGAGAGGGCAGAGATTGAAGCAACCGCCTTGCACTCAGCCTCCACCCGGGTGGGATCAGCTCGCCGACGTACCTGTCCCCGTGACGGGCATTGCGGTGTACGGCCCCGTGCCCCCTTGTGCGGCCTGGTTCATGTATACGCTGTGCATGGGAGAGCCCTCCACGGAGCTGGCTGGGCTGAAGGTGCCAGGGAAGCTGGTGGGCCCAGAGGGCTGGTAGATCACCCCGCTGGCTGCGGGCATGGCCTGGAGCTGTTGAGGGAAGAAAACCAAGTTTTAGGCCATGTTCCCTGGGACCTGGCAGGAGGGTCTCTGGCCCAGCAGCCGTACCTGGGCATAAGGCAGCGAGAAGGCTGGCATCTGGGCTCTCATCTGGATGGTCTGCTTCTGCTGTTCCAGGCGCATCTGCCTCTCCTTCTCCTGCTCCTGCAGTCGCTGGATGGCCAACTGACGCTGCATCTCCAGGTACTCCTGTGGGAACAGGGCTGTGAGGGCTAGAAGCCAGGACACCGCAGCATCCCCCTCCTGCCAGGGCAGCCGTCCCCACCAGCCCTGGGCTGGCCCAAGGTGCAGGCAGGCCTGGATACCCTGGAAACGCTTCCCTGCCTCACCTGCTTCTTCTGCCTCATGATCTCCAGTTTCTGGGCCAGCTGGATCTGGCGCTGGCGCTCTGCCTCCTCCGCTGCACGGCGCAGCTTCTCCCGATGCTCCTCCCGCAGCGCGTTCAGAGCCCCACGTGCATCCCGGATCTGGGCCAGTTTGTCCTGCAGGCCTTCGTAGTACACTGGGGAGGGAAGAGACAGCCTCAGGGACCCTCTCAGGGCAGAGCACCCAGACCACCCCTGCACACCGCGCTGGCTTCTCTCCAGAGAGGCTGTGTCATGGAATGCTGAACCCCAGGGCAGGGGGAAGCCCCTGGCACCACCTGCTCCTCCCCGGGACACCCTCCCACGCTGCCGGCTGGGCAGCTCCCACATACGCCTGCGCTCGTCCAGCTGGTTGAGCAGCTCCAGCAGCTGGGGGTGCATGTTGTTGATGGACTGGAAGAGGGACAATACAGCAGAGTCATTGGTGATGCTGCGGCCCCGCATGTGGTTGCTCTTCATGCGGTTGACAAATGTGGTGACCGCATTCTGCAGCGCCTTCAGGAACTGCTCATGGTTCTCCTCAGACTCGCCATTCTGGTACTGCTGCTGGAAGGACAGGGCAGCCAGTCAGCCTCAACTCTCCCATGCCGAGAGCCAGCAGCAAGCCTGCAGAGCTGCGTGACGGGGCTGAACGAAGGAGTCGGGTGCTCCTCACCCCTCAGAAGCTGCCAGGCACAGATCCAGGCCCCCTCTTACCTCAACAACACCGAGTGGGGCAGGGTGGGCTTCCCCAGGCTGAGCAGCTGGCTCTGTGAGGGACAGAGGTGCTGACGGGGTGGGGCTCTTGCGAACTTCCTCTTGCTTCTTCTCCCAGTAGTTGCGGTTCAGGTATCGAGCCAGCTGCCAGAAAGAGAAAGATGAGCATGGCAGCCCTGCTGGCAGTGAGCCTGTGCTGTGGACTTGGTAAGGCCTGGATCCTTACCTCTGGATCAATGTCCTCAGCCAAGGGAGCAGAGGAATTCTGGAAAGAGATAAACAGGGAAATCCAGTTCAGAGAAACCAGAGACCCACAGCTCCACACAGATGTCCTGCTCGGACCGGGCCATGCACAACCACCAGTGCTGAGCACCAGCAAGAGACTGAAAGGGGACGGCCGTCTCCTTCAGCCAGACACGTGCCACAGCTACTGGAAGCAGCGGAGGCACCTAAATGCTGCTGAGTACAGACCTTCTTGCTGAAAACCCCTCGCTATTTCACAGCACTGTACTAAACAGGGCAAATCTTTTCTTTCAGAACAGGGATTATTAAATCCAACCCAAGCAGGGCAGGTCTGGGCTAGGGAAGTGGTCTGCGTCCAGCCACTTCACGACCAGGGGCTCCCAGGAACGTACCACAGGTGGGGAATAGAGCGTGCTGACCGGGGGGGCTGATGAGGTGACGGGTGTGGGCTCAGCCTTTGGGTACATGGAGTAGGTTGTTTTCTGCCTCTGCAAAAGAGAAAAAAACCAGTCAACTCGGGGACTGTCCGGACTCTTCCAAATCACCCAGTCAGCAACAGACTGGGCACACTGGGTGGGTGAGGTTCCTAGCAATGGCCAGCAGATTCGGCCTCATGCTTTGTACAGTTCCCGCAGGCCAGTGTGCCCCAGGGCTTGCAGCTTGGACACAGCCTGCTTCCAAGATTCCGGACTGCAACACAGCACGTGCCTGGCTCTGCTCTCACCCTCTCATTCCACAGGCCCTGCAACTCGCTCACACCAGGACATGCCTAGAGATCTGTTACCGCACGGCTAGGAGATGCCCAGCACATCTGGGCTGTATGGCAACACCCACTCCCAGATGCCAAGCAAGGCACAAACCATTCTCTCCTTCTCCTCAGCCTCCGACTGAGACAAGGCAATAGCTAGCTGGAGCTCTTCCTCCTCTTGCAGAGCTGTCTCGTCACGCTTTGGAGGCAGCTGTGAGCAGAAAGATGAGGAGGCGGTCAGTACAGGGATCAACAAGCAGGTCGGGATCACTAGATCACCTGCAGGGCAGCCCCTCACCTGGGACTGCTGGGAGAGAGGGCTGGTCAGGTACTCGGGGGGTAGTTCGGAGGTGGCAGCAGCTTTACCCTCAGCTTTCCTGCAGTCAGAAAGAGGTGACAGTGCACACTGAACGTTCCTTCCTCCACACCGCAGCCCCAGCTCTGCACAACACTACAGCTGTAAACCCCGTTCCCAGGAAGGGAACCCAGCCCAGCCTGCACAGCTTGGGAAACCCTCGCTCTGCGCTCTGGTCTGCAGAAAGGTGGCTCCACGCCAAGCTTCTCCCCCGACAGTCCCAGCAGTTGCAGGCAAAGAAACACACCACAAAGGGTACTGACTTGTTGAGATGCTCGTAACAGGGCTCACAGACTCTCACTTCCTTCTCAATCCCGAACTTGGGGATGGTGGAATACTTGGAGGAGCATTTGCCACAGAAGATCTGCCCACAGGCCCTGCAATGATGCTGCAAAGGATGGGAGGCATCAGCGCGGTTGCAAGACTGTGAGACAACATCACTCAGACACTCCTGGCACTTCCCTGCCAGTGGCCAGGGAACGCGGTCCAGCCCCGACACACTTCCACGCAGGCTCAGGGAGTCCTGCGAGTCCCGGGGGGCTGTGCAGGACCAGGGAACACAGAGGGGCAGAAGCGGCACCCACCTTCCGTGTCACAACGCCAAACTGCACTCGACATCTGTGACACTCCTCAGCATCCACCCAATCTGGAGCCTGTCGGATTAAGGAAACTTGCGTAAGGAGGGGAGGAGGGCCTCAAGGAGAGTGTCTCCACAGAGCCTTTCAGGAGCTCCTATGGCTAACCAAGGTGCTCTCGTGAACGGGGGAGACTGGAAGCATTTACAGCTCAACAGGAAATATTAATCCCCACAAGTTATCTTCTCTCGCATTGCTAGAGACTGTGACGCTTTCCCAGTCAGCCAGAAATTTTCTAGGAACATGTCTGCATAGCAATTGCTTTAGCGATGTCCTGCTGCTGTGTTCAGACTGCCATGCTGCTGGAGGGCCACCGAGTAGGGTAAGATGAGACTAACTCCCTGTCTTGCTAAAGTCTCCCCTCCCTCTGGTAGTTTTGGGCTGAATCGCTGTACACCACCCCAGAACCGCCCGCGTGACAGCGGGCAGCGGTATGCACCCAGCGAGGTCTCTAATCGGTGTGAAACGGAGGAATGCAAGAACTGAAGGTTTAGTAGGAAGGGGACAGGAGAGCAAGGTCTGTGCTGCAGTGCCCACTCCCACCCCGCCAGCAGAGCTCACCCTTTCTGCAGCGAACATGGCATCGCTCTCTTTGAACTCTGGGAACACATGACCTGCGGAAAAAGCAAGAGCCCCATTGTGAAAGGGCTCCTCCGCACAGGGAGGCCACGGGTGCCTGCAGCCTCGTGCCGTAGGTCCCAGCCACATGTCAGATCCACCTCAGCACGCCTGCCCTGATCGTTATCTTACTCTGACACAACTAACAGCAATCTTCCTCCTGCCAGAGGGCAATGCTCACACAGCACTTGCTGCTGTCTGCGAAGTACTGGGCTCTCGAATGCACAGGATAATTCCCTATTGGTTTCCCTTATACACCTGTAAGGGACATCAGGGCCCTTTGCATAAGGCTTATTTCTCAAGACCTTGAACTCAGCATGGGGGGAAAAATAAAGCACGCTGCGTGGGCAGACAGAGCTTTGAGTCTCACCCCCTGAATGGCAAGAGTGTGGCAACACTGGCTCGGCGGGGGACCGGGACCTCCAGGCTTTGCCACTGCCTGCAGAGGTTCTGGTGCGTAGGAAGAGGCAGAGACAGCAGCACGTTCCTTCCCTCGCCGGGAATGCTGCTGTCCCCGGGACAAGGGAGAAAGTGCTGTGCTGACACTGTCAGAAAGCAGGAGCCTGGACCCATCCTGGAGGTACCAATGAAAGCCTGGGAGGAAGGAGCCACCCCACTGTAAATCCGCTCCCAGAGGACACGCTGACTTGCTGCCAGTTTCCTGAAGAATATTTGCAGCTCCTGCTTTTCAGGTCTCACTGCCAACTTTTAGCTGCTAGCTAGGCTGGAGGCCCAGAGCTAGGCAACCCCCGATCCTGGGACAACAGGGCTGTCCTCTCTCTGCAGCAGGATTCAGTCACTCAAGAGATTTATTGGGTATCAGGCACCAAGAAAAAGCTCAGTATCGCAAATCCAGATTTTGCTAACACCAGGCAGGGTCCTGACACCCATTCCTTCTCCTGCAATGCTCCTCCAGAGCAGAGCTGCTTGGCCAATTGTCCACCCACCTTTGCCCACAGAGTTCTTACCTTCAACCTTCATTATCTGATAGGTGTCCTGCACCACCTTGTATTTGGGCTCATTGCGGAAGGCGTGAGCCCAGGCCTGGATGAGGTACAGGATCTTACTGCGGACACTTGTCTCCACTTGCCTCTGCACAGAAAGGGAGGAGGGGGGAGAGAAAAAAAAAAAATGAGAAAAAGACCCTGAAACCCAAAGGATGGTGTGAATCCCCCAGAAGAGAAGCCAGAAATACCATTAATGGAAAGAGAGACTTTAGAGTACTTGTGCAAGGTAAGAGCTGTCAGAAAGCTGCAATAAGGACAGTTCACAGCAAGGACTACATGCTCCTTCAGCTTTCCCACTTCCCCTGTCCAGCTGGAACAAGAAAATGTCCTTCAGAGCAGCACGGACCAACTTGAAAAGGGGTGCGGTTATGACGCTTTGAGAAAATGCCCACAGAGGCTCACACAGTCGCTCCCTGGGGCAGGCGCGAGTGCTGGCCTGCCCAACATCTCACAAGAGTTGCTCATCCTGCACTCAGGAAATTGCAGGACCTACAGCTACCCGGCTGAGCAGAACAGAGCAGCCTGCCTCGCCCGAGCACTGATGGGGCACCACAAGCTCACAGCTACGGCTGGAGGGTGTCGGTGTCAGGCTGTCAGCACCTCCAGCCCCAAGACTCCTACCCATCGAATCATAGAATGCTTTGGGTGGGAAGGGACCTTTAGAGCCCACCCAGCCCAACCCCCTGCAGCAAGCAGGGACAGCTTTAACTAGATCAGGGTGCTCAGAGCCCCATCCAACCTGACCTGGAATGTTTCCAGGGATGGGGCCTCCACTACCTCTCTGGGCAACCTGTTCCAGTGCTTGACCACTCTGTAAAGAAATTGTAAAGGAATTGTAAAGGAATACCCAAGGCTACCTCAGGATGTGACACAGTAAGGACAGCTGGGAAGCCTGCCCTTTGGAGCCAGGGGCGGTTGTATCACACTTCAGGGAGCCAGAGGAAACTTGGCAAGCCTGTTCCTATTCCAGCCAGCCTCTGAGAGCAGCCCTGTCATCAGCTGACCAAGTCATCGCGCACTCACATGACCGGCTGCTCCAGAAATCCTCCAAGAAGCGGAGGAGCATCGTCAAGCTCCTATTTCAGCCGAGAACTCGGCCCACACAGCATGACTTACTGACAATTCCTGGCGCTCCAAGCTGCTAGAAGATTTGGCAAAATCCTGCATTCCACAAATGTCACAGCCCTGAACCTCATCAGAACTAAGACCATTTTACCAGCACTGGGCATTCACAAGCAGTAAAGTTCCAAGTGTAGGAGGATCTGCAGCAGTAACAAAACTACCGAGACAGACAAGGACTGGACAGAAGCACAAAATCTCTTGATCTGATCTCCTCAGTGCTCGGAGTGGCTGCGCTACTATACCTGGCTGTCACATTGCGGCAGCATTCCCATCTCAGCAGGAGATCCCGCATGGAGACCGAGTCAGCCCTAACAGGAAGGCGACAGGAGAGAGACACCCTGCTATGGTGTGCGAGATGATGGGACTCACACAGCTCATTCACCAAGTATCTGGGTCATCCGGTCGTCTATTTCTGGCAGAAGACGGAGGCTGTAAGGAAGGAACAGCACTACTCTAACAGGCTCTTGTCTGGGCGTGGCTGTTCTGGGGCTGGGAGCTGGAGACAGAAGTTCCCATTTCCACTTCTCTTGTGGAAGTCTCCAGTCCAAGGACATGCAGAGCTCCTGCAGGCATCACGTTATATCAAACTGGCAATATAGCTTGTCAGTGAAAACAGCCAGCTCTAGATCCTGCAAAGCTCCTCAAACGATTCCACAAGCTAATGAAATGGCCATGATAAAGAGGAAGCTTCTGCCAGTCTTTACCTTGCTGCCTACCCTCCTGCGTGTCTCATACTGTACTACGGGGGGGAATTCATCTCACCGCTGCTCAGGTCCTTGGTGCAACTGCCAGCCCGTCATCTCTGTCTTCCTTTGCTGTCTCAAGCCAAGCACAGCATTGCACCCAGGAGCAATTACCATGAAACGGTCTAGGCCTTTGCAGCAGAATCCTACCCCACTTCATGGAACAGCCAAACATCACCTTTGCTCTCACGACATCTTCTCTCCCTAGCAGGCACTCCTTAGCTGCCTACACTCATCCCTTCACATTATGCAATACCCTTTGCTCTTTTCCGAAATGTGTTTCCAAACAGTTTCCCTTCTGTTCCTTACACAAAGGGAATGAAAGAGAGGATGCACACGTTTCCTCCTGCTGCTGCTTCTCTTACAAGCAAAAAATTCAAAAACAATAGTAAAGTAAGATATATTTACCTTCAGTATTTCCTTCAGTTCCTCCATAGTCTGTTTATTGGCCACCTCGTCATGGACTGTTTGGCCACAGTTTTTAACCACTGACTCCATGACCTGCAAGAGCGAAGGGCACTATTAGCCTGCCGCTTTCTTCCTTCTCTGTGGCCTGCGATGAGTCCCAGCACAAGTTACAGGTTACTGCAGCCAGCGCACCGAGACAGGGGCACTATTTAAGCAATGAGTCGCGTTAGGGCAGTGCCGCCAGTCAAGCCAGAGAAATGCACACTGCCATGCTGGAGAGCTAGCTACGCTTCAACTGCATGGCAGCCTTTGTACCTCTGCTATTTAGAGACAGACCCCCAGGGACAGTGTCTCAAGTTCCAGCTCTGTCTGTTTCTAACTCCGAGATGGAATTAGAGAACGAAAACCATGGCCTGCCGATCAGTCACAAAACCTCTGTCTAGAGCCAGGAGAAGGCAAACTCTGAGCCGCGACTCCGCTGCTCCCTCGGCAGGGCAGGGAACGCTGCACAGACTGCGCAGCCCAGGAGGCCGGCTTGTAAAACACGGGAAGCTCCCTGGCCTGTGAGCCGGACCACTGCAGCGCTTGTGGTTTGGGCTGACGTTACCTCCAGTGCGTAGAGTGCCACATGAGGATTCTTGTCATTGACTTTCTTCTTGATAGCGTTGACGGCATATTTTGCTCTGGGTAAGGAAAGAGAGTACACGTCCTCAGGTAATCGAGAATCCGAGGGGAGATTCTTCCTGCTGCTGCTAGCCTGCTAACCCCCACCCTAACACACGGTACAGTTAGCTCATGGTCTATGCGATTCCCCAAGGCAAACTGGGAAGAGAAGGAATAAGCACACTCAGGCTTGAGTTTCTCAGGGATCTGAGGCCAGAGGTAACCTGCAACTCCCGAGGTCAGGGAGGTACCTCCACTCATCGGGGCGTACCGTGCTGCCTTTCCAACGCTTTTCTGAAAGGGGATAATGCGACGCGCACTACCGCGGGCTGACAGATCCGAGACTCTCGCGCTTCCCCTTGCAAAGACAAGGAGAGCTGTGCTTACAGCGCATCCGAAAGCCAAGGAGCACTTACTGGGTATCTCCCTGACGGATCATGTCGCAGATCTGCAGGATGGATTCCCAGTCCGTCTCCAGCAGAAGCTGGCTCGTAGCCTTATCTGCAAGGAACCAACCTGTTAGGCTGCCGTACGCGGTTCTGTTTATCGCGGCTCTGCTCCGCGACCGCCGGTGTGTTTGCAGGAAAGCTGCCCCGGCGCCGGCGATGCCCCAGACCCGAGCACCGGAGGATGCAATCCCTGATTTTTCCCGGAACGCGCCCGCTCTTCCCCTCCAGACGCCGCAGGGCGCTCGGTCACCCCGGCCCCGCCGCACCGGCTCCTGCGGGCCTCGGCCCCGGCTCCCGAGGCCCAGCGCTGCCGACCTCGGCCCGGCCGGGAGGCGCCACCCCCAGCGCGCCCCCCGCCCGCCCCGGCTCCCGCCCCGCCCAGGCCGCGGCCGGTACCGAGGAGCCGCTCGAAGGTGCCGCCGCCGCGCCCCATGGTGTCCCCCCACCGCCGGCCCGGCCTTGCCCCACCGCCCCTCCGCCGGCGCTTCCGCTTCCGGCTTCCGGCAGGGGCGGGGCCACTTCCGGCGCGGGCGGGGCAACTTCCGGCGGGGCGGGGCGGGGCGGATGGCGGGCGCGGGGCGGCCCGGGCGCACGTGCCTGCTGCTGGGGGCGGCGGGCGGCGGCAAGAGCCTGCTGGCCAGGCGGCTGCGTCATATCCGGCGGGGACCGGCACCGGGGGGACCGGGGGTGCGGGGGGCGGGCACCCGGGGCGGTCCCGGCGGGGCGGGGGGCCCGGGCAGGCCGCGTCCCCGTCCCCTTCCCAGCCGCCGTCGTGTCCTTAACCCGCGGCACAGCTGAGCGCCGAGGAGGGGGCGGCGGAGCTGGGCGAGCCCCCGGCCACGCTGCCCACGGTAGGCAGGGCCCGGTGGGGGCCGGGAGCCGGCCGGCAGCCCCGGTAGCGGCCGAGGGGCTCCGGTGCGGGGGGCGCAGCCAGCCGAGCCGCCTGTCCCGGCAGGTGGGCACCAACCTGACCGACCTGCGGCTGCCGCCGAGGGTGACGCTCCGGGAGCTGGGCGGCTGCATGGGCCCCATCTGGCCCAGCTACTACGGCGAGTGCAGTGCTCTCCTGGTGAGCAGCACCGGGACCCCGCACCGGCACCAGGACCCTGCACCGGGACCCCGCACCGGCACCCGGACCCCGCACTGGCGGGGCGATGGCCGAGCGGGCACCCTGTGGCTGCGGTGACCCCGTCCCCAGCCGTGGCCCCGAGGGATGGGCCCGGCCGGGGGGGACGCGGGCGCAGGGAGGGGGGCACGCCGTGGCTGGTGGTCGGCGCTGGGCCCCGCTCCGCTGCGGGGTGTCGGGCCCCTCGGTTTCGCCCTGGTTGCGTGGTTGCCTTCCTCCGTGCCCTGATGGCCCGGCCGGGCGCAGGGCCGCCCTCGGGCACGCTCGCACCACCGCTTTCCCTTCTCCTCCTCCAGTTCGTGGTCGACGCCGCTGACCCCACCCAGGTCTCCTCGTCCTGCATCCAGCTGCTGTCCGTCCTCTCCGCAGAGCAGCTCGCCTCCGTGCCCGTGCTGGTCCTCTTCAACAAGATGTGAGGAGGGGGAGTGAGCCCGGAGGGTGGGGGCACACTGGGGGCCTGCGCTGGCTCCTGTGTCCATTCCGTCAGGTGACACCCGAGGAAGCCCGATGCGTCGTGGGGGGCAGCAGCCGCGCTTTGCCGCACTCCCTGCGCCTGCGGAGACCCCCAAGACAGGGGCTGGGCTGGGCAGGAGAGCTGTGGCGGTGGGCTAACGCAGCCCCTCCTCCCCGGCTGCAGTGACCTGCCCTGCTACATGTCGCTGGTGGAGATGAAGTCGCTGTTCCGCATGCAGGACATCGTCTCCTGCGCCACGCAGCCCATCACAATGCTGGAGACCAGCGCCCGCGATGGCACCGGCCTGGCCGACGTCCTGCAGTGGCTTCGGGCCGTCCTCGGAGACCCCCGCTGACCCCAACCCTGCCCGGGTGCCTGCAGCAGCCCGGGCGAGTCCCGTCACCCAAGGAGGCGGCCAGCAAGCAGCTGCCCTGCGTGGGGCTGGGAGCGGGGCCCAGGGCGGTGTCACAGGCTGGTGGCGGAAGGACCCCCGTGGGACTTTACAGTAAAACCTCCACTTTACTGTTCCCGCTGGCAGCTGTCCTGTGCTTGGGTGGAAACCCCAGCCTTTTGGGGAAGGGACGAGCAGGAGCCGCAGAGGCCGGACCGTGCTGGCACCTCTGGGCCCAGGAGAGGTGGCTGTGGTGCTCATGGGCAGCAGGGCTGGGCTAAGCAGGGCAGGGGCGGTTCCTGCCAGCAGCTTTGGCCTTGTGGGCCTCGTGGGGTGAGCCGGGGGGCTGTGGAAAGACTGTGGGGGACCTGGGTGGGTGTTGGGAGCCGGGGCAGGCTGAGCTGCAGGGATGCCTCAGTTGGGGATGTCTCATGAGCTGCAGCAAGCACCAGCCTGGGGCTGCTCTCTGGCACTCGCTCAAGCTCAGAGAAGGGCTGGGTCTGTGCAGAGGACCCGTCCCATGCCTGCACTGATAACCTGCACATGTGCCTGCACCAATAACCCATCCTGTGCCTGTTCAGACAGCCCAGCGCGCAGCTGGGCAGGCAGCTGCGTCACCCGGCAGCGCCAGTGCCAGGCACAGGGGTACTTGTGGCTGCCCGGGCCTGGCACACACTGCAGCACACCCTCCCTGGGTCTGTCGGTGCTGTGCCACAGGGGCAACCGGCTTTCGAGGGCCGGGGCTGCTGACAGCATGCACTGGTGGAAAGCAGCTCCCAGGGCTGGGGCTGCAGATACTGCGCTGCGATGGCGAGTGGCTCCTGGGGCTGGGGACGCCACGCTGCGATGGCGAGTGGCTCCTGGGGCTGTCTGCGATGAGGCGGCTGTGGTCCTTGCTCCCACGGTGTGGGTGAGCAGGGCTTTTCCCAGGGCAGCCCAGTGGGCAGGCAGGCACTGCCAAGGAGCCTGAGCACACTGTGCCATGGCTGCCAAGTCACCACCCCTAATGAATGCTGATGCTAGTGCACCAAACCCCCTTGCCTGCTTCCAGCCCAACAGGTCCAGACACAGGCTGGGAGCCCTCCTGCACAGCTACGCTTTAATGGGCCAGGTCAGCCTGCGGCTGGGGAGCCAGAGCCTTCATGTTCCGCTGAAGCCCGACACTCAGCACCATGCTGGTTTTCCTGAGCCCGTCCCGCGGGCAGGCGTAGGGTGCCTGGGTGTGGGCAGGCCAGCTCCTCTCCTCCTGGTGAGCCAGACACAGGGCTGGAGCTGCGTCGGTGCCTGGCAGCTCCCGGCTCCAGCCTCGCTGCTTCTGGGCAGCGCAAAGGGGGCTGCAGGTTCTCTCCGGTCAGAAAGCTTCACTGTCCCCAAAGGCTTCTGAAAACAGCCCAAAGTTGTTCTCTGGTCTGGCTGGGGCATTTACAGGACAGAGAGTTGTTCTCTGCTAACAGCAACTGCCCACAGAGAAGGGCTCTGCTGGCGAGCCAGCCCCACGTGGAGCTGTGCCCTGGGATGCGACAGCAGTCCTGGCCCTTGTCCTGACGTGACAGTAGTCCTGGCCCTTGTCCTGCGGTGCCTGCCGCGTCCCCGGCAGCTCCAGGCAGTGGGAGCACCCACGTCCCTGTGCTGCAGCATCCCCACGGAGCTGCCAGGCAATGGGCCCCAGTGGGTCCTTGGCCACTGCAACCCGGAGGAGAGGATCTTCCCCAGCACCCCACGGCCACGCTGCTTCCAGCGCCACGCTGCGATGAAAGAGGGCTGGATCCAGTCCCTGGCTGCGAGCAGTCCTGTCCTGTCCCGCTCCTTCCTGGGGAGCGTGACACTAAGAGGAGATACACAGTCCCTGAGACCTCGAGCACTGCCCCACGCTGCAAGTAGAGAGGAGGCTCTCTAAACATCCCTATCCCCCTCCTGTTCCCTGTCCCAGTCCTGTCCCCATCCCCTTCCCTGTGCCTGTGCTGGCAGCCAGTGCCGTCCCCGGGCTGCAGCAGCACCAGGGATCCAGCACCTCCTGGCACAGGCTGGGTACCGGGGCAGCCCAGCAGCCCGGGCATCTCCCCAGCGCGCCCAGCCACTGGCTGAGCTGGCCACGCTGCTGCCCGTGCCAACAGAGCGAGGGGAAATGCCTCTGGGAAAGGCTGGCTTGCCCCATCGTCTCCTGCACTTTCCTGCTCCCTGGCAAGCAGCGCTCTGCCGCAGCTGGGTTGGCCCTGGCAGCGCCACGCTGTCGTGCTCCCACCGGCCCCACTCCAGCATGGAGACGAGGAATGTCTGCACGCCCAGCCAAGCTCCGAGCACCCTGGCAGCCCCCTCTCCCCTTTGTGCGGTCCTCACCTGGGACTCAGGCGCGTCTCTCTCTCTGCTTGTAAATGGAGTGAAGCTTCTGAATGAGAAATATTTTATCTTCTCCTTCCTGCAACAGCAGAGACATTGCAGTGAGCTGCTGTGGGATGGGCTCTTGCACGTCCGAGGTGGCAGTGCTGTCGGGGCTAGAGCCCAAATCTGGCAGTCCCGGGGCTGGACCAGGGCATGGAGCAGCTGGGATTGCCAGGACCGGCCAGGGGCAGCATGCAGAGCTCACGCACGTTGGCAATCTGCTCCTTCAGCAGGTAGATGATCCTCTGCTGGCCTCTCACCACCTGGATGTTCAAGTAGATCATGGCTCTGCAATGACAAGCAGAATGGGATGGTGGCAGCAGGGGCAGGAAGCTGGGGACACTGTGCTCCTGGCACCGGGCCGGGGCGCAGGGCTCTGGAGTGACACCCCAGCTCCCAGCCCCCCGCTCAGGGCTGTGACAGCGGGACCCTCAAAGTGTGGCCCAGGGTTCAGCCTCGGGCTCGGGTCCCTACTCACAGCAGGAGCCCGGACATGAGGAACAGGAGGAAGGTGTTCTCCACCAGATGCTGGTGGACCCAGGCAAACCAGGTGATGTTTGGGTTGGACTTCTCCAGCACTTGCAACCAGGTCTTTCCTGACTTGTAGATGGTTTCCAGCCCCTGGAAGGGACCACAGGTTTCCGATGGCCGCACCCTGAGCAGACAGAGCAATGGGGTCACTCAGAGCAATGGGGTCACTCAGAGCAATGGGCAGCCCAGCCAGCCACTACCCCCAGCCCAGGGCACTGCCCGGCCTCAGACATCCAGCCCTCCAGGGACCAAGCCTCGCCTGCCCCAGCCATCCCCAGTGGCTGGACGAGGGGGCCCTCATCCCCTTGTCCTGCATCGGGAACAGCTGGGAACAGCTAGGAGAAGTGGGCACAAGCCAACCGTTGCTACGCTCTGTGCAACAACCAGCAGCTGGGCAGCATCTCCCGGCCTGGGGCAGCACTGCACAGCCCCGTGCTGGGCACGATGCTCTCCGCGTGCTGTCAGGGCTGAGGAGGCATGGTCTTCCCAGGACCCTCCCCTTCGCCAGGCAAGCGGCGGTTCTGCGCCCCGAGCCGTGGTCCAGCGGGTACTCACGACCAGATGGTGTAGGAGAGGAAGACAGCTGCGCCCAGGAAGGACGGGAAGCACAGCAGGGTGATGAAGATGGTGCTCATGTGAGATGCTTGCCAAGGCTTGCTGGGGGACTGGCAGTTCTGCATCAGGCTGGTCTGCAGACAGGGAGCAGAGCCCCATGTGCTGCCGCCTCCTGGGAAGCGGCCCCAGGAGTGCAAGCAGGACGGCTGCCCCCACCCCGCCATCCCGTCCCTCCCGTCCGCCGGGAGCTGAGCGAGCTCGGGAACACCCTGTCCCCAGCAACGCCTCCCCCTCCCACGAGGCCGGCGCTGCTCGCCGCATGGTGCAGCACCTCTGCTGCATGCCACTGCGGCAGGGCACAGTGTCACCGCAGGGCTGCCCGTCGTGGGGACGCATGGGGAGCTGTGGGGTGGGGGGCAGCTCACACCTTCTTGATATAGAACAGCAGCAGCAGCTTCAGCGTCTGCATGGCCGGCAGGAGTGGTGAGAAGAGAACGCCCAGCCTGGGGGAGAGGGGGGAAGACGAGCTCGTCGCAGGTCTGGGCCCCACGGGAGCCAGTGGTGGGCAGAGCTGGGGGCAGCGGCAGGGCACTGTCGCCAGCTGCGGTCAGGCTTTCGAAAAGCAAACAGCAAGCACGCAATGCCCCGTGCCAGGTTTGCTGCGCAGCCTGTGCTGAGGCTGGGATCTCACCGACCCCGGGGCGGCTGTAGCCTTTGCGGCTCCCGGGTGTGTTGCGAGTGGGAACGCAGCAGCGCACGTGTGGATCCCCTCCTCAGGCAGGAGGGCGCGAGGCTGGGGGCTGCAGAAAGGTGGGGGGTGGCAAAGCAAGGGCCTGAGCAGCCAAGTGGACAGGCTGGAGGGGAGCAGGTCCCCTGGAGCAGCAAGTGCCATTATGGTCTGGACAAACAAGAGGGGCTGCACGTGCACCAGAGCCTGCTCCTTCCCTGGAGCTGGGCAGGGAATGCTGGACCGGTGCTGCTGGACCAGTGCCGGGATGCTCTGCTGCTGATCCTCCCATTGCCCTCACCCAGTCGCCAAAGCCAGACCTCCCAGGTGAGCGTGTGGGTTGTGGCTGTAAGGTGCTGGCACCGGGCGCTGTGACTGCCGCCCGTCTCCCTCGTCCCACCCGTGCGGGGCTGGGGAAGGGGGGTCTCCCAGGGCCCCGCTCAGTGAAACACGTGCAGCTCCCCGTGCCTGGTCCCTGCCAGCTGCGGGGCTCACAGGGGACCACGAGGCATTCGCCAGCAGAGCCACGCCAGGTAAGGTGGCATCTCACCAGGTCAGGGTTTGCCCGTAGATCAGCTCCAGCACATTTCGGGCGATGTCAAACTCGGGCTTCTGGTTCCTCTTCAGCCTCTTCTCCAAGATCAGCCTGGGAAGGAGCGGAGCTCTACTCCCTCACCGCCCTTGCGGGGGACGCCCGGCAACCCATCTTCCCCCTCCGACAGCGGCAGAGCCTGGGTGCAGCAGGGCAGCGCTGCCCGGGCAGCGGAGAGCCGGGGCTGTGCCGGGGAAGCCGTGCCAGCGGGGGAACCCCTCCCGGGGAATGTTACCTCCAGACCAGCTCCCCAAAGAGCGTGTCCAGCAGGGTGAATATGAAGTCCATCACCACGAAGCGGTACAGCTCCTGCCCCACACACGTCTCCCAGCACTGGAGAGACAAGCAAAGGTGGCAGCAAGTGTACAATGAGGCCTCTCCTCCCCCCCATGGCTTTTCCGTGGCCCCCATGGGGTGTGAGGGGCTGTGGGACCTTTTCCTCTCCTGCACCCCTTTTTTCCCCAGCCACCAAATGTTTGAGGTGCCCCTGTCTGGCTGTTGCCCCCCTCTCCCTGGCAAAGGAGCCGATGGTGCCTGCGGTGCCGGCCGGCAGACCCCGTGCTGCCAGACCCCTGCCCCTGCCGGTGCTGGGACTGCAGCCTTGGCTTTGCTCCGCACTCCCTGGACAAGGGACAGCCCAGCCGGCGTGGCCCAGCCAGCTCACACGAGCGCCATGCACTCCTCACACAGATCTGCACAGAGCCCAGCCCTGCACGGCCCCGGGGCGGCAGCACCGACCTCCTCCGTCGAGCAGACAACTCTCCGGCTCAACCACTGGTAGCAGAGCAGGCCGAGGACCACCATCTTCAGGATGAGGTTCCTGGGGAGCAGGAGGGGGCCAGGAGCCCTTGAGCTGTGGGGATGGAGGGGCCGAGCCCTGCGGACGGGGTGCCCGGCCCCAAAGCGTCCCTGCACACCACAGGGGGGGTTGCAGGACGCTCCCCCACCCCGGTCCCGGCCAGCCTACCTGCAGATCGCCACGTAGACCTCTGCCACGGGGGAGTCGTGCTTCTCCCACATTGTCAGCCAGTTGTACAGGTGGGGCATCAGCACATTGAAGGAGGACACCAGGAAGGGCAGGACCAGCAGGATGGCTTCCTGCTGCCACTTGCCACTGCCCTGGGCTTGGTGGTGCTGCTGAACCTGGCAAACGGGTACCAGGGTAAGCGCATGGCTGCTGGCAGCCCGGCACCCTCAGGGAGGGCAGCAAATGCCGATGCCAGGACCCCTCCCTTAGCATCGACTCCTTTGCCAGCTGCAACAGGGCTGCAATGGGGCTGCCCCTGCCTCCCAGGGCTGCTCTGGCCTCCCTCCCTGGTACCCCAGCCCCGGCCCCCCAACACCAGGGCAGGAGATCCCGTGGCGAGGGGCAGCACTCACCCCGTGCATGTACTCCGAGAAGCGGTGCACAGCCAGCACGCAGCCCAGCACTGTGCTCAGGGAGAAGGCCCAGGCTAGGAGAAGCGCAGCGCTGCGTCTCAGGTACTGGCAGACGCTCAGGGAGCGGGAGCGGGACCGATGCTCCACGAGCAGCTCCTGGAAGAGAGCAGTGCCAGTGCTGCTGAACATGCTCTGGGTCCGGAGCGAGGGTTTGTCCTGCTGCACTGAGGTGGGACCCAGGGGGCTGATGGACAAAGTGCTGGTGGCAGGGTTGGGGTCGGGGGTGTTTGTGGCTGCAGGGCTCCTCCGTGCAGCGGGTAGGAGAGGGGTGCTGAACCCCAGGTCTGGACTGGCTCCTGTGAACGCCTTCGCCTGCCCAGAGCGCAGAACGTGCAGGGGCTGACTCCAGCCCAGCTCCTCACCTTCAGCTGGGTGTGGATGTTCTCATGCTGCAGCTTCACTGAGTGCCTCTGGATCACCTTGAAGTCCCAGGCAGAGAAGACTTTGACGGCCAGGTCCCTGGCAGACCTGCCGACGCGGTAGCTCTCCCGGAAGGAGCGGGACATGCTGCAGCAAGGGGGAAGGTGTCAGGGCATCAGGGCTGGGTGGCGAGGGGAAGGCTGGCAGTGCTGGCGGTGCTGCTGACCCACCTGTACACCAGCAGGACGCAGGTGACGAGGAAGGAGACCCCAACGCTGAACACGTAGGCCAGCGGCATGTTGTATGGGAGCGGGGGGCGTGCAAGGGGGCACATGTTCTCATTGGGGCTGGAGGCGCAGGGGTCGTTGAGGGTGACGTTGCTGTAGTAGCCATAGTACAGCAGTGAGTGAGTGAAGTAGCCCTGTGGGAAAGTGCACGATGGGGCCCATGGTGATCTCCATGGTGCCCACGGCTCCCTGCCCAGCCTGGCTCAACTGTGCCAGCCCACAGGGGCAGAGAGCCCTGGGCCAGGGCAGTGCCAGGGACCCCCTTCTGCAACCACAGCACTGGTGGTTCCAGGGCCCTGGCTGTGCGAGGACAGGGACCGGGACATCATCATGGCAGGGGATGCAGGAGGGACCAAGGCATTGCTGTGCCAGGGACGCAGGGCAGGGACCAGGGCATCGCTGTGCCAGGGACGCAGGGCAGGGACCAGGGCATCGCTGTGCCAGGGATGCAGGGCAGGGACCGGGGCATCGCTGTGCCAGGGATGCAGGGCAGGGACCGGGGCATCGCTGTGCCAGGGATGCAGGGCAGGGACCGGGGCATCGCTGTGCCAGGGATGCAGGGCAGGGACCGGGGCGTCGCTGTGCCAGGGATGCAGGGCAGGGCCCCAGGCTTGGAGCAGCTCCTGGCCCAGGGACGTGCTGGCACTGACGTGCTGGTAGCACTTACCGCTCCTGTGAGGAGCTCGAGGCCGGTGAAGGGCTGGGGGCTGGCTGAGGCAGGGGGATATGCAGCCTGCAGGGCCACCATGACAATGAGGATGAGGAATGAGAAGATGTTGAACACGAGGAGCGTCTTGAGGAAGAGGAAGTAGGAGAGGACACTGGAGCCGAAGCGGCTGCCGATCTGCTTCAGGGCGTAGTGCCAGGGCTGTGCGGCGGCGAGCAGGGAGAGGAGCCTGTACGAGAGGTCCCGGCAGCCCTGGGGAAAAGGAGCCTGGGGAGAGCACCGGAGCCGGAGCACGTACTGGAGCCCCCAACAGCTGCTGTGCAGACCTGCACCCCAGACTTACGAGGACAATGTAGTCCTTGAACCATCCGCAGGGAGAGGAGGGGGCCCGGTGCCAGGCACGCTGCCTTGGGGTGCCCGTCTGCCCGCTCAGCTCCTGCCTGCCCAGCAGAGAGGGATGTCAGAGGGTGGCACAGGCCCTGGGACGGCTCCGGCTGTGAGAGCCCTGCCTGGCCGGGGCTGGTGGGAGAGGACCTACCGGAGGGCGCGTTTCTCTGCCAGGCTGAGGGGCATGGCAAGCAGCGTGTGGCTGCGCTGGCCGGGCGAGAGGCTCAGCAGCTCCTTCACCAGCAGGCTCTGCTTGTCTGGGGGCACAAGGGGCTCAGTGGGATGTGGCCATCCAGGACACGTCGTGCCCATCCTGACTCGGCATGGGAACAGTGCCCAGCACTGCCTGCCCCGGCTCCCGGGGGACCCTCACCTTCCAGCGTGGCCCTGGTAGGGTCGGTCTCCAGGTCGTACTGCCGCAGGCTGGGCCGCGCCGTGCGGCAGAGCTGCTGCAGGGGTGGGCGGCTGCTCCGGCGCCGCAGCCGGGCTGTGCGGTTGTAGTACTGGGAGATGATGGCCCCACGGCTGTGCCCTGCGGGCGAGAGCAGGGCAGGGGGGTGGGCGGCCGTGGGAGAGCAGGGCAGATGGGGGAGCTCTGCCGAGGGGCTCCTGGGCCTGGGGAAGGGCGGGAGGGCTGGTGGCACCTACCGATGGTGCGGCTGGGCATGCTGGCAAGAATCCGCAGGGAGGCAGAGGAGTAGCCGGGGTGCTGCTCGCCCTGCCCGGGCTCCGGCCAGGCTGTGGCACAGGCGTCCAGGGGGGCCAGGTGGGCTGGGTCCTCTGGGAGAGGGAGGGCAGGACGCAGAGCAGTGAGAGCTGGAGTGCCCACGGCTCTCGCCCCTGCGGCCCTGCTGCCCTGCTCCAGCACAGAGGCCGGGCACCTGCCCCAGTGCGTGCTCCCCCCGGAGCACCGCCTTCTCCAGGGACGCTCTCTGTGTCCCCAAGGGCAGGTCTGCCCCGCTGCCTGCGCTGGCAAAGGCGTCAGCAGGCTCCTACAAGTGCTTTGGCCGCAGCCTCAGCACAAGCCCTAGCTAACCCAGGCAGGGGCTGGGACGGTAGATGACCCTGGACACACGCGCCATCCCCATCCCATCCTGGCTGCGGCACTTTACCTCTGCCCATCGCCTGCATCTCCAGCTCCAGATCTGCCTCTACCAAGCTGCTCTGCTCCTGGATCAGCTGGCGGAAGGAGATGTGCAGGTCTCCTTCGTTGTCTGGGCTCGGCTCCTGGCTGCAGGGACACAGACGCGCTCACCTGGGGCTGGGCACTGGGGCACAGGGGATGGAGCCGTAGAAAAGCCCTGGTGCCAGCCTGCAGCCCAGCCGTGCCGTCCTGTGGCTCGGGCACCCGGTGTCCGCTGGGGACGAGGGCTGCCACGTCCCACGGCAGGGACGCCAGCCTCGCGCCGCTGGGGCTGCAGGGTCCCGGGGTCCGGGCATGCGGGGGCACGGCTTGGGCAGACACGGGCAGCGGGAGGGCAGGCCCACACTCACCCATCGCTCTTGGTGTCCTCAGAGACGCAGAGGCTGAAGGAGGGCGGCTGGGACATCCTGCCGGGGCCGAGTGGGTCCCTGCGGCACCCCGCTCTGCCGACACGCCGCCCTGCCACGGCGAGGGGACGGGCGTCAGCCGCCGCCCCAGCACCCACGGTCACCCCGACCCCCACGGGGTGCTGCCTGCCTTTGGGACGGGGACGGAGCCGCAGCCGCTGCGTGCGGGGGCCCGGGGCGGGCGGGAGCGCGGAGCTAAACCCGGGTCTAAAGGCAGGGCTGAGAGCGGGGCCAGCCCGGCTCGGCAGCAGCGGGGCGGGCAGGCAGGGCGGGCAGGAAAGGAAGAGCAGGCAGGAAGGGCAGGCAGGAAGGGCAGGCGCAGGGGAGAGGCGGTGCAGCCTCCGCCGAGCGGGTCCTGCCCGCGCCGGGGGCCCTCGCCCGGTCCCGGCCCGGGGCTGCGCCGGAGGAGCCCGCCCGCCGTTGCGGGGCAGGGACGTTCCGGGGCCGGGCTCTGCCGGGGAAGGGCCGGAGCCAGCCCGGGACGCTCCGGGGCCGGGGCCGGAGCCAGCCCCGCCCCGCGGGTGGGAGCCTCCGAGCGGCCCCCGCGCCGCGGCACCGACCCCGGCGCTCGGCTGGGGAAGGGCACGGCGGGACCCGCAGCCGGCGAGGACGCCCCTTCCCGCCCCCGCGGCAGCCCCGGCCCCGGGGGGGCTCAAACCCACCCCAGGCGGGGACGGACACACCGGGGCAGAGACCTCCGCGCCCCCCGCCAGCGCCGGCCCGGGGCCGGAGAGCGGCTCAGCCGGGGCCGTGCCGCCCGCGGGTGCTCCAGCGCCTTCTCCTTCCTCCCCTCCTCCTCCCCCTCCACCGCCCTCCGGCTCCGCAGCCCTTCCCGGGCGGCCTAAGGCTGCCCCGGGCCGGCGGCGGCCCCGGCGGGGCTCCCGGCCACCCCCCCCCCCCCGCACCCCCGGGCGCTGGGAGCCGCCGCGCCCCGCTCCCGGCCCCCGCCACCCCGGGGCTCCCCCCCCGGCCCGGTACCAGGAACCGACGGAGCCGCGTCCCGGGGCTCCCGCCGCCCCCGCACCAGGGCAGCGCCGCGGCCCGGCGTGGCTGCGGAGCCCGCCCCGTTGCCCAGCGGAGCCCCGCTCGCCCCTGGCCGTGGGGCTCCCACCCGCGGGGACCGGGCTCCGGGGCGTGCGGCTGGGCCGGGCCCGCGGCACAAAGCGCCTCGGGGGGCGCCGGGCGTTCGTCCGCCGGAGAACGGCGTGGGGCCGCGGCAGCGGGAGGGCGGGGGCGGGGGGCGGCTGCCGGGCTCCCCGCTCTGCAGGGGCGGGCCCGGGGCCGGCGCTGCGCTCGGCGGCTGGGCGGGGAGAGCCGGTCCCGCCGGCCCCAGCGCGGCCCGCTCCGCCCTGGCCCTCCCCGGGGCGGCGCCGCGCAGAAGCGGCGGGGAGCGCGGCGGCGGCTCCGGCGCGATGGAGGGCGGCGGCGGCGGCGGCTCCGGCGCGTACGGGGCGGCCAAGGCCGGCGGCGCCTTCGACCTGGGCCGCTTCGTGCAGCAGCCGCAGGTCCTGGCGCGGATCGCCAGCGCGGTGAGTCGGGCCGGGCCGGGCCGGGGGAGCCCCGCGGGGCTGCGAGGGGCCCCGGCCCGGCCTGGGCCCGCGGCCCGGAACTCGCCCGGCCCGGCCCGGCCCGGCCTGGCCCTGCCCCTCCTTCCCCTGCCCGCTCGCCCCGGGCCCGCACGGCCCGGCCCGGCCCGGTCTTCCCTTCCCCTCCTCTCCCTCCTCGCTCCCGGCCTTGCCCTGCCCAGCGCAGCCGCGGCGCCGGGCGCTCCGCTGAGCCCTGCCCGGGCCGCTGCCCCCAGCCCGGCTGGGCCCCGGCAGCCCTGGAAGGGGCCCCGGTGCCGCCCGCCGGTCACCCGCTCCCGCCTCTGCAGGTCTTCGCCCTGATCGTCTTCGCTTGCCTGGTCGGGGAGGGCTACACCAACCTGCCCAAGTCCCGCCAGCTCTTCTGCATCTTCAACCACAACGAGGACGCCTGCCGCTACGGCATCGGCATCGGCGTCCTCGCCTTCCTCGCCTGCATCTTCTTCTTCATGGTGGACATCTACTTCCCCCAGATCAGCAACGCCACTGACCGCAAGTACCTGGTCCTGGCGGACCTCGGCTTCTCAGGTACCAGCGGCCACGGGGCAGGGCTGCCCCTTCTGCGGCTGCTTCAATGGCTGCCCTTGTGCCGTGACGTGGCTGCCGGTGCCTGGCGAAGGGAGTCGCTCCCGTCTGGCGTGCCGCCCGCGGGCCACGCGCTGCCTGCGGAAAGCGCTCCAAGGAGCTGCGGGGAGCGGCGCGCGGGCAGCTGCACCGGGCCGGGCGCCTGCGCTGGCCTCTGGGCCCCCCCGATGGCAGCAGCAGCCCGGTGGGAGCAGGGCCTGGCCTGGGGACCTGCCTGGGAGCAGCAGGACGCAGCCCCGGCCCCTCACGCTGCCTTCCTCCCGCAGGTCTCTGGACGTTCCTGTGGTTTGTTGGCTTTTGTTTCTTAACCAACCAGTGGTCCTGGACGCAGGCCGAGGACGTGCCCATTGGGGCTGACTCAGCCCGTGCCGCCATCACCTTCAGCTTCTTCTCCATCTTCTCCTGGGTGAGTGAAGCCGTGGTGGAGCCCGGCCCTGCCCCGCTCGGGAGGGAGCGTGGAGGGGCTTTCTGGGCTGCGCAGCTCAGGGCAGCCCTGACGCCACCGGCCCCCTCGTCTCTCTAGGGCCTCCTCCTCGCCTTCGCTTACAAGAGGTACAAAATGGGGGTGGAGGACTTTGCTCGCAGCTACGTCGACCCCACCCCGGAGGTTCCGACTCCCTACTCCAGCTACCCCAACATCAGCCACGACAGCTACCAGCAGCCGCCCTTCACCCACACGGCAGAAGCCCCGGAGGGTTACCAGCCCCCGCCGGTGTACTGAGCCCCTGCCCGGTGGCCCGGCAGGGACGGCTGTACCAGTGCAATTCTCTTCTGTGGGGCGGGAGGGGAGGGATCTGCGACTTGAAGTGGGAAGGTGGGGTGGGAGGTGGCGGCTGCTTTGTGTGAAGGCTACTGGCCCTGGGTGCTGGGGCGCAGGAGGGGCCTGGTCCCGGTGGTGGAGCTGAGCTCCCCGCCGCTGGGATCCAGAGCCCAGCACATAGTGGGTGATTTGGCACGTAGTGGGTGATTTGCAACTGCTGAGCGCAGCCCCACGGCTCCAGGGAGGGTGGGTGCATGGGGCCGGCCCCGGCGAGGCCGAGCGCCTGCCCTCGCTGTTGTGCTCTCGGGGAAGCAGCCGTGGGAGGAAGCCACGGGGTGGGGTGTGTGGTTTGCACCCCCCGGCTGCGGCCGGGCTGTGCCCTTGTGACTGCTGCCCCGGCCCGTCCTGGCGCCGGTGCCTTTCCAGCCCCACCGGCTGCAACCCCTCAAGCGCTGGCTCTCGCTGCCGTAGGGCAGCCAGGCGGTGCGGTCCAGCTCCTGCCTGCCGCCGGCTCCCCGTGCCTTCCCTCCTCGGCTGCTGCTGGGTGAGCTTGATGCCAAAGCCCTGTCTTCTTTTGACTATATAAACTCCCGTGCTGTGCCTTCTCACAGCCTGCGCTAGAGCTGCTGGTGCTTGGATGATGTGCTTTGGGATCCGTGGGAGTAGCAAGTGCTGGGCTCTCTCAGCAGGGCCATGGCTGTTCCAGATGTCCGCAGAAGGTCCTGGAGTGCTTTCCGTGCTGACTCCGTACTTGGTTCCCCCTCGCTTGCCTCCCACTAAGCACTGCCTCTGCAGAAGTGAGGCCACCATCCCGCATCCTGCCTGGTGCTCCCTCGGCCGTACCCTGCTCGGGTTGACCCGAGGGTGCCGCTCCGGCGCCTGTGCAGGCTGTCTGTCTCAGGTTGTGTTTTCTTTTGTGCCTGTTGTGAAGCTGTCCCCAGCAGCAGTGTGCGGTATGCGAGCTATTGCTGCTGGAGCTGGTGTTCAGATAGTTCTTTGCCACTGTAGACATGGAATAAACTTTTTCACCTAGCCACCACGTGCCTTTCTTCTCTAGGGAAGAAAAACAAGGTTCCTCCTCTCTCCCCGAGGGCTGGGGCGGGGGGGGCTCCAGGCAGGGACGCAGCAGAGCAGTCCCAGCCAACTGCTGCACTGCAAACAGCGTGCTCGTGCTATTTTTAGGCAAGCCCTCTTCCTGCTCCTCGCAGAGTCTGTTTGGTAGAAGGTTTGAGCAGACAGCTCCGACACCACCCCTGTGACCAGCTGCCCAGCCCAGGCTGCTGGTACGAGCGATCAGCCTGCACTGTTTGCACACTGTTTGCTGCAGGGAAGCCTTTTCAGAGCAGTCTGGTATAAAACACACAGGCAATTTCATTAAGTTATTTATTAACCTAAACCAGTAGCAGTGCTGCCTTCCCCATCCCTAAGGGGAAAGCCCAGGCCTGACAATCAAGTGCTTGTGAGTACTACAACTGTCATCACTTCAAATAACACAGAGGGAGCAGGGATTTTCAGACAGCTCCTGTAACCTTCTAGGGATGTGCCTCCTCCCAGCTGGAGGGTGTAGGCAGAGAACACTGTGTTTGTACGTGGAGATTTGACCTGGCCAGAACCAAGAGTTATTGCCTGGAACTTGTGGACGCTGGCTTACAGGGAAAAGCACTTTTGCAAGGAGTAAGGAGAAAAAAAAAAACAACCCACAAACCACCACATCACCTTTCTAGACGCCAAGTCAAGCAAAGGGGGGAGAGGATCCTTCAATTAACTTAGAGCAGAGGAAGAATCATCCTCGAGAATTTCTGGAAGGCTCAGGAGGGAGCAAGATACATGACTAGAGCTGAGAACCATCCACTCAAAGCAGAGAGCCTTTTCCAAGTAGCTGGATCTTCACAGAAACAGTAGCCCAAACCTTTACAAGTAAGCCCTGAGCCTCCAACCCCTTCACAGGTAACTAAGCACCAAAGTGGCAGCACCAAGCTTGGACCTGAGCAAAACCGCCCTGATTTTGGAGAGGAGGGTCTTTGTGAAGTCTAGTTCTTCCAAAAGGACTCTGTCTTAATACAGAGACTACTACCAGACTACCAGTAGCCCTTTAGAAGTTCAAAAGCTGGAAGAGCCTCCTGTCAGCCCCTGGAGTCAAGCCTTCCCTTCTCCCCTCCTGTTTCAACAGAAGTTTATGAGACGGTTACAGCAAGGGAGCGAAGGGCAGCGGGACAGGCCGGGCATAGTCGTTCAGAGGGACTGCTGAGGGCCAGGCTGCTGCTACGTGTGTCAGTTAAAAAGTTGTGCCACAGCTCTGTGACAAGGAACGGGTAATCTCCTCAGACTGCGTTAAAAAAGGAAGTGGGTTTAAAGTACTAAGTTACTGTATATTGTCTTAAGAAACCTGCAATTTAGCAACAGCGCACACGAGATAAAGAAACAGTTGCATTCATGGGCAAGTGAACCAGCTGCCAGCGGCGGTCTGAACATACGCAGAAGACCAGGGGAGCAGGCCAGAACTGCGGCGAGCAATGGAAGCCCTGCAGCCTGGCTCACTGTAACAGCTTTCCATAACCTGTTTGTGTGGCAGCATCAGTAACTACACCTGTCTCTTTTCTGTGTTCTGAGAAAGGAACTCACTTTTAGTCAGGCTCCGGCTTCACTCTGCCCCCCGGCATCGGGTCCAGTCGATCCTCCTCTTCCCTGGCACTCAGTGCAGAGGAACACCAGTTTGGCTTGGCAGGTAGAGTTAAGACACTTAACAGTTTTGCTAAAAGCAGGGGAAGTCAGATCTGGCGTCTGGGAGCCACAGCATTTAGCTTCCTTCCTCCCATTTTTCTCCACATGGGCGCCCAGCAGTCAAGAAGCAAAGATCTTCCGGGGTGCAGCCACGTCCAGCTGCTTCACCCCCATGGGCATGTTCTCCTTGTTTTCCGACCCAGACTGCTGAGGCCGCTTGCGGAAGTAGCAGGCTCGGCAGACAGAGTGGTACTTGTCTGCTCCTCCAATCACTTCAACCTGGCAAGAAAATTGGGAGAATGACTCTGCAGAGCCCAGTTCCCCTGAGGAGATCCCTCCAGACGAGCAGGACTAGCAAGGTGAAGCTATTGAAGCGCTTTCTGTTCCAAGGGAACTCACCTCCCTCTCTGCTCCCAGCCTCTTTGTGTAGGAGGCTTCTCGGTAGCACTCCATGCACACGGCGTTCAGCTTCACCACGCTCTCTGCCAGCGGCACCAGGTTCAGGATGCTCCCGAAGGCCTGCGCCAAGACAGCAGGGGTGGTTCTGTTGGATGGGTTCTACAAGGATCCCAAAGCAGCTGCTGTACTAAAAAAAGAATGTTTTACCTTTCTCTGGAAAGTCCCGTCAAGAGCAGCAACTATGACAGTTTTCCCAGCATTGGCCATCATCTCGCAGAACTCCACGATGTCTGGGAACTAGAGGAGGCACAGGAAGTGTCAGGAGGAAGAAGGGGCAGCGCTTTCCTCAGGATCCAGTAGCACACGCCCAGACAGCGGCACAGGGCACAAAGAAAATTAAAGCCATGTTGCCTATCCGTGAAATGGGCTCTAGGCCCACTGTCCTCAGCCTGCAGGGACTAAGGGAAGGGAAAGGTTTGACTACACGAGCGCAGTCCAGCAGGATCCACCTGCCGCAGGGTACTTCTGCCCACCCCCTCCTACAGAGGAGTCAAGATTTCCCTCTGCACAGGCTGCTTTGAAGGTTGTACCCTGCAGAGCTCCCCAGGACCCACCCTGGCCATGCACTTACGAACTGGCCCTCGTCAATGCCGATGACTGCAGAGCCCAGGGCATCCTGGTACACGTCCTTGAGGACGCAGGCTGGCAGGGCCTCCATGGTGTTCCTGTGGGGAAGGGCGAGATGGTGAGCCAGGCAGCCCCGCTGCTGGGCCCACGGGGGGGGTCCTCCTGCCCCCGGGACTCACCTGTCATGTGTGGAGACCCCGGAAACACAGTAGCGTGTGTCCTTGGCGTACTTCACCAGCAGGCACTGGTACTGAGCAAGCTGGAACCGCCGCACCCGCCGCATGAGCTCCGTGCTGCAAGAGACGGCTGTCAGCGGGGCCCGTAGCCCACTCCCTGCCCCCCCGTCCGCCCTAGGCCTACCTCTTCCCGGAGAACATGGGTCCGAAGATCACCTGGGGACAGAACCACGAGAGTCAGGGGGCGAGAGCACAGCGTGGCAGGGGCACCATGCAGGGAGCCTCCGGGCGGCAGCCCGGCCACGGCCCAGCCCGGCCCCGCCATCCCGCCCGGCCCGGCCCCCCGGCGCTGGGAGCCCCGGCACCCCCGCTCCCGGTTCGGCCCACCGCGGCCCACCGCAGCCCCGCACGGCCCGGGCATCGCCCCCCCCCCCCCCCCCCGGGACCGGCCCCAGGCTGCAGCCTCGGGGCAGCCCCAGCCGCCGCCGGCCCCGTACCTGGATCTGCCCGCGCGGGCGGCTGGGCGAGCCGGGGTGGACGCCGGGCACAGTCAGGCAGTTCATGGCTGCGCCGAACGGACGGACGGATGGACAGCCCGCGCGCGCTCCTCTCCTCCGCGGCGCCGCGCCGGCCAATCCGGGGAGGCCTCACGCCCACGCGCCGCCGCGCCGGCCAATCGGAGGAGGGCTCGCGCCTCCTCGCCGCCGCGCCGGCCAATGGGAGCACAGGCGCGAAAATTCTTATTTCCCTCCAGCCGCGCCCGGGCCCGCGCCGCCTTCCCGGCGTGCACCGCGCGCCCGCCTGCGCGCCGGGACTACCCAGACGTCATCGCCCTGTCAGCCCGCCCGGTGTCCCCGGCCCGGCCCCGCCCCCCCGGGCGGCCAATAGGAGCGGGGCGGCCCCGCCCGCTGCCCCGCCCCCCCGACGGCCAATGGGAGCGGGGCGGCCCCGCCCCCCGGCTCTGGCCCCGCCCCCGGGCGGGCAGGGGGCGCCGCGGCGGGCGCGTGACTCCCGGTCACCGGGAGCCGGGATCGGGATCGCGATCGGGACCGGGCGCGGGAGCGGCCGCAGCATGGGGGGGTGGCGGGACATGCCCGCCGAGGTAGGGCCCGCGGGGTCGTGCGCCGTTCTGCCGCGGGGCGGGGGTCTCGCCCGGCACCCGCCGCCCCGGGCCGCCCCATGGCCGCCGCCCGGGCGGAGCTGCCCCGCGCCGCAGCCCCCGCGCCTCCTCCGCAGGCGCTGGAGGAGCAGTACTCCCCGAGCCGCTGGTCCCCCCGCCTGGGCAGCGACACCGTCGTCCAGGCCCACATCGCAGCGACGGCGGCAGGTGAGCACCCCCCGGGCCGGGGTGCCGGGGGCGCCGGGGGCACCGGGAGCACGGGGAGCACGGCTGCCGCTCGGGTGCCGCGGCCCCGGCCCCGCGGGCGATGCCCCAGGCGCCGTGTCCGCCCTCCCGCAGGAACCCGGCGGGCCCGGGCCAGCGTGCGGACCTCGCTGCACGTCCCCTACGGCGACGGGGACGGGGAGAAGCTGGACATTTATTTCCCCGCGGACCCTTCTGGAAGTAGGTGATGGGCAGGCGGCGGGGGCGGGCAGGGGCCGTGCCCCCCGCTCACCCCGGGCTGTGCTGCGCAGCCTTCCCGCTCCTGGTCTACATCCATGGCGGATACTGGCAGTGCCTGAGGTGAGGTGGGCTGTCGCTGAGGGGATCCCTTGGGAAGGGAGCCCCCCGGCACGCTTTTACCACCTCCCTTCTCCTGACACCCCCACTCGTTTTGGGCATTCTGGGTCTGCCGGCCTCCCGTCCGGCCCCAGGAGACCCCGGCCCCCGCAGCCCGGCTAGCTTCTCTTCCCCCCCAGTAAAGACGAATCGGGATTCGCAGCCCCCCCGCTGGTGTCGCGGGGCGTGGCGGTGGTGGCGGTGGGGTACGACACAGCCCCCAAAGGTAGGTGCTGCCCAGCGGAGCCTGCGGCCGCCAGCGCTGGCCCCAGCGCCCTCCCGACGCTGCTCTCTGCCCAGGCCACATGGACACCATGGTGCTGCAGGTGCGGCGCAGCCTCGCCTTCCTGGTGCAGCGGTACCCCGGGATCAGGTGGGCCGCGCGCAGCTCCTGGGGTCCCCTCCGCCCCACCGCTACGGCTGCTGTCGGGCCTTCAAGGCAAACTGTGCCCGCAATGCTCCCTGGGCGGTTTGGCGCACGGGGGTGGCTGCGGCAGCAACAGGAGGGGGCGAATGAACCCTGCGCTGTGACAAAGGCTTCGATGCCTTGGTCCGAGCGCTGGGCAATGCCCGTGGCCGTGCTCCGTTGTCACTGTGCCAGGTGCCAGTTGATGGACTGGGAAACGTGTCCGAGCTGCTGCCTTTGGGCTGCGGCGCTGGCGGCTGTGCCGCCTCCCCCGCGCAGAGCAGGGTGTCCCGAGGCAGCAGGCGCCGCGCCGTCGCTCCCTGCGCTGGCTCATGGCTCCCTCTCCCCAGCGGCGTTTACCTGTGCGGACACTCGGCAGGGGCCCACTTGGCAGCCATGGTGTTGTCCACGGACTGGACGGAATACGGAGTGGTGCCGGATATCAAAGGTAGCGCCGCCGTGTCCAGGCGCAAGGGCTGAAGGAGAACTGGTGTCCGCACCTGGGACGAGGCCGTCTCTGCTGCCCGTACAGGGCTGCGGGGGCTGCAGAGCTGCAGGAGATGAGATGCCCCAGCTGACTGCAGCCCACAGGTGCTGGGAGCGCAGGACTCCGGGCTCCTGGACAAGCTGCCCCCGGGGATGTGCATGTCCTGCACCCACCAGCCGCTCACTGAGGCCTCTGCCTCCAGGAGCTGTGCTGGTGAGCGGCGTGTACGACCTCGAGCCCATCCTGCACACCTACGTGAACGACGCGCTGAACATGAGCCGGTGAGCCTGCATGCTGTGGGGACGGCGACCGGGAAAGGCGCAGGCAGGCTGCGCACACGCGTGGCTTCGGCCAGCGCAGCCTGTGGGCAAACGCCAGCAGCTCCGCAGCCTGCTCTGCCCCTGCCCACGCAGCCTGCCTGCACAACGGGGCACCGGCTGCCTCTGCGCCCGACACGGGCACAGACCCCGCACCCTCCGCCTGGCTGGTGCCACAGCTGAGGACACGGGTGCTTTGCCGGCAAAGACGCCCTCTCGGAGTGAGGGGCTACGTCAGCTGCCACCGCGGTGTCTCCCCCAGGGAGGTGGCCCAGAGGAACAGCCCCATGCTGCACGTCACCCCGGCAGCGCCTGCGGCTGTGGCCTGTGAGGTGCTGGTGGCTGTGGCCCAGCACGACTCCCCGGAGTTTCGCAGGCAGTCGCAGGAGTACGGGCAGGTGAGCTCTGGGCAGGGGATGCTGCCCCAGCCAGCCCGCTCGCAGCTGCTAAGCTGGGATGAAGAGCTCGTGTGCTGTATCAGAGCCGCGCTTCTGCTGCTGCGGTGATGGCTGCTGTCGAATACGACAGCGGCTCTGGAGGATGCCAGTCTTGCTGAGCTGTCATTCCTGCTGCCCTGTCCGGGGTGGATGGCGTCGGGGTCCCTCCTGCCAGCACCGCTCTCTCCGCAGGCGCTGCGTGCAGCCGGCTGGTCCGTCTCCCTGCTGGACCTCGCTGGCGTGGATCACTTTGACATCATTGAGAAGCTGTCGGAGGAGAGCTATATCCTCACCCAGGTAGGGGAAGAGCTCCCATCCGCCCTTCGCTCTCTGAGCACAGCTAAGATCAGCAGCCCGGGAAGGCTGTGCCGAAGCGAGCTTCCCCTGTGTGGCTGCGGCTTCAGGGCTGGCTGTCGTCTCCAGGAGTGGAGGAGCGGGGCCAGGCATTGCTCACAGGGCTCGGTTCCTCCCCCCAGGTAATTCTGAACATGATTTCAAGAGCTTGATGGCATGTTGGGAGCAAACTGAGGTGGGAAGCACAGCCCTGCCTGGCGGTGGCAGGCAGCCTGCCTGCACCCTGCCCTGCTCCCCTCCTCGCTCCAGCCCACTGGGTCTCCTGCAGCACAGGCAGCTGCTGCCTCCGGGCACCCTCTGTGCCCCCTCCGCTCCTTCCAGCCTGCAGCCAGGCAGGGGGCTCGGAGCAGGGGAGCACCGGTTATCACCAATTCTCACCTAGGCTGGCATTCCTTTGCGGGGGTGTTTCTGCCCGTCTGGAGCGCACAGGGCTGGCAGGCCTGCAGGGCTCTGTCTGGATGACCAGCTGATGAAGTTTGTTCCCTCCATGTCCTTTAAACTGCTTATTGCCAATACAAAATAAAATAGGAATAACTGCTGCCTGGGTGTAACTGCTTCCTGGGGAGCTGGGGCTGTGCTGAGCCAGTGCGTACACACTAGGCATGGCTGCTGCTGCGGAATCTCCTCTCCCAGTGTAGCGATTCCATCCTGCGGCCGGGCTCTTCCATGCTGGCAGCAGGGAGTGCACCAGTGGGCCTGGCCCAGCTCTTTGCATGGGCGAAGTCCAACCCAGAAAGTGACAGGCTCGGCAGGCAGGGAACCCAGAGAGCCTGCCTGCGGCTGCAGGGAAGCTGTGGGACTGGGGTAACACAAGCCTTTGGGGATGGGGGTGATGGAGGAGCACACTGGGGAGCTGGCTGGGCCAGGCTGGGCCAGTCCTGGCCAGATACCAACTTGTGAGATGCTTCCACGTCCTGCGGAGCCCTTGTCCCTCAATGGGGACCTCTGCGCTGCGACAACGTCCCTGCTACGTGGTTGGGAAGAAGCATGCTTGGGAGAAAACATCCTGCGCAGCCACAGTGCTGCCAGAACACATTTATTTTGTGCCCTGACCACCCCTTGGGATCTGTCTCCCTGCTGCAGCATCCTCGCACACATGCAGTGCACATGGCCCAGGCGCAGTGTGTGGCCTTTGGGGCGGGGGACGTCCAGCTCTGCTTTTGGGTGCTGTCGGCAGGACCCGAGTTACAGAAGCAGAGATGCTGTAGAGGACTAGGGGGTGTTCTGAGGATATTCGCTGGGTGACTAGCGAGATGGGGACACTGCCTCGGAGGGGTCTGGGTGGCCGTGTGAGATGTGCCCCCCCCCCCGTCCCTCCAGGCATGTCTGTGAAGGTGCTCCCTCCTGGGAGGGGTGCTGCTCCCACCGGGGGGGTGGGCTGGGCTCATGCTGGTTTGCAGGGCTGCGCCCAGGGGTGGGTGTTGGCCTGCAGCTGGTTGGGAACATGCCTGGAGCACGCTGTGGCTGGTCCCAGCCCCTTTGCTGCTGGCTGCCAGGACAGGGCTGGGACAGCCGCCCCAGCTTGCCTGCAGCAGGCAGGGGGAGGCAGCTGCCCCCGGGCTGGGCCGGGAGGGTGCTCAGGCTCCCCCCGTGCTTGGAGGAGTCGGGCGCAGTCCGAGGGCCAGCTTCTCCTGGCACTTCCTGGCCACAAACTCCAGCTTGTTCTTTGCGAGCTCGGTGTCGCGGGCCGAGACGTCGCGGTGCCAGACGGCGCGCACGGTGTGTGCCGACCAGGGGAACAGCAGGACGCTGACAGCCTGGCCGGTTTCGGCCACCTCCTCCTCGCTCACTGCCCGCAGGTGCTCGCAGAGCTCTGCGGGGGACGGCCAGCCCCCCCTGATGCTCACCATCACGATGTTCGTCTCCACTGCCGCAAGGTTGACAGAGCAGAGGGGCGAGTTCAGCTCCTGGATGCCTGGGGGGAGGCAGGGGCGGTGGGCGGCGAGCCCAGTGCCCAGCTTCCCGGGAGACGAGGCTGCAGTGCTGCCCAAGCCCTGCCCCAGGTGCCAGCTGAAGGGGGGCCCTTTGCCCTCCCTGCTGTGCAGCACCAGGGTCACTGTGGGCACCACAGGGCCAGGCACAGCATCGTCCCGGCACTCCAGCCAGGCAAGGACCCCAGCAGCATCCCTGCCTGGCTGGAGATCCAGGATACCTTCAGCAAAGCGTCGAGCGTTGTCGTGGTCTCTGCGCAGCATCGCCTCCGCGCGCTCCAGCCCGAGGTGGGCAGCGGCTGCCAGCACGCCTGCCTGCCGCATCCCCCCGCCCAGCAGCTTCCGCACACGCCAGGCCTCGGCGACAAACTCCCTGCGTCCAGCCAGCACCGCGCCGGCCGGGGCGCCCAGGCCCTGCGGAGCCATCAGAGGGGTGACCCCGGCTGCCCCGGGGGGCTGCCTGCACCCCTCCCAGGGATGCCCCAGCCTGCAAGCTGGGCGCTCAGCCACATACCCCAAACAAGGGCTTGTGCTGGTCCCATCTGGCCCCAGGACCCCCTCCCTGCGCGAGCACACCTTGGAGAAGCACAGGGACACGGAGTCGCAGTGCTGGGTGATCCGAGCCGGCTCCACGTCCTGGGCCACCGCCGCATTCATCAGCCGCGCTCCGTCCACGTGCACCCGCAGCCTGTAGCGGTCAGCGAGCCTGCGGACCTGGGGGGAGGCAGAGGAGGAGCTGGGCCGAGAGGGACCCTGGGGGGCACCCAGCCCGGTGGGGCCACCAGCGCCAACGCGAGCCATGCTCCAAGCTCCTCGGCAAGGCCCTGGCGTCGCTGCGGTGCTGCCCTGCCGGGTCCGGCTGCCTGCGCCCAGGCAGGGCCGCTGGCTCCTACCTGCTGGAGGTAGGCGAGGGGCAGCGCCCGGCCCCCCGCCGAGCTGTGCGTGTTCTCCAGGCAGATGAGCTCGGGGCGTGGGTGGTACCGGCTGCCGTGGGCTTCACGGATGGTCAGCTCCAGCCGGTCCAGGTCGAAGATGCCGTCTGGCAGGTCCGGCAGCGCCTGGGAGTGGACGCCAGCGACCTGCGCCCGGGGCAGAGCAGAGAGCAGCGCTGACGAGGGACGGTGGCGGTGCAGGGGGGTCCCGGCCCCCTGCCCCTCCGTGCCCTCCCGCCCTGCGCCGGCTCTGCTCAGCCCCTGCTCCTGCCCCGGGCCGCGGCTCGGGGCGATGCGGGGATGCTGCTGCCGCAGCGAGGGACCCTCCGCCCAGCGCGGCCCCGGCAGCCGGGGGAGGGCAGCAGCGAGCCGCCCGCCCGCCCCTGCCTGCGCTGCCGGTGCCGCCGGCCCGCGGCGCCCGCCCGACCCCGCAGCACCCACCTGCGCCGCCCCGCCGAGCTCGTAGAGGTGCAGGTGGGCGTCCCGGCCCAGGAGCAGCTGAGCTCCCCTGCGCTGGCAGTGGCACATCACTGGGGGGGGAGAGGGGCCGTGAGGGAGGGGGCCCCGCGGGCAGCACGGCGGGCAGCGCCTGCGGGAGGGCAGGCAGGCTCAGCCGGGGTGCCCGCGGGCTGCCCGCGCCCTGCGGTTCGGGGGGCTCCGGCGTGCGAAGGCTGGGCACGCAGCACGGCAGCACCGCAGCAGCGCGGCCTCCTGCGGGCACGGGGCGCCCGCTCTGTCCCCAGAGCTGCTGGGGCTGTCGGGCCGCGGCCGCCCGCTGCGGCTGGAGGTGGGCGAGCGGCTGGGGAGGCACGGCCTCCCCTCCCTGGTGCATGCACATGGCTGGTGCGTGCACATGGCCCTGGTGCGTGCACATCCATGCAGCGCACAGCGGATCCCCGCTCACGGGCCGGGAGAGCTCACTGGGTAAAGGCTAACGGAGCAGCGCAGAGGCCGAGCGTGGGACGGGGATGAGCTGACCCAAGGGGGGGTTTGCTCCACAGCAACATGAAGTGAGGAGCAGCTCTGGGGTCTGAGTAGGGTTGTGCTGCTACAGATTTGAGGTGGAGGGGGCCAAGAAGGGGCGAGGAGATGCACCTGGGGCAGAAAGGACCCGCTGCCCACGGCTCTTCCCTGCGGCCCCTGAGCAGAAGCGGGGCTCTCCTCGGGACCCCGGGGAGGAGCGGGGCTGTTCTCGCCCTCCACACCCTCCATGGGATGGGGGCATAAACCTGCCCCTCGTTTTGCGACCTGGCCGCAGCCCCGGGCACTCACCGGCGATGAGGTTCGCCATCGTGGCGGTGGGCACAAAAAGAGCCTCCTCCATCCCCAGGATCCCCGCGGCCAGGCGCTGCAGCTCTGCAGGGGGGAGAAGCACGGGGTCTGGGGGGGGGGGCACACACACATCTGCTGGCCCTGGGCGGGCACGGGGGGGGCTGTGGGACCCCCACAGGTCCAGGCTGCCGCCCGCAGCCCCCCCCCGCCCCGGAGAGGCCCCGCTCCGGGCTCCCCATCCCCTGGGCTGGGGGGGGGGCTGCAGGCAGGGACCCCACGGGGGGGGTGGCCCCCCGCCCCCGCCGCCCACCGTTGACGGCCGGGTCCTCCCCGTAGTCGTCGTCGCCCACGGCGGCGCGGGCCATGGCGCGGCGCATGTCGGCGCAGGGCCGTGTCACCGTGTCGCTCCGCAGGTCCACGGCCCGGGGGGGGGGAGCCCAGGGCCGCACCGGCCCGGCCCCCGCCCTGGGCAGCCGCCCCCGCCGCAGCGCCGCGCCCCACGCCGCCCGCATCGCCGGGACCGCCGGGACCGCCCCGCCGCAAGGGCTCCCGGGCGCGAATGAGGGCGGGATCGCCCCCCCGACCCCGTGGCGGGCGGGGCTGGGGCCGGGACCCGCGGCCGTGGGGCTGCGCGACCCGCAGGGCCGGCGGGACACGGGACAGCGGCTCCTGCGTGGGCACCGAGCGCGGCCCGGGGCTGCCCCCCCACCCCCCCGCAGCGCGGCCCCTGCAGACCCCCCGTCCTTCCATCCCTCGCCCCTGCAGACCCCCCGTCCCTCCATCCCTCGCCCCTGCAGACCCCTCATCCCTCCATCCCTCGCCCCTGCAGCCCTGCAGACCCCCCCGGTCCCTCCATCCCTCGCCCCTGCAGACCCCCCGTCCCTCCATCCCTCGCCCCTGCAGACCCCCCGTCCCTCCATCCCTCGCCCCTGCAAACCCCCCCATCCCTCCATCCCTCGCCCCTGCAGACCCCCCGTCCCTCCATCCCTCGCCCCTGCAGATCCCCCGTCCCTCCATCCCTCGCCTCTGCCCGGCCACTGCCCCACGCCAGCCGTGCCCCTGAGCCGCGGTGCGGGGTGGGCCGAGGTGCTGGGGGACACAGGTGGGTCCTGCCCCCGGCCCCCGGCTCTCCCGTGGCCCCTCGCTTTGCCAGGAGCACCCATCCCTGGCGTCCTGCTGGAGGGAGCGCCGGCACGAGGCCGCGTGTGCCCACGAGGCCGCGGCTCTGCGGGATCCGCAAGTCTTTCCGGTGCCGCGTGCCGAACAGTGATGGCTCCCGCCATGCTGCTCCCGCTGCCGGCAGGGACGGTGTGGGGTGACCTTGCTGCTGGGAATCGGCTCCGGCTTCTGGCTGTGTCAGCCCTGGAAACAGCTGACACGCTGTCCTGTGGCACCGCGGGCAGGCACGTACTGCGGCAGCGCTGGTGTCGGCGCTCTCTGCCTGCACCGGGGAGGGGGCCCACCGGCATCTGGCAGAAATCCCCGCTGCCCCCGGAGCAGGGGGGCACGTGCCCGGCGCAGCAGGGAGACCCCTGCATTCCCCACAGTGGGCTGGAGCGGCCGGAGGCCGGTGATGCTCGGTGGGGCAGACCCAGCCCACGGCCACAGGGCAATGCTGGGAGAGCCTGGGCCGTGCCCCGCTCGTGCTGCAGGCGGGGAGGGGGCACAGCTCTGCAGCACTCAGCACCTCTCCTGGCACTTGCGGGGGGAGCAGTGGGGCAGGCACATTCGGGTGCCCCCCTTGGGGGCCATGCGCTGCCTGGCCCCTGCCTGCCCCGTGCCTCTCCCCTCGCGTGTGCCGTGCCGTGCCGCAGCCTGCCTGGCATCGCTGGCCCAGCCGCCTGCGCCACGGCCCCTGCCACGCTGTTGCCATCCTCCTCTGTCCGCCGTGCACCACCACCCGGCCCTGGCCCCCCCAGCCCTCCCCCTCACCCGAGAGCCCCCCGCAGCCGCCCCGGCTGGCTGCCCGCACGCCCGCCGCCCTGCCGCGCCGGGCCTCATCGCCACCTCCCGCTGCAGCCCGCGCTGTCAGCCCCGCAGATGAGTGAGCCATAAACAGTCCTTCATGGAGACGTTTTTCACACGCAGGGCCACATGTTAACAGTTTTTCTTTATTTACTGCCTCCATTTCCTCTTTGTTCCAGGAACTTGTCCTCCAACTTCAAGCTGCTCATGATTAGGCAAAAAGGCCTCTAATCTCCCCGATCTGATTTACCGTCACTGAAGGCAGACGCTTCCCGTTACTGGCCCTGGACCTGGGAGCGTGGACAGCCGAGCTCTGCCGGCTGCTGAGCCGAGCCTCTCCTCCCCAAAGCTGCCCCACTGCACGCGCTGCCTTCCCAGCAGCTTCCTCTTCCAGTAAGCGCCGGGCAGCCCGGCCGGTCACGCCTCAGGTGAAGGGCTGGGGGGGAAGTGCGGCCATGGGGCCCTGGGCCGGGGACCCCACCGTGTCTGGGGAGGCTGCCCTGGGGCAGGGCAGGCTCCGGAGCTGCTCTCTGCTCCCGCGGGAAGGGCCGGCTGGCTGGAGCATCCCTGGGCCGTGGCCTCCTGGGCCGCTGGCCCGTCCGCTCCTGCTGCTCCTGGCAGGGGTGGCCCTGGGGTGTCCCGGGGCTGCCAGGCTGGCGGCAGCGCTGTGCCCAGCGTGGGGAGAGCTCCCGTCCTGGCTGTGCCTCTCATCTCAGCGCCTGCAAGCACCGGTTTCGGAGACCTGAGGGGTCCGGCTCAGGGCTCTGCGCTGCGCAGCCCCCCCGTGCCAGGCAGGGCCTGGGGTCCGCAGCCACGCAGCGAGCTCCTTTGCGGGGAGACAGCCACATCCTTTGCAGGACCTGGCAGCGTGGCAGGGCCTCCTCCGCCGAGCCCCACATCCTGCAGCCCCCCCGGGGCCTTTCCCCCGGGGCTGTGGGCTGGGACCTGCCTCAAGGGTCTTCCCCGGACGCTGGCACCCAGCGAGCCCCCCCCGACCACGCAGGGCCCAGCAACTCCTTGGTGGGGGCTTGGTGGGGCCAGCACTGGGGCCCGCGGGAGGGCTCGTGGCCACACGCGGGGCTGGCCGAGCCAAAGCTGCAGGCGTGTGGGCAGCGGGAAGGCAGTGCAGGCGCCTGGCTGGCGGCTCGGCGGGGGCTCGGCCAGCAGCCGGGGGGGGCTCGCCCGGGGGCTTGCCCAGGGCTGGGCTGCGCCGCGGCTCCCGCAGCCACCACCTGCCAGCGCCGGCTGGCAGCTCCCGGCCCCACCGAACGTGCGGCCGTGGTGGGCTGAGCTGATGCTCCCGCGGTGCCTCCCCAGGGCTAAAATTAGCAGCCAGGGTCTGGCCGCGGAGCAGAGCCCAGGTCCCGCAGGGGAGGATCGAGTTTCCCCCGCCCTCCCTGCCACAGGCCTGGCAGCCGCCGGGGCGATTCCCGGAGCCGGCTGGGCTCCCCCTGCCCCTGGCCCCACAGGCAGCCCTGCGAGCGGCCGCTGCCAGGCCCTGCCCGCTCGCCCGCCTGCACGTCCTGGCCCCCCGGCCACGGCGCTGGGCCCCGCCATGCATCCCCGCTGCGGGTGCCTCAGGAGGGGCTGCGGGCCGGGGGGAGGCTAGCATGGCTGTGCCTCCTCGGCCACTGCCGGGCTGGGGCCGACCCTCCTGCCCCCCCGGCACACATGGCTGCCCCCAGGGGCAGGGTCTGTGGGCACAGGACTACCGGTGCCGCAGGCGGTGCTGTGGGTGTCTTGTGCCAGGCAACTGGGGCTGGCCACAGGGCTGGCGGCGACCCCGAACGCTCACCATGAGCTTGGGGGTGTCTTCCTCCCGGGCTGCCCTGGCCCCGCAGCCGCGCTGCCTGCACCGTGGGCTGCCATAGCTCGTCCGCTGGCTGAGGCTGGCCAGCCCGGAGGGCCCTGCTCCCACCGGGGCATGGGGGAGCCACCATCAATCATCCCTGGAGGGGTAGGAGCCGCGGAGCCAAGTGATTTCCTACTGTCGGGAACTGTGGAGTGATGCCTGGAAGTGCTGGGACGTGCTGGGCTCCTGGCTCAGCCTGCCAGGGGCACAGCCAGCCCTCCAGCGTGCCGTGCCACGCGGCCAGTGCCAGGCCGCTGGGGGTGGAGGCGGTGCCGAGGGACGGGTGCTGCCCTTTCTGCCAGCCCCAGCCCGGCGCTGTGCCGGTGTAATGGCACCGTTGGCATGTTGGGCCCAGGCTCCCTGGGGCGTGCGCCGGCGGCTGCTCACGCACGCGGCGTCCAAACAAACCCGAGCCCAGAACAAACCTCCGACGGCCCCGTTGGGACGCAGCCGGTGGGCACCACTGCCCCGACCCGGTGGGGTGGGACTGCCTGGAGGAGGGCTAGCGGGGCTGGGCAGCGCAGTGCGAGGTTCGGCTGCGATTGCCGCCGCCGTGCTCCGGGGCTGGTTGCTCCCCACGGGGCACTGGCACGGACACGGTGGGCAGAGCCCCCCAGCCGGGCAGCAGCTGGCGGCCCCGGCCCCTGGGCTGGTGGAGACACACTTGCCCCGGCTGCGGGAGCCGCGGGCAGGGCCAGCACCGGGGGTGCAGCACCGGGGGTGCTGGGGAGGCCTCCGGCCAGCACTGGGGTGAGCCGTGCACCGCGTCCTGGCGGTGCGGGCAGCGGAGGCTGCGCAGGCAGCGAAGCCGTGCAGGCAGCGAAGCCGTGCAGGCAGCGGAGGCCGCGCAGGCAGCGAACCCTTGCAGGCAGCGAACCCGTGCAGGCAGCGAGCCCTTGCAGGCAGCAAACCCGTGCAGGCAGCGAGCCCTTGCAGGCAGCGAGCCCGTGCAGGCAGCGAACCCTTGCAGGCAGTGAACCCTTGCAGGCAGCGAACCCGTGCAGGCAGCGAGCCCTTGCAGGCAGCGAACCCGTGCAGGCAGCGAAGCCGTGCAGGGCAGCAAACTCGTGCAGGCAGCAAACCGGTGCAGGCAGCGAGCCCCACGCGGGCCGGCGGAGCGGCCGGAGCCCGGAGCCGGAGCCCGGAGCCGGAGCCCGGTGGATGCTGCCGGCCCCGGGGCTGCGGCCGGCCCGGCCCGCGGGAGCGGAGCTGGCGGGAGGCGCGGTGCCGGCCGGTCCCCCCCGTCCCCAACCTGCCGGGGCTGCTCGGGTGACCCCTCCCTCCGCCGGCAACAACTTTTCCAGTAAAACCACCGCAGAAATCCCGGCTTCCCGACAGGCCCGCCCCTCGGCCGCCGGGGGGGCGCGGGCCGCCCTTAACCCTTCCCGGCCCGGCCCCGCCGCCGCCCGGGGCCCCCCGCGCTGCCCCGGCCGCTGGCTCCGAGCCCGGGGCCGGGGTCCCCGCCGAGCCGCGCAGGGGGCTCTGCCCGCCCGCCCCGGGTCAGCGCTGCCCCCGCTCCCCGGGGCCGCCGGGGGGTCCCGGGGGGCTGCAGGGTGGCCGTGCTGGAGCCTGGCCCGCCGTGCACCGGGGAGGGCGGTGGGGGAGAGCTGGCACGGCCCCCGGCCCCGGGCGGCCTTTGGTCCCGCATCCTGCGCAGGCGGGGTCCGGCCGTGCCGTGGGAAGGGACCCCCACGCTCGCCCTGCCAGCGGCACAGTGGGTTTTCCTTCGCAAGGTGCAGCTGATGCGGAGGGCGTGGGGGCTTGACCCCGCCGTGGGGCAGAAGGAGCATCCCAAATGCCAAGCAGATGGAGAATGGTCTGCAAAAAAAGCCCCTTTCCGAGGGGGACCCGAGCACGGCCTGGCCCCTGGGGCTGCGGGGGGCAGCGGGGGGGGTTGGGTCCCCAGGTGGAACAGGGTCCGGCCTGTCCCTGGACGAGCGGGAGCCATGTGCTGCGCGGGGCTGGGCAGCACCGGGAGCTGGCTGGCGGGGAGTGCGGCCTGAGCCCCTGCTCGCAGCGGGCGCCCGCGGCTGGGTCTGGCCACGGCTTGAAGGCGCGGGTCCCTGGGCAGGGGTGTGGAGGGCGGCCGGGCTGCTGGACAAGAATGAGGAGTGGAGACCACTGCAGGTGGGTGGCGAGGAGGGAGCAAACCACTGCCCTGTTCTTGGTGGATGGGATGCAGCGGCTTCAGCTGCGCGTGGGCAGCTTGGGGTTAGAGCCATGGGACGCGCCCTGCGGCGAGGAGCAGTGTAGGGGGCCGGGTAGGTCCCCTTGCTCCTGAGCCCTGGTGCTGGGAGCAGCCATCGGGGGCACCCTGGGAGAGCACCGCTGCCGGTGGTGGCTCTGGGCTGGGTGGCTGTGCTGGGTCCGCAGCCCTTCCCCAGAGCCCCGCAGGGCCGCTCCTGCCGGGTGGGCAAAGCCGGGGCTGGCCGGGCACCGGGAGCTGGGGCTCCGTGCCGGGACCTGTGCCGGGCTGTCCCCAGCCGTGCCCTGCCTGCCGCCAGTTCTGGCCCCACGCTGGCTGCTGCACTGGCCGAGCCAGGGCTGAGGTAAGTGCTGTAATTGTTTTCTCTGTGGCCCGAGATGAATAATTGAGAGGTCTTTGAGGAGAATTAATTAGCCCGTTTATTGGCAGTAAATGCTTTTCTCCAGATGATGAAATAGATCCCGAGCCACACGTGGGGCAGGCAGATGCAGGTCGCTAAGGCTGCTCCGGAGCTCACCAGTGCCAGGTCTGCGGGCCAGCCATGCCGGTGCCCCGTGCCCACCGCGGAGCAGGCATGCTGGTGCTGGCTCCCATGGCCTCCCGGCAGCCCCACGTGCCCAGAGCTCACAGCCAGAGCTTTGTGCAGGGAATCCGGCGTGGGTGGGAGCAGGGGGCACGGAGGGGCAGGCAGGATCCTGCCCCAGCCCTGCGCCAAAGCTCCTTCCAGGCTGCTCTGCACAGGGTGGACTGGCGAATCCCTCTGGGCCAGCCCTGGCCAGCCCTGGCAGAGCTCTGCTCTGCAGCACAGCGTGGCATAGCACAGGGGTGCCGTCCGGCAGCCCCGGGCAGAGGGGCAGGAGCGAGCCACGAAGCCCCTCGGCTGCCTGAAGCTGTTACCTGAGCAGCGCTGCCCTTCTGGGCCAGCCCTTGGTCACCCATTCTGGCACCCCGTGTCCCCATGTCCCCATCAGTCAGCAGTACCGCTGTGGTGGTGCAAGGAGGGCAGACCCCGGCGCTGCGGCGTGGGAGCCTGCTGCCCTCCGCCATGCCACTGTGGCTTCCTTGCTCCCTGCTGGCCCACAGCCTGTCCTGGGGGCTCCCTGCCTGTGCGGACCCCGCTATGTCCCCTTGCGTCTCCTTCCTCATGGCTGCCAAGGTGGTGCCAGCCTGGGGCTTGTGGCCTTCACCTCCTCCTCCTCCTCCTCCTCTCCTAGGCATGAGGGGAAGGGCCCTGCATGGCCAGAAATGCTTAAACAAGGATTTCCTTGTTGCTGCACGAGCTGTTTGCCTTGCTCCCAGGCCAGCCGTTAATGAGGTTTGGCAGGAGGCACCGGCAGCCCCAGCCATTGGATTTCTATAAATCAACCTGGTGCTAATGCGTGGGGCTTGCTGGGACGGAGCTGCTCAGCCTTGGTGCATGGGAACCGCAGCCCGCAGGCGGCTCGGGGCTGGGACGGAGCTGCTCAGCCTCCGTGCGTGGGACCGCAGCCCGCGGGCTCGCCAGTGCTGTGTGCAGCAGAAAGGAGGGGCTGAGCACCACCATCCCAGCCTGCGGGGCTGGGGTTGCTTTGCAACGCCGAGGCATGAACGTCCCCCTGGTTTTGGGGCGGCTGGATGAGCCGCTCCCGCGTTCGGGGGCAGGCTGGGCTCGTCAGCCCCGTGGGGGCCATGGGAGCCCCTCTGGGCGAGGAACAGCTCCTCAGGGAGTCGCGGGCAGCCCCTGGGCGCGGAGCATCCTGGCAGAGCGGAGAGGGGTGGGGGCTGAGGAGGCCGAGGGGGCCGTGGCTGCTTCCCAGCAGGCAGGTTGGAGCGGCCCCGCCAGCTGTTTGTTTCCAGGAATGGCAGAAAGTGTAAAGCAAAATAAAGCAGCTTCCCACAGCCGAGGTTGTGCCGTGTCCTGATCCGTCCTCACATCCCCCATCTGCCTTCCTGCAGACCCGGAGAGGCTGCTGGGTGCTCAGCACGCCGGGGTGGGGGCGGCTTTGCCCCCCTGCCTGCCCTGCCTTGGGGTGAGGGCCGCGGCTGCGCCCCCCGCACTGGGCATGCTGCACACCCTGCGTCCCCCTGCCTCTGGCGTAGCCGCAGGCATGCAAAGCAGGGCAGGCAAATTACCCAGCCCTCCGGGAAGCATCGCTGCAGCTGTGGCTGGTGGCTACCGCATGGCGGCTGGCCCCTGCCGGGAACAGCGCCGCGATGGCGGGGCCTGCACGTGGGCCCTTTGCACCGAAGCTGCCTGCAGCAGATGTGCCCGGCTGCTGCTGGTGCAGGGCGGCTGCAGAGGCTGCGAGACCTGGGACCCCCGTGTAGCGCTGGGCTGCCCTGCCTGCAGTGGCCGTCCTTTCCGCGCCGGGGACGCTGGCTGTGCGGGGCCGTGCCCAGCTGGCAGCCTTGCTGGGATGCCCGGAGCAGGGCACAGAGGAGTCGCATCGAGAAGGGCCTCCTGGGAACGGGCTCCCCCACGTTTTGCTCCCGGCAGCCTGATGTCCAGGAAAGGAGGTGCCAGGAAGCAGGACCTGTTATCTCTGGTTTCCCACAGCGATGCGCTCACCTCGCCAGCGCGGGCCCTGTGGGGCCGCGGGCAGCCGGCTGTTTGCTCTCCTCACTTGCGGGATGGTTTGTTTGGGGAACCGGCACAGCCTGTCCCCCAGGCACCACGCTCGCCGTGGCGCGGCTGCTGCGGCCGCAGCCTGGGCTGGGGCTCGCTTTCACTTGCAGAGGCTCCTGCCGGCTTCGTCTGGGTTTGTCTGAGCCCCCTCACCTCTCCCGCATGCCGGCCACCGTGTGCCCTGGCTCTGGCCCCCCAGCCGGCCCCTGGAGAGCCCTCTGGGGGGAACAGGCTGGTTGGGCAGCAGGGGCTTTGCACGAAGGAGGGGGCTGCGGGGCCGGGCTCAGCTCTGCCCTGGCCATGGGGATCGGTGGGGCTGAGGCGCTGGGGAGGCCAACACGGGGGGGACGCGGGACAAGCCCGTGGAGGTGGGGACCGCAGGGGGATGCTGGAGAGATCGGGGCCATGTTGTGTGCATGGCCCGAGCAGATGCCGGGTCCTGGCAGGCTGGGCTGGGCGTGGGGCAGGGGCAGCCCCCGCTCTGGCAGCCCCCTTTACCGCAAAGCTGCCGGGAGAGCGGTGAGGCTGCGCCGGGCAGCTGGCCTGGGGAAGAGCCACCAGTCTCAGAGGTGACGTTTCAGTTCCTGCTCTGAGTGTGCTTCCCCCCTTATCAAGAAACCCCTCTGCTCTCGCTCTGAAAGAGAGTTTCTGCAGCGTGTGGAAACCGAGAGAAACCCCAGCTCTGGCACGGCCCCACCGACTGGCTGGGCTCCTGTGGGGTCACCGCTAGCTGCTGGGAAAGCCCCGACCCCCTCTTCGCCTCCCCTCCAGCCGTAGCCTGGCCCTGGGGCTGCAGCAGCCCATGCCAGGTGTCCCCCCCATGTCGGCAGTGTCCCCCTGCAGTGACCCCGCAGCGGGACGGCGCCGGGATGGCAGCGGGGGCAGCGGGTGGGCGTCTGCCGGCAGCTGCCCCTCCACCCGCGGCCATGTGCGTCCACCCCGCCGGCATCCCCCGCTCTGCTCCTGACAGTCTGGGGAGCCGCCAGCGCTGACGGGGGTGGGATGTGCCCGGTCAGGGCAGAGGGAAGATGCTGCTGCTGAGACGGCGTGCCCGCTGCGGCTGGGACCCGCCACTTCCCCTCTGTCGGCACCTGCTTGTGGGTGCGAGCGCAGCTGGGGGCTCCAAACCACAGCAAACCGCCACAGCGACAGCCCGTCAGCAGCCGCGGCCACGCGGTGCTGAGCGCAGGCGGCACCGGCGAGCCCACGGCCCCACAGGGACCCGCTTATGGCTGGGGCACCCGTGCCGCGCTGGGAGCCCGGGCTCATCCTGGCCCCCTCACCAGCTCCAGCGGCTCCCAGGGCCCCGCTCCTCGCCGTGGGCAGGGACCCTCCGCGTCGGGGTGCCTGTGCCCGCACCCGTCGGCGGCTGCTGCGGCTGCGAGGCCGGGGCTGGGAACAGGAACCCCAGCGGGAGCTTGTCCCAGGAGGAGGGACCCGCACGGCTGGGAGGGCACGGCGGCTGCGGCCCTCGACCTGCCATGTCGAAATTCCACGCTCTTACAGAAAAGCCCCCCGGGGCAGAATTCCTGACAGGGCTGATTCATCCTCCGCTGGAAGTGATGACTTTGCCTCTCCAGTAAACCCTCTTCAGCGCAGCGGATGAAAGGGGCGGCAAGTGCCGCTGCGCCCTCGCCGCCACCAGCACCCGCTGTGGGGTAACGGGGCCGCCCTGAGCCCCGCGGGCAGCGCCGGGGGTGCTGGGCGAGCTGAGGAGGGCTGGGGGCAGCGGGGGCTGAGCGCTGCTGGGCAGCGGGGCGGTGGGTGCCAAGCACAGAATTGAATCCCCGGCTCCCATCCCCGCAGGGGCATCCCCTGCCCTGGCTGCCGCGGGCCAGTGCCTCGTCCAGGTGCTTTGGGGGGACCGTCCCCCGCCGGCGAGGGCACGCGGGACGGCCCTTTCCAGGAAGCGTGTGCGAGGGCAGCCAGGCTGCAGAGTTCCCGACAGCAGCTCTGGTTTTAATAACAGCAAATCAATGGATGCCCGATTCCGGCCAGAGCAAACTCCTGCGCTTCCTTCCCCGGCCTCCCTGGCTGGTGGCTTCTCTGCAGGGCAGAAACGACCAGGATGGAAGCCCCGACCTTGGCAACTACGCCTGTGTTTCCCAGTGCCAATGGCCCACACCTGCCTGCCCTGCCTGCTTCACCCGGCCCCGGCGCGCTGCCTGCACCCCGGCCCTGCCTGGCTCGACTGCGTGGTGCGGGGAGGGGATGGGAGGGGATTCGGGGGTCCTCGCTGCCCCTGCCCAGCCCCGGGCCCGGTGCAGGTGCTGCCGGCGGGGCTGCTCCGTGGCCGGGCATTCCCAGCTGCTCCCGGCTGCTCGCCTCCCCCAGCCCTGCGCCGTGATTCACCCCCCCTTCCCCGCAGGGTTTGCACAAACCTCCCTGCTCTCTTTGTGCTTGTTTTGAGAACAGATTAGTCATGGCTCTCAGCTGGCTTCCAGCAAACTGCACAACAGCACCATGGAAAAATGAGAACAGTGAAGTGATGACTCAGCAGGGCTCACACTCCCATCCCTTGGGTGCCAACTGTCCCCTGCTCCCGCGCGGCCCCGAGCACCGGTGGGGACCACCCGGCGGATGCAGCAGCCGGGCCAGGGCGGGCGGGCGATGCAGGG